>NW_027327476.1:0-300000 GCF_047675955.1 Chlorocebus sabaeus | reverse complement strand
TTCCAGTTTGGAACGGAAGATATTTCCTTTTTCACCTTAGCCCTCTATGGGCTTCCAAATATCCCTTTGCCAATTCCACAAGATCAGCCTTAGCGAAAGGATTCTTGAAGGGACAGATGTAACTCTGTGAGATGAATTAACAGAACCCAGAGCAGTTTCTCAGAAAGCTTCTTTCCAGTTTTCAACGGAAGATATTTCCTTTTTCACCATAGCCCTCTATGGGCTTCCAAATATCCCTTTGCCAATTCCACAAGATCAGCCTTAGCGAAAGGCTTCTTGAAGGGAAAGATGTAACTGTGTGAGATGAATTAACAGAACACAGAGCAGTTTCTCAGAAAGCTTCTTTCCAGTTTTGAACGGAAGATATTTCCTTTTTCACCGTAGCCCTCTATGGGCTTTCACATATCCCTTTGCCAATTCCACAAGAACAGCCTTAGCGAAAGGCGTCTTGAAGGGAAAGATGTAACTCTGTGAGATGAATTAACAGAACACAGAGCAGTTTCTCAGAAAGCTTCTTTCCAGTTTTGAACGGAAGATATTTCCTTTTTCACCATAGCCCTCTATGGGCTTCCAAATATCCCTTTGCCAGTTCCACAAGAACAGCCTTAGCGAAAGGCTTCTTGAAGGGAAAGATGTAACTCTGTGAGATGAATAAACAGAACACAGAGCAGTTTCTCAGAAAGCTTCTTTCCAGTTTTGAACGGAAGATATTTCCTTTTTCACCATAGCCCTCTATGGGCTTCCAAATATCCCTTTTCCAATTCCACAAGAACAGCCTTAGCGAAAGGCTACTTGAAGGGAAAGATGTAACTCTGTGAGATGAATTAACAGAACACAGAGCAGTTTCTCAGAAAGCTTCTTTCCAGTTTTGAACGGAAGATATTTCCTTTTTCACAATAGCCCTCTATGGGCTTCCAAATATCCCTTTGCCAATTCCACAAGAACAGCCTTAGCGAAAGACTTCTTGAAGGGAAAGATGTAACTCTGTGAGATGAATTAACAGAACACAGAGCAGTTTCTCAGAAAGCTTCTTTTAAGTTTTAAACGGAAGATATATCCTTTTTGACCATAGCCCTCTATGGGCTTCCAAATATCCCTTTGCCAATTCCACAAGAACAGCCTTAGCGAAAGGCTTCTTGAAGGGAAAGATGTAACTCTGTGAGATGAATTAACAGAACACAGAGCAGTTTCTCAGAAAGATTCTTTCCAGTTTTGAACGGAAGATATTTCCTTTTTCACCGTAGCCCTCTATGGGCTTCCAAATATGCCTTTGCCAATTGCAAAAGAACAGCCTTAGCGAAAGGCGTCTTGAAGGGAAAGATGTAACTCTGTGAGATGAATTAACAGAACACAGAGCAGTTTCTCAGTAAGCTTCTTTCCAGTTTTGAACGGAAGATAATTCCTTTTTCACCATAGCCCTCTATGGGCTTCCAAATATCCCTTTGCCAATTCCACAAGAAGAGCCTTAGCGAAAGGTTTCTTGAAGAGAAAGATGTAACTCTATGAGATGAATTAACAGAACACAGAGCAGTTTCTCAGAAAGCTTCTTTCCAGTTTGGAACGGAAGATATTTCCTTTTTCACCTTAGCCCTCTATGGGCTTCCAAATATCCCTTTGCCAATTCCACAAGAACAGCCTTAGCGAAAGGCTTCTTGATGGGAAAGATGTAACTCTGTGAGATGAATTAACAGAACACAGAGCAGTTTCTCAGAAAGCTTCTTTCCAGTTTTGAACGGAAGATATTTCCTTTTTCACCATAGCCCTCTATGGGCTTCCAAATATCCCTTTGCCAATTCCACAAGAACAGCCTTAGCGAAAGGCTTCTTGAAGGGAAAGATGTAACTCTGTGAGATGAATTAACAGAACACAGAGCAGTTTCTCAGAAAGCTTCTTTCCAGTTATGAACGGAAGATATTTGCTTTTTCACCATATCCCTCTATGGGCTTCCAAATATCCCTTTGCCAATTCCACAAGAACAGCTTTAGCGAAAGGTTTCTTGAAGGGAAAGATGTAACTCTGTGAGATGAATTAACAGAACACAGAGCAGTTTCTCAGAAAGCTTCTTTCCAGTTTTGAAAGGAAGATATTGCCTTTTTCACCATAGCCCTCTATGGGCTTCCAAATATCCCTTTGACCATTCCAAAAGAACAGCTTTAGCGAAAGGCTTCTTGAAGGGAAAGATGTAACTCTGTGAGATGAATTAACAGAACACAGAGCAGTTTCTCAGAAAGCTTCTTTCCAGGTTTGAACGGAAGATATTTCCTGTTTCACCATAGCCCTCTATGGGCTTCCAAATATAACTTTGCCAATTCCACAAGAACAGCCTTAGTGAAAGGCTTCTTGAAGAGAAAGATGTAACTCTGTGAGATGAATTAACAGAACAGAGAGCAGTTTCTCAGAAAGCTTCTTTTAAGTTTTAAACGGAAGATATTTCCTTTTTCACCATAGCCCTCTATGGGTTTCCAAATATCCCTTTGCCAATTCCACAAGAACAGCCATAGCGAAAGGCTACTTGAAGGGAAAGATGTAACTCTGTGAGATGAATTAACAGAACACAGAGCAGTTTCTCAGAAAGCTTCTTTCCAGTTTTGAGCGGAAGATAATTCCTTTTTCACCATAGCCCTCTATGGGCTTCCAAATATCCCTTTGCCAATTCCACAAGAACAGCCTTAGCGAAAGGTTTCTTGAAGAGAAAGATGTAACTCTATGAGATGAATTAACAGAACACAGAGCAGTTTCTCAGAAAGCTTCTTTCCAGTTTGGAACGGAGGATATTTCCTTTTTCACCATAGCCCACTATGGGCTTCCAAATATCCCTTTGCCAATTCCACAAGAACAGCCTTAGCGAAAGGCTTCTTGAAGGGAAAGATGTAACTCTGTGAGATAAATTAACAGAACACAGAGCAGTTTCTCAGAAAGCTTCTTTCCAGTTTTGAACGGAAGATATTTCCTGTTTCACCATAGCCCTCTATGGGCTTCCAAATATCCCTTTGCCAATTCCACAAGAACAGCCTTAGCGAAAGGCTTCTTGAAGAGAAAGATGTAACTCTGTGAGATGAATTAACAGAACACAGAGCAGTTTCTCAGAAAGCTTCTTTTAAGTTTTAAACGGAAGATATTTCCTTTTTGACCATAGCCCTCTATGGGCTTCCAAATATCCCTTTGCCAATTCCACAAGAACAGCCTTAGCGAAAGGCTTCTTGAAGGGAAGGATGTAACACTGTGAGATGAATTAACAGAACACAGAGCAGTTTCTCAGAAAGCTTCTTTCCAGTTTTGAACGGAAGATATTTCCTTTTTCACCGTAGCCCTCTATGGGCTTCCAAATATGCCTTTGCCAATTGCAAAAGAACAGCCTTAGCGAAAGGCGTCTTGAAGGGAAAGATGTAACTCTGTGAGATGAATTAACAGAACACAGAGCAGTTTCTCAGAAAGCTTCTTTCCAGTTTTGAACGGAAGATAATTCCTTTTTCACCATAGCCCTTTATGGGCTTCCAAATATCCCTTTGCCAATTCCACAAGAACAGCCTTAGCGAAAGGCTTCTTGATGGGAAAGATGTAACTCTGTGAGATGAATTAACAGAACACAGAGCAGTTTCTCAGAAAGCTTCTTTCCAGTTTTGAACGGAAGATATTTCCTTTTTCACCATAGCCCTCTATGGGCTTCCAAATATCCCTTTGCCAATTTAACAAGAACAGCCTTAGCGAAAGGCTTCTTGAAGGGAAAGATGTAACTCTGTGAGATGAATTAACAGAACACAGAGCAGTTTCTCAGAAAGCTTCTTTCCAGTTTTGAACGGAAGATATTTGCTTTTTCACCATAGCCCTCTATGGGCTTCCAAATATCCCTTTGCCAATTCCACAAGAACAGCTTTACCGAAAGGTTTCTTGAAGGGAAAGATGTAACTCTGTGAGATGAATTAACAGAACACAGAGCAGTTTCTCAGAAAGCTTCTTTCCAGTTTTGAACGGAAGATATTTCCTATTTCACCATAGCCCTCTATGGGCTTCCAAATATCCCTTTGCCAATTCCACAAGAACAGCCTTAGCGAAAGGCTTCTTGAAGGGAAAGATGTAACTCTGTGAGATGAATTAACAGATCACAGAGCAGTTTCTCAGAAAGCTTCTTTCCAGTTTAGAACAGAAGATATTTCCTTTTTCACCATAGCCATATATGGGCTTCCAAATATCCCTTTGCCAATTCCACAAGAACAGCTTTCGCGAAAGGTTTCTTGAAGGGAAAGATGTAACTCTGTGAGATGAATTAACAGAACACAGAGCAGTTTCTCAGAAAGCTTCTTTCCAGTTTTGAACGGAAGATATTTCCTTTTTCACCATAGCCCTCTATGGGCTTCCAAATATCCCTTTGCCAATTCCACAAGAACAGCCTTAGCGAAAGGTTTCTTGAAGAGAAAGATGTAACTCTATGAGATGAATTAACAGAACACAGAGCAGTTTCTCAGAAAGCTTCTTTCCAGTTTGGAACGGAAGATATTTCCTTTTTCACCTTAGCCCTCTATGGGCTTCCAAATATCCCTTTGCCAATTCCACAAGAACAGCCTTAGCGAAAGGCTTCTTGAAGGGAAAGATGTAATTCTGTGAGATGAATTAACAGAACACAGAGCAGTTTCTCAGAAAGCTTCTTTCCAGTTTTGAACGGAAGATATTTCCTTTTTCACCATAGCCCTCTATGGGCTTCCAAATATCCCTTTGCCAATTACACAAGAACAGCCTTAGCGAAAGGCTTCTTGAAGGGAAAGATGTAACTCTGTGAGATGAATTAACAGAACACAGAGCAGTTTCTCAGAAAGCTTCTTTCCAGTTTAGAACAGAAGATATTTCCTTTTTCACCATAGCCATATATGGGCTTCCAAATATCCCTTTGCCAATTCCACAAGCTTTAGCGAAAGGTTTCTTGAAGGGAAATATGTAACTCTGTGAGATGAATTAACAGAACACAGAGCAGTTTCTCAGAAAGCTTCTTTCCAGTTTTGAACGGAAGATATTTCCTTTTTCACCGTAGCCCTCTATGGCCTTCAAAATATCCCTTTGCCAATTCCACAAGAACAGCCTTAGCTAAAGGTTTCTTGAAGAGAAAGATGTAACTCTATGAGATGAATTAACAGAACACAGAGCAGTTTCTCAGAAAGCTTCTTTCCAGTTTGGAACGGAAGATATTTCCTTTTTCACCTTAGCCCTCTATGGGCTTCCAAATATCCCTTTGCCAATTCCTCAAGAACAGCCTTAGCGAAAGGTTGCTTGAAGAGAAAGATGTAACTCTATGAGATGAATTAACAGAACACAGAGCAGTTTCTCAGAAAGCTTCTTTCCAGTTTTGAACGGAAGATATTTCCTTTTTCACCGTAGCCCTCTATGGGCTTCCAAATATGCCTTTGCCAATTCCACAAGAACAGCCTTAGCGAAAGGCGTCTTGAAGGGAAAGATGTAACTCTGTGAGATGAATTAACAGAACACAGAGCAGTTTCTCAGAAAGCTTCTTTCCAGTTTTGAACGGAAGATATTTCCTTTTTCACCTTAGCCCTCTATGGGCTTCCAAATATCCCTTTGCCAATTCCACAAGAACAGCCTTAACGAAAGGCGACTTGAAGGGAAAGATGTAACTGTGTGAGATGAATTAACAGAACACAGAGCAGTTTCTCAGAAAGCTTCTTTCCAGTTTTGAACGGAAGATATTTCCTTTTTCACCGTAGCCCTCTATGGGCTTCCAAATATCCCTTTGCCAATTCCACAAGAACAGCGTTAGCGAAAGGTTTCTTGAAGAGAAAGATGTAACTCTATGAGATGAATTAACAGAACACAGAGCAGTTTCTCAGAAAGCTTCTTTCCAGTTTGGAACGGAAGATATTTCCTTTTTCACCTTAGCCCTCTATGGGCTTCCAAATATCCCTTTGCCAATTCCACTAGAACAGCCTTAGCGAAAGGCTTCTTGAAGAGAAAGATGTAACTCTGTGAGATGAATTAACAGAACACAGAGCAGTTTCTCAGAAAGCTTCTTTCCACTTTGGAATGGAAGATATTTCCTTTTTCACCTTAGCCCTCTATGGGCTTCCAAATATCCCTTTGCCAATTCCACAAGAACAGCCTTAGCGAAACGCTTCCTGAAGAGGAAGATGTAACTCTGTGAGATGAATTAACAGAACACAGAGCAGTTTCTCAGAAAGCTTCTTTCCAGTTTTGAACGGAAGATATTTCCTTTTTCACCATAGCCCTCTATGGGCTTCCAAATATCCCTTTGCCAATTCCACAAGAACAGCTTTAGCGAAAGGTTTCTTGAAGGGAAAGATGTAACTCTGTGAGATGAATTAACAGAACACAGAGCAGTTTCTCAGAAAGCTTCTTTCCAGTTTTGAACGGAAGATATTTCCTTTTTCACCATAGCCCTCTAAGGGCTTCCAAATATCCCTTTGCCAATTCCACAAGAACAGCCTTAGCGAAAGGCTTCTTGAAGGGAAAGATGTAACTCTGTGAGATGAATTAACAGAACACAGAGCAGTTTCTCAGAAAGCTTCTTTCCAGTTTTGAACGGAAGATATTTCCTTTTTCACCATAGCCCTCTATGGGCTTCCAAATATCCCTTTGCCAATTCCACAAGAACAGCCTTAGCGAAAGGCTTCTTGAAGGGAAAGATGTAACTCTGTGAGATGAATTAACAGAACACAGAGCAGTTTCTCAGAAAGCTTCTTTCCAGTTTTGAACGGAAGATATTTCCTTTTTCACCATAGCAATCTATGGGCTTCCAAATATCCCTTTGCCAATTCCACAAGAACAGCCTTAGCGAAAGGCGTCTTGAAGGGAAAGATGTAACTCTGTGAGATAAATTAACAGAACACATAGCAGTTTCTCAGAAAGCTTCTTTCCAGTTTTAAAAGGAAGATATTTCTTTTTTCACCATAGCCCTCTGTGGGCTTCCAAATATCCCTTTGCCAATTCCACAAGAACAGCCTTAGCGAAAGGCTTCTTGAAGGGAAAGATGTAACTCTGTGAGATGAATTAACAGAACACAGAGCAGTTTCTCAGAAAGCTTCTTTCCAGTTTTGAACGGAAGATATTTCCTTTTTCACCTTAGCCCTCTATGGGCTTCCAAATATCCCTTTGCCAATTCCACAAGAACAGCCTTAGCGAAAGGCGACTTGAAGGGAAAGATGTAACTGTGTGAGATGAATTAACAGAACACAGAGCAGTTTCTCAGAAAGCTTCTTTCCAGTTTTGAACGGAAGATATTTCCTTTTTCACCGTAGCCCTCTATGGGCTTCCAAATATCCCTTTGCGAATTCCACAAGAACAGCGTTAGCGAAAGGTTTCTTGAAGAGAAAGATGTAACTCTATGAGATGAATTAGCAGAACACAGAGCAGTTTCTCCGAAAGCTTCTTTCCAGTTTGGAACGGAAGATATTTCCTTTTTCACCTTAGCCCTCTATGGGCTTCCAAATATCCCTTTGCCAATTCCACAAGAACAGCCTTAGAGAAAGGCTTCTTGAAGGGAAAGATGTAACTCTGTGAGATGAATTAACAGAACACAGAGCAGTTTCTCAGAAAGCTTCTTTCCAGTTTGGAACGGAAGATATTTCCTTTTTCACCTTAGCCCTCTATGGGCTTCCAAATATCCCTTTGCCAATTCCACAAGAACAGCCTTAGCGAAAGGCTTCTTGATGGGAAAGATGTAACTCTGTGAGATGAATTAACAGAACACAGAGCAGTTTCTCAGAAAGCTTCTTTCCAGTTTTGAACGGAAGATATTTCCTTTTTCACCATAGCCCTCTATGGGCTTCCAAATATCCCTTTGCCAATTCCACAAGAACAGCCTTAGCGAAAGGCTTCTTGAAGGGAAAGATGTAACTCTGTGAGATGAATTAACAGAACACAGAGCAGTTTCTCAGAAAGCTTCTTTCCAGTTATGAACGGAAGATATTTGCTTTTTCACCATATCCCTCTATGGGCTTCCAAATATCCCTTTGCCAATTCCACAAGAACAGCTTTAGCGAAAGGTTTCTTGAAGGGAAAGATGTAACTCTGTGAGATGAATTAACAGAACACAGAGCAGTTTCTCAGAAAGCTTCTTTCCAGTTTTGAAAGGAAGATATTGCCTTTTTCACCATAGCCCTCTATGGGCTTCCAAATATCCCTTTGACCATTCCAAAAGAACAGCTTTAGCGAAAGGCTTCTTGAAGGGAAAGATGTAACTCTGTGAGATGAATTAACAGAACACAGAGCAGTTTCTCAGAAAGCTTCTTTCCAGGTTTGAACGGAAGATATTTCCTGTTTCACCATAGCCCTCTATGGGCTTCCAAATATAACTTTGCCAATTCCACAAGAACAGCCTTAGTGAAAGGCTTCTTGAAGAGAAAGATGTAACTCTGTGAGATGAATTAACAGAACAGAGAGCAGTTTCTCAGAAAGCTTCTTTTAAGTTTTAAACGGAAGATATTTCCTTTTTCACCATAGCCCTCTATGGGTTTCCAAATATCCCTTTGCCAATTCCACAAGAACAGCCATAGCGAAAGGCTACTTGAAGGGAAAGATGTAACTCTGTGAGATGAATTAACAGAACACAGAGCAGTTTCTCAGAAAGCTTCTTTCCAGTTTTGAGCGGAAGATAATTCCTTTTTCACCATAGCCCTCTATGGGCTTCCAAATATCCCTTTGCCAATTCCACAAGAACAGCCTTAGCGAAAGGTTTCTTGAAGAGAAAGATGTAACTCTATGAGATGAATTAACAGAACACAGAGCAGTTTCTCAGAAAGCTTCTTTCCAGTTTGGAACGGAGGATATTTCCTTTTTCACCATAGCCCACTATGGGCTTCCAAATATCCCTTTGCCAATTCCACAAGAACAGCCTTAGCGAAAGGCTTCTTGAAGGGAAAGATGTAACTCTGTGAGATAAATTAACAGAACACAGAGCAGTTTCTCAGAAAGCTTCTTTCCAGTTTTGAACAGAAGATATTTCCTGTTTCACCATAGCCCTCTATGGGCTTCCAAATATCCCTTTGCCAATTCCACAAGAACAGCCTTAGCGAAAGGCTTCTTGAAGAGAAAGATGTAACTCTGTGAGATGAATTAACAGAACACAGAGCAGTTTCTCAGAAAGCTTCTTTTAAGTTTTAAACGGAAGATATTTCCTTTTTGACCATAGCCCTCTATGGGCTTCCAAATATCCCTTTGCCAATTCCACAAGAACAGCCTTAGCGAAAGGCTTCTTGAAGGGAAGGATGTAACACTGTGAGATGAATTAACAGAACACAGAGCAGTTTCTCAGAAAGCTTCTTTCCAGTTTTGAACGGAAGATATTTCCTTTTTCACCGTAGCCCTCTATGGGCTTCCAAATATGCCTTTGCCAATTGCAAAAGAACAGCCTTAGCGAAAGGCGTCTTGAAGGGAAAGATGTAACTCTGTGAGATGAATTAACAGAACACAGAGCAGTTTCTCAGAAAGCTTCTTTCCAGTTTTGAACGGAAGATAATTCCTTTTTCACCATAGCCCTTTATGGGCTTCCAAATATCCCTTTGCCAATTCCACAAGAACAGCCTTAGCGAAAGGCTTCTTGATGGGAAAGATGTAACTCTGTGAGATGAATTAACAGAACACAGAGCAGTTTCTCAGAAAGCTTCTTTCCAGTTTTGAACGGAAGATATTTCCTTTTTCACCATAGCCCTCTATGGGCTTCCAAATATCCCTTTGCCAATTTAACAAGAACAGCCTTAGCGAAAGGCTTCTTGAAGGGAAAGATGTAACTCTGTGAGATGAATTAACAGAACACAGAGCAGTTTCTCAGAAAGCTTCTTTCCAGTTTTGAACGGAAGATATTTGCTTTTTCACCATAGCCCTCTATGGGCTTCCAAATATCCCTTTGCCAATTCCACAAGAACAGCTTTACCGAAAGGTTTCTTGAAGGGAAAGATGTAACTCTGTGAGATGAATTAACAGAACACAGAGCAGTTTCTCAGAAAGCTTCTTTCCAGTTTTGAACGGAAGATATTTCCTATTTCACCATAGCCCTCTATGGGCTTCCAAATATCCCTTTGCCAATTCCACAAGAACAGCCTTAGCGAAAGGCTTCTTGAAGGGAAAGATGTAACTCTGTGAGATGAATTAACAGATCACAGAGCAGTTTCTCAGAAAGCTTCTTTCCAGTTTAGAAGAGAAGATATTTCCTTTTTCACCATAGCCATATATGGGCTTCCAAATATCCCTTTGCCAATTCCACAAGAACAGCTTTCGCGAAAGGTTTCTTGAAGGGAAAGATGTAACTCTGTGAGATGAATTAACAGAACACAGAGCAGTTTCTCAGAAAGCTTCTTTCCAGTTTTGAACGGAAGATATTTCCTTTTTCACCATAGCCCTCTATGGGCTTCCAAATATCCCTTTGCCAATTCCACAAGAACAGCCTTAGCGAAAGGTTTCTTGAAGAGAAAGATGTAACTCTATGAGATGAATTAACAGAACACAGAGCAGTTTCTCAGAAAGCTTCTTTCCAGTTTGGAACGGAAGATATTTCCTTTTTCACCTTAGCCCTCTATGGGCTTCCAAATATCCCTTTGCCAATTCCACAAGAACAGCCTTAGCGAAAGGCTTCTTGAAGGGAAAGATGTAATTCTGTGAGATGAATTAACAGAACACAGAGCAGTTTCTCAGAAAGCTTCTTTCCAGTTTTGAACGGAAGATATTTCCTTTTTCACCATAGCCCTCTATGGGCTTCCAAATATCCCTTTGCCAATTACACAAGAACAGCCTTAGCGAAAGGCTTCTTGAAGGGAAAGATGTAACTCTGTGAGATGAATTAACAGAACACAGAGCAGTTTCTCAGAAAGCTTCTTTCCAGTTTAGAACAGAAGATATTTCCTTTTTCACCATAGCCATATATGGGCTTCCAAATATCCCTTTGCCAATTCCACAAGCTTTAGCGAAAGGTTTCTTGAAGGGAAATATGTAACTCTGTGAGATGAATTAACAGAACACAGAGCAGTTTCTCAGAAAGCTTCTTTCCAGTTTTGAACGGAAGATATTTCCTTTTTCACCGTAGCCCTCTATGGCCTTCAAAATATCCCTTTGCCAATTCCACAAGAACAGCCTTAGCTAAAGGTTTCTTGAAGAGAAAGATGTAACTCTATGAGATGAATTAACAGAACACAGAGCAGTTTCTCAGAAAGCTTCTTTCCAGTTTGGAACGGAAGATATTTCCTTTTTCACCTTAGCCCTCTATGGGCTTCCAAATATCCCTTTGCCAATTCCTCAAGAACAGCCTTAGCGAAAGGTTGCTTGAAGAGAAAGATGTAACTCTATGAGATGAATTAACAGAACACAGAGCAGTTTCTCAGAAAGCTTCTTTCCAGTTTTGAACGGAAGATATTTCCTTTTTCACCGTAGCCCTCTATGGGCTTCCAAATATGCCTTTGCCAATTCCACAAGAACAGCCTTAGCGAAAGGCGTCTTGAAGGGAAAGATGTAACTCTGTGAGATGAATTAACAGAACACAGAGCAGTTTCTCAGAAAGCTTCTTTCCAGTTTTGAACGGAAGATATTTCCTTTTTCACCTTAGCCCTCTATGGGCTTCCAAATATCCCTTTGCCAATTCCACAAGAACAGCCTTAACGAAAGGCGACTTGAAGGGAAAGATGTAACTGTGTGAGATGAATTAACAGAACACAGAGCAGTTTCTCAGAAAGCTTCTTTCCAGTTTTGAACGGAAGATATTTCCTTTTTCACCGTAGCCCTCTATGGGCTTCCAAATATCCCTTTGCCAATTCCACAAGAACAGCGTTAGCGAAAGGTTTCTTGAAGAGAAAGATGTAACTCTATGAGATGAATTAACAGAACACAGAGCAGTTTCTCAGAAAGCTTCTTTCCAGTTTGGAACGGAAGATATTTCCTTTTTCACCTTAGCCCTCTATGGGCTTCCAAATATCCCTTTGCCAATTCCACTAGAACAGCCTTAGCGAAAGGCTTCTTGAAGAGAAAGATGTAACTCTGTGAGATGAATTAACAGAACACAGAGCAGTTTCTCAGAAAGCTTCTTTCCACTTTGGAATGGAAGATATTTCCTTTTTCACCTTAGCCCTCTATGGGCTTCCAAATATCCCTTTGCCAATTCCACAAGAACAGCCTTAGCGAAACGCTTCCTGAAGAGGAAGATGTAACTCTGTGAGATGAATTAACAGAACACAGAGCAGTTTCTCAGAAAGCTTCTTTCCAGTTTTGAACGGAAGATATTTCCTTTTTCACCATAGCCCTCTATGGGCTTCCAAATATCCCTTTGCCAATTCCACAAGAACAGCTTTAGCGAAAGGTTTCTTGAAGGGAAAGATGTAACTCTGTGAGATGAATTAACAGAACACAGAGCAGTTTCTCAGAAAGCTTCTTTCCAGTTTTGAACGGAAGATATTTCCTTTTTCACCATAGCCCTCTATGGGCTTCCAAATATCCCTTTGCCAATTTAACAAGAACAGCCTTAGCGAAAGGCTTCTTGAAGGGAAAGATGTAACTCTGTGAGATGAATTAACAGAACACAGAGCAGTTTCTCAGAAAGCTTCTTTCCAGTTTTGAACGGAAGATATTTGCTTTTTCACCATAGCCCTCTATGGGCTTCCAAATATCCCTTTGCCAATTCCACAAGAACAGCTTTACCGAAAGGTTTCTTGAAGGGAAAGATGTAACTCTGTGAGATGAATTAACAGAACACAGAGCAGTTTCTCAGAAAGCTTCTTTCCAGTTTTGAACGGAAGATATTTCCTATTTCACCATAGCCCTCTATGGGCTTCCAAATATCCCTTTGCCAATTCCACAAGAACAGCCTTAGCGAAAGGCTTCTTGAAGGGAAAGATGTAACTCTGTGAGATGAATTAACAGATCACAGAGCAGTTTCTCAGAAAGCTTCTTTCCAGTTTAGAAGAGAAGATATTTCCTTTTTCACCATAGCCATATATGGGCTTCCAAATATCCCTTTGCCAATTCCACAAGAACAGCTTTCGCGAAAGGTTTCTTGAAGGGAAAGATGTAACTCTGTGAGATGAATTAACAGAACACAGAGCAGTTTCTCAGAAAGCTTCTTTCCAGTTTTGAACGGAAGATATTTCCTTTTTCACCATAGCCCTCTATGGGCTTCCAAATATCCCTTTGCCAATTCCACAAGAACAGCCTTAGCGAAAGGTTTCTTGAAGAGAAAGATGTAACTCTATGAGATGAATTAACAGAACACAGAGCAGTTTCTCAGAAAGCTTCTTTCCAGTTTGGAACGGAAGATATTTCCTTTTTCACCTTAGCCCTCTATGGGCTTCCAAATATCCCTTTGCCAATTCCACAAGAACAGCCTTAGCGAAAGGCTTCTTGAAGGGAAAGATGTAATTCTGTGAGATGAATTAACAGAACACAGAGCAGTTTCTCAGAAAGCTTCTTTCCAGTTTTGAACGGAAGATATTTCCTTTTTCACCATAGCCCTCTATGGGCTTCCAAATATCCCTTTGCCAATTACACAAGAACAGCCTTAGCGAAAGGCTTCTTGAAGGGAAAGATGTAACTCTGTGAGATGAATTAACAGAACACAGAGCAGTTTCTCAGAAAGCTTCTTTCCAGTTTAGAACAGAAGATATTTCCTTTTTCACCATAGCCATATATGGGCTTCCAAATATCCCTTTGCCAATTCCACAAGCTTTAGCGAAAGGTTTCTTGAAGGGAAATATGTAACTCTGTGAGATGAATTAACAGAACACAGAGCAGTTTCTCAGAAAGCTTCTTTCCAGTTTTGAACGGAAGATATTTCCTTTTTCACCGTAGCCCTCTATGGCCTTCAAAATATCCCTTTGCCAATTCCACAAGAACAGCCTTAGCTAAAGGTTTCTTGAAGAGAAAGATGTAACTCTATGAGATGAATTAACAGAACACAGAGCAGTTTCTCAGAAAGCTTCTTTCCAGTTTGGAACGGAAGATATTTCCTTTTTCACCTTAGCCCTCTATGGGCTTCCAAATATCCCTTTGCCAATTCCTCAAGAACAGCCTTAGCGAAAGGTTGCTTGAAGAGAAAGATGTAACTCTATGAGATGAATTAACAGAACACAGAGCAGTTTCTCAGAAAGCTTCTTTCCAGTTTTGAACGGAAGATATTTCCTTTTTCACCGTAGCCCTCTATGGGCTTCCAAATATGCCTTTGCCAATTCCACAAGAACAGCCTTAGCGAAAGGCGTCTTGAAGGGAAAGATGTAACTCTGTGAGATGAATTAACAGAACACAGAGCAGTTTCTCAGAAAGCTTCTTTCCAGTTTTGAACGGAAGATATTTCCTTTTTCACCTTAGCCCTCTATGGGCTTCCAAATATCCCTTTGCCAATTCCACAAGAACAGCCTTAACGAAAGGCGACTTGAAGGGAAAGATGTAACTGTGTGAGATGAATTAACAGAACACAGAGCAGTTTCTCAGAAAGCTTCTTTCCAGTTTTGAACGGAAGATATTTCCTTTTTCACCGTAGCCCTCTATGGGCTTCCAAATATCCCTTTGCCAATTCCACAAGAACAGCGTTAGCGAAAGGTTTCTTGAAGAGAAAGATGTAACTCTATGAGATGAATTAACAGAACACAGAGCAGTTTCTCAGAAAGCTTCTTTCCAGTTTGGAACGGAAGATATTTCCTTTTTCACCTTAGCCCTCTATGGGCTTCCAAATATCCCTTTGCCAATTCCACTAGAACAGCCTTAGCGAAAGGCTTCTTGAAGAGAAAGATGTAACTCTGTGAGATGAATTAACAGAACACAGAGCAGTTTCTCAGAAAGCTTCTTTCCACTTTGGAATGGAAGATATTTCCTTTTTCACCTTAGCCCTCTATGGGCTTCCAAATATCCCTTTGCCAATTCCACAAGAACAGCCTTAGCGAAACGCTTCCTGAAGAGGAAGATGTAACTCTGTGAGATGAATTAACAGAACACAGAGCAGTTTCTCAGAAAGCTTCTTTCCAGTTTTGAACGGAAGATATTTCCTTTTTCACCATAGCCCTCTATGGGCTTCCAAATATCCCTTTGCCAATTCCACAAGAACAGCTTTAGCGAAAGGTTTCTTGAAGGGAAAGATGTAACTCTGTGAGATGAATTAACAGAACACAGAGCAGTTTCTCAGAAAGCTTCTTTCCAGTTTTGAACGGAAGATATTTCCTTTTTCACCATAGCCCTCTAAGGGCTTCCAAATATCCCTTTGCCAATTCCACAAGAACAGCCTTAGCGAAAGGCTTCTTGAAGGGAAAGATGTAACTCTGTGAGATGAATTAACAGAACACAGAGCAGTTTCTCAGAAAGCTTCTTTCCAGTTTTGAACGGAAGATATTTCCTTTTTCACCATAGCCCTCTATGGGCTTCCAAATATCCCTTTGCCAATTCCACAAGAACAGCCTTAGCGAAAGGCTTCTTGAAGGGAAAGATGTAACTCTGTGAGATGAATTAACAGAACACAGAGCAGTTTCTCAGAAAGCTTCTTTCCAGTTTTGAACGGAAGATATTTCCTTTTTCACCATAGCAATCTATGGGCTTCCAAATATCCCTTTGCCAATTCCACAAGAACAGCCTTAGCGAAAGGCGTCTTGAAGGGAAAGATGTAACTCTGTGAGATAAATTAACAGAACACATAGCAGTTTCTCAGAAAGCTTCTTTCCAGTTTTAAAAGGAAGATATTTCTTTTTTCACCATAGCCCTCTGTGGGCTTCCAAATATCCCTTTGCCAATTCCACAAGAACAGCCTTAGCGAAAGGCTTCTTGAAGGGAAAGATGTAACTCTGTGAGATGAATTAACAGAACACAGAGCAGTTTCTCAGAAAGCTTCTTTCCAGTTTTGAACGGAAGATATTTCCTTTTTCACCTTAGCCCTCTATGGGCTTCCAAATATCCCTTTGCCAATTCCACAAGAACAGCCTTAGCGAAAGGCGACTTGAAGGGAAAGATGTAACTGTGTGAGATGAATTAACAGAACACAGAGCAGTTTCTCAGAAAGCTTCTTTCCAGTTTTGAACGGAAGATATTTCCTTTTTCACCGTAGCCCTCTATGGGCTTCCAAATATCCCTTTGCCAATTCCACAAGAACAGCGTTAGCGAAAGGTTTCTTGAAGAGAAAGATGTAACTCTATGAGATGAATTAGCAGAACACAGAGCAGTTTCTCCGAAAGCTTCTTTCCAGTTTGGAACGGAAGATATTTCCTTTTTCACCTTAGCCCTCTATGGGCTTCCAAATATCCCTTTGCCAATTCCACAAGAACAGCCTTAGAGAAAGGCTTCTTGAAGGGAAAGATGTAACTCTGTGAGATGAATTAACAGAACACAGAGCAGTTTCTCAGAAAGCTTCTTTCCAGTTTTCAACGGAAGATATTTCCTTTTTCACCATAGCCCTCTATGGGCTTCCAAATATCCCTTTGCCAATTCCACAAGAACAGACTTAGCGAAAGGCTTCTTGAAGGGAAAGATGTAACTCTGTGAGATGAATTAACAGAACACAGAGCAGTTTCTCAGAAAGGTTCTTTCCAGTTTTGAACGGAAGATATTTCCTTTTTCACCATAGCCCTCTATGGGCTTCCAAATATCCCTTTGCCAATTCCACAAGAACAGCCTTAGCGAAAGGCGTCTTGAAGGGAAAGATGTAACGCTGTGAGATGAATTAACAGAACACAGAGCAGTTTCTCAGAAAGCTTCTTTCCAGTATTGAACAGAAGATATTTCCTTTTTCACCATAGCCCTCTATGTGCTTCCAAATATCCCTTTGCCAATTCCACAAGAACAGCCTTAGCGAAAGGCTTCTTCAAGGGAAAGATGTAACTCTGTGAGATGAATTAACAGAACACAGAGCAGTTTCTCAGAAAGCTTCTTTCCAGTTTTGAACGGAAGATATTTCCTTTTTCACCACAGCCCTCTACGGGCTTCCAAATATCCCTTTGCCAATTCCACTAGAACAGCCTTAGCGAAAGGCTTCTTGAAGAGAAAGATGTAACTCTGTGAGATGAATTAACAGAACACAGAGCAGTTTCTCAGAAAGCTTCTTTCCACTTTGGAACGGAAGATATTTCCTTTTTCACCTTAGCCCTCTATGGGCTTCCAAATATCCCTTTGCCAATTCCACAAGATCAGCCTTAGCGAAAGGCTTCTTGAAGGGAAAGATGTAACTCTGTGAGATGAATTAACAGAACACAGAGCAGTTTCTCAGAAAGCTTCTTTCCAGTTTTGAACGGAAGATATTTCCTTTTTCACCATAGCCCTCTATGGGCTTCCAAATATCCCTTTGCCAATTCCACAAGAACAGCCTTAGCGAAAGGCGTCTTGAAGGGAAAGATGTAACTCTGTGAGATGAATTAACAGAACACAGAGCAGTTTCTCAGAAAGCTTCTTTCCAGTTTTAAACGGAATATATTTCCTTTTTCACCATAGCCTTCTATGGGCTTCCAAATATCCCTTTGCCAATTCCACAAGAACAGCCTTAGCGAAAGGCTTCTTGAAGGGAAAGATGTAACTCTGTGAGATGAATTAACAGAACACAGAGCAGTTTCTCAGAAAGCTTCTTTCCAGATTTGAACGGAAGATATTTCCTTTTTCACCATAGCCCTCTATGGGCTTCCAAATATCCCTTTGCCAATTCCACAAGAACAGCCTTAGCGAAAGGCTTCTTGAAGGGAAATATGTAACTCTGTGAGATGAATTAACAGAACACAGAGCAGTTTCTCAGAAAGCTTCTTTCCAGTTTTGAACGGAAGATATTTCCTTTTTCACCGTAGTCCTCTATGGGCTTCCAAATATCCCTTTGCCAATTCCACAAGAACAGCCTTAGCGAAAGGTTTCTTGAAGAGAAAGATGTAACTCTGTGAGATGAATTAACAGAACACAGAGCAGTTTCGCAGAAAGCTTCTTTCCAGTTTGGAACGGAAGATATTTCCTTTTTCACCTTAGCCCTCTATGGGCTTCCAAATATCCCTTTGCCAATTCCACAAGAACAGCCTTAGCGAAAGGCTTCTTGAAGGGAAAGATGTAACTCTGTGAGATGAATTAACCGAACACAGAGAAGTTTCTCAGAAAGCTTCTTTCCAGTTTTGAACGGAAGATATTTCCTTTTTCACCATAGCCCTCTATGGGCTTCCAAATATCCCTTTGCCAATTCCACAAGAACAGCCTTAGCGAAAGGCTTCTTGAAGGGAAAGATGTAACTCTGTGAGATGAATTAACAGAACACAGAGCAGTTTCTCAGAAAGCTTCTTTCCAGTTTTGAACGGAAGATATTTCCTTTTTCACCATAGCCCTCTATGGGCTTCCAAATATCCCTTTGCCAATTGCAAAAGAACAGCCTTAGCGAAAGGCTTCTTGAAGGGAAAGATGTAACTCTGTGAGATGAATTAACAGAACACAGAGCAGTTTCTCAAAAAGCTTCTTTCCAGTTTTAAACGGAAGATATTTCCTTTTTCACCATAGCCTTCTATGGGCTTCCAAATATCCCTTTGCCAATTCCACAAGAACAGCCTTAGCGAAAGGCTTCTTGAAGGGAAAGATGTAACTCTGTGAGATGAATTAACAGAACACAGAGCAGTTTCTCAGAAAGCTTCTTTCCAGATTTGAACGGAAGATATTTCCTTTTTCACCATAGCCCTCTATGGGCTTCCAAATATCCCTTTGCCAATTCCACAAGAACAGCCTTAGCGAAAGGCTTCTTGAAGGGAAATATGTAACTCTGTGAGATGAATTAACAGAACACAGAGCAGTTTCTCAGAAAGCTTCTTTCCAGTTTTGAACGGAAGATATTTCCTTTTTCACCGTAGTCCTCTATGGGCTTCCAAATATCCCTTTGCCAATTCCACAAGAACAGCCTTAGCGAAAGGTTTCTTGAAGAGAAAGATGTAACTCTGTGAGATGAATTAACAGAACACAGAGCAGTTTCGCAGAAAGCTTCTTTCCAGTTTGGAACGGAAGATATTTCCTTTTTCACCTTAGCCCTCTATGGGCTTCCAAATATCCCTTTGCCAATTCCACAAGAACAGCCTTAGCGAAAGGCTTCTTGAAGGGAAAGATGTAACTCTGTGAGATGAATTAACCGAACACAGAGAAGTTTCTCAGAAAGCTTCTTTCCAGTTTTGAACGGAAGATATTTCCTTTTTCACCATAGCCCTTATGGGCTTCCAAATATCCCTTTGCCAATTCCACAAGAACAGCCTTAGCGAAAGGCTTCTTGAAGGGAAAGATGTAACTCTCTGAGATGAATTAACAGAACACAGAGCAGTTTCTCAGAAAGCTTCTTTCCAGTTTTGAACGGAAGATATTTTCTTTTTCTCCATAGCCCTCTACGGGCTTCCAAATATCCCTTTGCCAATTCCACTAGAACAGCCTTAGCGAAAGGCTTCTTGAAGAGAAAGATGTAACTCTGTGAGATGAATTAACAGAACACAGAGCAGTTTCTCAGAAAGCTTCTTTCCACTTTGGAACGGAAGATATTTCCTTTTTCACCTTAGCCCTCTATGGGCTTCCAAATATCCCTTTGCCAATTCCACAAGATCAGCCTTAGCGAAAGGCATCTTGAAGGGAAAGATGTAACTCTGTGAGATGAATTAACAGAACACAGAGCAGTTTCTCAGAAAGCTTCTTTCCAGTTTTGAACGGAAGATATTGCCTTTTTCACAGTAGTCCTCTATGGGCTTCCAAATATCCCTTTGCCAATTCCACAAGAACAGCCTTAGCGAAAGGTTTCTTGAAGAGAAAGATGTAACTCTGTGAGATGAATTAACAGAACACAGAGCAGTTTCGCAGAAAGCTTCTTTCCAGTTTGGATCGGAAGATATTTCCTTTTTCACCTTAGCCCTCTATGGGCTTCCAAATATCCCTTTGCCAATTCCACAAGAACAGCCTTAGCGAAAGGCTTCTTGAAGGGAAAGATGTAACTCTGTGAGATGAATTAACCGAACACAGAGAAGTTTCTCAGAAAGCTTCTTTCCAGTTTTGAACGGAAGATATTTCCTTTTTCACCATAGCCCTCTATGGGCTTCCAAATATCCCTTTGCCAATTCCACAAGAACAGCCTTAGCGAAAGGCTTCTTGAAGGGAAAGATGTAACTCTGTGAGATGAATTAACAGAACACAGAGCAGTTTCTCAGAAAGCTTCTTTCCAGTTTTGAACGGAAGATATTTCCTTTTTCACCATAGCCCTCTATGGGCTTCCAAATATCCCTTTGCCAATTCCACAAGAACAGCCTTAGCGAAAGGCTTCTTGAAGGGAAAGATGTATCTCTGTGAGATGAATTAACAGAACACAGAGCAGTTTCTCAGAAAGCTTCTTTCCAGTTTTGAACGGAAGATATTTCCTTTTTCACCATAGCCCTCTATGGGCTTCCAAATATCCCTTTGCCAATTGCAAAAGAACAGCCTTAGCGAAAGGCTTCTTGAAGGGAAAGGTGTAACTCTGTGAGATGAATTAACAGAACACAGAGCAGTTTCTCAGAAAGCTTCTTTCCAGTTTTGAACGGAAGATATTTCCTTTTTCACCATAGCCCTCTATGGGCTTCCAAATATCCCTTTGCCAATTCCACAAGAACAGCCTTAGCGAAAGGCGTCTTGATGGGAAAGATGTAACTCTGTGAGTTGAATTAACAGAACACAGAGCAGTTTCTCAGAAAGCTTCTTTCCAGTTTTGAACGGAAGATATTTCCTTTTTCACCATAGCCGTCTATGGGCTTCCAAATATCCCTTTGCCAATTCAACAAGAACAGCCTTAGCGAAACGCTTCTTGAAGAGAAAGATGTAACTCTGTGAGATGAATTAACAGAACACAGAGCAGTTTCTCAGAAAGCTTCTTTCCAGTTTTGAACGGAAGATATTTCCTTTTTCACCGTAGCCCTCTATGGGCTTCCAAATATCCCTTTGCCAATTCCACAAGAACAGCCTTAGCGAAAGGCTTCTTGAAGGGAAAGATGTAACTCTGTGAGATGAATTAACAGAACACAGAGCAGTTTCTCAGAAAGCTTCTTTCCAGTTTTGAACGGAAGATTTTTCCTTTTTCACCATAGCCCTCTATGGGCTTCCAAATATCCCTTTGCCAATTCCACAAGAACAGCTTTAGCGAAAGGTTTCTTGAAGAGAAACATGTAACTCTGTGAGATGAATTAACAGAACACAGAGCAGTTTCTCAGAAAGCTTCTTTCCAGTTTTGAAAGGAGATATTTCCTTTTTCACCATAGCCCTCTATGGGCTTCCAAATATCCCTTTGCCCATTCCACAAGAACACCTTTAGCGAAAGGCTTCTTGAAGGGAAAGTTGTAACTCTGTGACATGAATTAACAGAACACAGAGCAGTTTCTCAGAAAGCTTCTTTCCAGGTTTGAACGGAAGATATTTCCTGTTTCACCATAGCCCTCTATGGGCTTCCAAATATCCCTTTGCCAATTCCACAAGAACAGCCTTAGCGAAAGGCTTCTTGAAGGGAAAGATGTAACTCTGTGAGATGAATTAACAGAACACAGAGCAGTTTCTCAGAAAGCTTCTTTCCAGTTTTGAATGGAAGATATTTCCTTTTTCACCATAGCCCTCTATGGGCTTCCAAATATCCCTTTGCCAATTCCACAAGAACTGCTTTAGCGAAAGGTTTCTTGAAGGGAAAGATGTAACTCTGTGAGATGAATTAACAGAACACAGAGCAGTTTCTCAGAAAGCTTCTTTCCAGGTTTGAACGGAAGATATTTCCTGTTTCACCATAGCCCTCTATGGGCTTCCAAATATACCTTTGCCAATTCCACAAGAACAGCCTTAGCGAAAGGCTTCTTGAAGGGAAAGATGTAACTCTGTGAGATGAATTAACAGAACACAGAGCAGTTTCTCAGAAAGCTTCTTTCCAGTTTTGAACGGAAGATATTTCCTTTTTCACCATAGCCCTCTATGGGCTTCCAAATATCCCTTTGCCAATTACACAAGAACAGCCTTAGCGAAAGGCTTCCTGAAGAGAAAGATGTAACACTGTGAGATGAATTAACAGAACACAGAGCAGTTTCTCAGAAAGCTTCTTTCCAGTTCTGAACGGAAGATATTTCCTTTTTCACCATAGCCCTCTATTGGCTTCCAAATATCCCTTTGCCAATTCCACAAGAACAGCCTTATCGAAAGGCTTCCTGAAGAGAAAGATGTAACTCTGTGAGATGAATTAACAGAACACAGAGCAGTTTCTCAGAAAGCTTCTTTCCAGTTTTGAACGGAAGATATTTCCTTTTTCACCATAGCCCTCTATGGGCTTCCAAATATCCCTTTGCCATTTCCACAAGAACAGCCTTAGCGAAAGGCTTCTTGAAGGGAAAGAGGTAACTCTGTGAGATGAATTAACAGAACACAGAGCAGTTTCTCAGAAAGCTTCTTTCCAGTTTTCAACGGAAGATATTTCCTATTTCACCATAGCCCTCTATGGGCTTAGAAATATCTCTTTGCCAATTCCACAAGAACAGCCTTAGCGAAAGGCTTCTTGAAGGGAAAGATGTAACTCTGTGAGATGAATTAACAGAACACAGAGCAGTTTCTCAGAAAGGTTCTTTCCAGTTTTGAACGGAAGATATTTCCTTTTTCACCATAGCCCTCTATGGGCTTCCAAATATCCCTTTGCCAATTCCACAAGAACAGCCTTAGCGAAAGGCGTCTTGAAGGGAAAGATGTAACGCTGTGAGATGAATTAACAGAACACAGAGCAGTTTCTCAGAAAGCTTCTTTCCAGTATTGAACAGAAGATATTTCCTTTTTCACCATAGCCCTCTATGGGCTTCCAAATATCCCTTTGCCAATTCCACAAGAACAGCCTTAGCGAAAGGCTTCTTGAAGAGAAAGATGTAACTCTGTGAGATGAATTAACAGAACACAGAGCAGTTTCTCAGAAAGCTTCTTTCCACTTTGGAACGGAAGATATTTCCTTTTTCACCTTAGCCCTCTATGGGCTTCCAAATATCCCTTTGCCAATTCCACAAGAACAGCCTTAGCGAAAGGTTTCTTGAAGAGAAAGATGTAACTCTATGAGATGAATTAGCAAAACACAGAGCAGTTTCTCAGAAAGCTTCTTTCCAGTTTGGAACGGAAGATATTTCCTTTTTCACCATAGCCCTCTATGGGCTTCCAAATATCCCTTTGCCAATTCCACAAGAACAGCCTTAGCGAAAGGCTTCTTGAAGGGAAAGATGTAACTCTGTGAGACGAATTAACAGAACACAGAGCAGTTTCTCAGAAAGCTTCTTTCCAGTTTTGAACGGAAGATATTTCCTTTTTCACCATAGCCCTCTATGGGCTTCCAAATATCCCTTTGCCAATTCCACAAGAACAGCCTTAGCGAAAGGCTTCTTGAAGGGAAAGATGTAACTCTGTGAGATGAATTAACAGAACACAGAGCAGTTTCTCAGAAAGCTTCTTTCCAGTTTGGAACGGAAGATATTTCCTTTTTCACCATAGCCCTCTATGGGCTTCCAAATATCCCTTTGCCAATTCCACAAGAACAGCCTTAGCGAAAGGCTTCTTGAAGGGAAAGATGTAACTCTGTGAGATGAATTAACAGAACACAGAGCAGTTTCTCAGAAAGCTTCTTTCCAGTTTTGAACGGAAGATATTTCCTTTTTCACCGTAGACCTCTATGGGCTTCCAAATATCCCTTTGCCAATTCCACAAGAACAGCCTTAACGAAAGGCTTCTTGAAGGGAAAGATGTAACTCTGTGAGATGAATTAACAGAACACGGAGCAGTTTCTCAGAAAGCTTCTTTCCAGTTTTGAACGGAAGATATTTCCTTTATCACCATAGCCCTCTATGGGCTTCCAAATATCCCTTTGCCAATTCCACAAGAACAGCCTTAGCGAAAGGCGTCTTGAAGGGAAAGATGTAACTCTGTGAGATGAATTAACAGAACACAGAGCAGTTTCTCAGAAAGCTTCTTTCCAGTTTTAAACGGAAGATATTTCTTTTTTCACCATAGCCCTCTATGGGCTTCCAAATATCCCTTTGCCAATTCCACAAGAACAGCCTTAGCGAAAGGCTTCTTGAAGGGAAAGATGTAACTCTGTGAGATGAATTAACAGAAAACAGAGCAGTTTCTCAGAAAGCTTCTTTCCAGTTTTGAACGGAAGATATTTCCTTTTTCACCATAGCCCTCTATGAGATTCCAAATATCCCTTTGCAATTTCACAAGAACAGCCTTAGCGAATGGCTTCTTGAAGGGAAAGATGTAACTCTGTGAGATGAATTAACAGAACACAGAGCAGTTTCTCAGAAAGCTTCTTTCCAGTTTTGAACGGAAGATATTTCCTTTTTCACCATAGCCCTCTATGGGCTTCCAAATATCCCTTTGCCAATTCCACAAGAACAGCCTTAGCGAAAGGTTTCTTGAAGAGAAAGATGTAACTCTATGAGATGAATTAGCAGAACACAGAGCAGTTTCTCAGAAAGCTTCTTTCCAGTTTGGAACGGAAGATATTTCCTTTTTCACCATAGCCCTCTATGGGCTTCCAAATATCCCTTTGCCAATTCCACAAGAACAGCCTTAGCGAAAGGCTTCTTGAAGGGAAAGATGTAACTCTGTGAGACGAATTAACAGAACACAGAGCAGTTTCTCAGAAAGCTTCTTTCCAGTTTTGAACGGAAGATATTTCCTTTTTCACCATAGCCTTCTATGGGCTTCCAAATATCCCTTTGCCAATTCCACAAGAACAGCCTTAGCGAAAGGCTTCTTGAAGGGAAAGATGTAACTCTGTGAGATGAATTAACAGAACACAGAGCAGTTTCTCAGAAAGCTTCTTTCCAGTTTTGAATGGAAGATATTTCCTTTTTCACCATAGCCCTCTATGGGCTTCCAAATATCCCTTTGCCAATTCCACAAGAACAGCCTTAGCGAAAGGCGTCTTGAAGGGAAAGATGTAACTCTGTGAGATGAATTAACAGAACACAGAGCAGTTTCTCAGAAAGCTTCTTTCCAGGTTTGAACGGAAGATATTTCCTGTTTCACCATAGCCCTCTATGGGCTTCCAAATATCCCTTTGCCAATTCCACAAGAACAGCCTTAGCGAAAGGCTTCTTGAAGGGAAAGATGTAACTCTGTGAGATGAATTAACAGAACACAGAGCAGTTTCTCAGAAAGCTTCTTTCCAGTTTGGAACGGAAGATATTTCCTTTTTCACCATAGCCCTCTATGGGCTTCCAAATATCCCTTTGCCAATTCCACAAGAACAGCCTTAGCGAAAGGCTTCTTGAAGGGAAAGATGTAACTCTGTGAGATGAATTAACAGAACACAGAGCAGTTTCTCAGAAAGCTTCTTTCCAGTTTTGAACGGAAGATGTTTCCTTTTTCACCATAGCCCTCTATGGGCTTCCAAATATCCCTTTGCCAATTCCAAAAGAACAGCCTTAGCGAAAGGCTTCTTGAAGGGAAAGATGTAACGCTGTGAGATGAATTAACAGAACACAGAGCAGTTTCTCAGAAAGCTTCTTTCCAGTTTTGAACGGAAGATATTTCCTTTATCACCATAGCCCTCTATGGGCTTGCAAATATCCCTTTGCCAATTCCACAAGAACAGCCTTAGCGAAAGGCTTCTTGAAGGGAAAGATGTAACTCTGTGAGATGAATTAACAGAACACAGAGCAGTTTCTCAGAAAGCTTCTTTCCAGTTTTGAACGGAAGATATTTCCTTTTTCTCCATAGCCCTCTATGGGCTTCCAAATATCCCTTTGCCAATTCCACAAGAACAGCCTTAGCGAAAGGCTTCTTGAAGAGAAAGATGTAACTCTGTGTGTTGAATTAACAGAACACAGAGCAGTTTCTCAGAAAGCTTCTTTCCACTTTTGAACGGAAGATATTTCCTTTTTCACCATAGCCCTCTATGGGCTTCCAAATATCCCTTTGCCAATTCCACAAGAACAGCCTTAGCGAAACGCTTCTTGAAGAGAAAGATGTAACTCTGTGAGATGAATTAACAGAACACAGAGCAGTTTCTCAGAAAGCTTCTTTCCAGTTTGGAACGGAAGATATTTCCTTTTTCACCATAGCCTTCTATGGGCTTCCAAATATCCCTTTGCCAATTCCACAAGAACAGCCTTAGCGAAAGGCTTCTTGAAGGGAAAGATGTAACTCTGTGAGATGAATTAACAGAACACAGAGCAGTTTCTCAGAAAGCTTCTTTCCAGTTTTGAACGGAAGATATTTCCTTTTTCACCATAGCCCTCTATGGGCTTCCAAATATCCCTTTGCCAATTCCACAAGAACAGCCTTAGCGAAAGGCGTCTTGAAGGGAAAGATGTAACTCTGTGAGATGAATTAACAGAACACAGAGCAGTTTCTCAGAAAGCTTCTTTCCAGGTTTGAACGGAAGATATTTCCTGTTTCACCATAGCCCTCTATGGGCTTCCAAATATCCCTTTGCCAATTCCACAAGAACAGCCTTAGCGAAAGGCTTCTTGAAGGGAAAGATGTAACTCTGTGAGATGAATTAACAGAACACAGAGCAGTTTCTCAGAAAGCTTCTTTCCAGTTTGGAACGGAAGATATTTCCTTTTTCACCATAGATCTCTATGGGCTTCCAAATATCCCTTTGCCAATTCCACAAGAACAGCCTTAGCGAAAGGCTTCTTGAAGGGAAAGATGTAACTCTCTGAGATGAATTAACAGAACACAGAGCAGTTTCTCAGAAAGCTTCTTTCCAGTTTTGAACGGAAGATGTTTCCTTTTTCACCATAGCCCTCTATGGGCTTCCAAATATCCCTTTGCCAATTCCAAAAGAACAGCCTTAGCGAAAGGCTTCTTGAAGGGAAAGATGTAACGCTGTGAGATGAATTAACAGAACACAGAGCAGTTTCTCAGAAAGCTTCTTTCCAGTTTTGAACGGAAGATATTTCCTTTATCACCATAGCCCTCTATGGGCTTGCAAATATCCCTTTGCCAATTCCACAAGAACAGCCTTAGCGAAAGGCTTCTTGAAGGGAAAGATGTAACTCTGTGAGATGAATTAACAGAACACAGAGCAGTTTCTCAGAAAGCTTCTTTCCAGTTTTGAACGGAAGATATTTCCTTTTTCTCCATAGTCCTCTATGGGCTTCCAAATATCCCTTTGCCAATTCCACAAGAACAGCCTTAGCGAAAGGCTTCTTGAAGAGAAAGATGTAACTCTGTGAGTTGAATTAACAGAACACAGAGCAGTTTCTCAGAAAGCTTCTTTCCAGTTTTGAACGGAAGATATTTCCTTTTTCACCATAGCCCTCTATGGGCTTCCAAATATCCCTTTGCCAATTCCACAAGAACAGCCTTAGCGAAACGCTTCTTGAAGAGAAAGATGTAACTCTGTGAGATGAATTAACAGAACACAGAGCAGTTTCTCAGAAAGCTTCTTTCCAGTTTTGAACGGAAGATATTTCCTTTTTCACCATAGCCCTCTATGGGCTTCCAAATATCCCTTTGCCAATTCCACAAGAACAGCCTTAGCGAAAGGCTTCTTGAAGGGAAAGATGTAACTCTGTGAGATGAATTAACAGAACACAGAGCAGTTTCTCAGAAAGCTTCTTTCCAGTTTTGAACGGAAGATTTTTCCTTTTTCACCATAGCCCTCTATGGGCTTCCAAATATCCCGTTGCCAATTCCACAAGAACAGCTTTAGGGAAAGGTTTCTTGATGAGAAACATGTAACTCTGTGAGATGAATTAACAGAACACAGAGCAGTTTCTCAGAAAGCTTCTTTCCAGTTTTGAAAGGAAGATATTTCCTTTTTCACCATAGCCCTCTATGGGCTTCCAAATATCCCTTTGCCCATTCCACAAGAACAGCTTTAGCGAAAGGCTTCTTGAAGGGAAAGATGTAACTCTGTGACATGAATTAACAGAAAACAGAGCAGTTTCTCAGAAAGCTTCTTTCCAGGTTTGAACGGAAGATATTTCCTGTTTCACCATAGCCCTCTATGGGCTTCCAAATATCCCTTTGCCAATTCCACAAGAACAGCCTTAGCGAAAGGCTTCTTGAAGGGAAAGATGTAACTCTGTGAGATGAATTAACAGAACACAGAGCAGTTTCTCAGAAAGCTTCTTTCCAGGTTTGAACGGAAGATATTTCCTGTTTCACCATAGCCCTCTATGGGCTTCCAAATATCCCTTTGCCAATTCCACAAGAACAGCCTTAGCGAAAGGCTTCTTGAAGGGAAAGATGTAACTCTGTGAGATGAATTAACAGAACACAGAGCAGTTTCTCAGAAAGCTTCTTTGCAGTTTTGAACGGAAGATATTTCCTTTTTCACCATAGCCCTCTATGGGCTTCCAAATATCCCTTTGCCAATTACACAAGAACAGCCTTAGCGAAAGGCTTCCTGAAGAGAAAGATGTAACTCTGTGAGATGAATTAACAGAACACAGAGCAGTTTCTCAGAAAGCTTCTTTCCAGTTCTGAACGGAAGATAATTCCTTTTTCACCATAGCCCTCTATGGGCTTCCAAATATCCCTTTGCCAATTCCACAAGAACAGCCTTAGCGAAAGGCTTCTTGAAGAGAAAGATGTAACTCTGTGAGATGAATTAACAGAACACAGAGCAGTTTCTCAGAAAGCTTCTTTCCAGTTTTGAACGGAAGATATTTCCTTTTTCACCATAGCCCTCTATGGGCTTCCAAATATCCCTTTCCCATTTCCACAAGAACAGCCTTAGCGAAAGGCTTCTTGAAGGGAAAGAGGTAACTCTGTGAGATGAATTAACAGAACACAGAGCAGTTTCTCAGAAAGCTTCTTTCCAGTTTTGAACGGAAGATATTTCCTTTTTCACCATAGCCCTCTATGGGCTTCCAAATATCCCTTTGCCAATTCCTCAAGAACAGCCTTAGCGAAAGGCTTCTTGAAGGGAAAGATGTAACTCTGTGAGATGAATTAACAGAACACAGAGCAGTTTCTCAGAAAGCTTCTTTCCAGTTTTGAACGGAAGATATTTCCTTTTTCACCATAGCCCTCTATGGGCTTCCAAATATCCCTTTGCCAATTCCACAAGAACAGCTTTAGCGAAAGGTTTCTTGAAGGGAAAGATGTAACTCTGTGAGATGAATTAACAGAACACAGAGCAGTTTCTCAGAAAGATTCTTTCCAGTTTTGAACGGAAGATATTTCCTTTTTCACCATAGCCCTCTAAGGGCTTCCAAATATCCCTTTGCCAATTCCACAAGAACAGCCTTAGCGAAAGGCTTCTTGAAGGGAAAGATGTAACTCTGTGAGATGAATTAACAGAACACAGAGCAGTTTCTCAGAAAGCTTCTTTCCAGTTTTGAACGGAAGATATTTCCTTTTTCACCATAGCCCTCTATGGGCTTCCAAATATCCCTTTGCCAATTCCACAAGAACAGCCTTAGCGAAAGGCTTCTTGAAGGGAAAGATGTAACTCTGTGAGATGAATTAACAGAACACAGAGCAGTTTCTCAGAAAGCTTCTTTCCAGTTTTGAACGGAAGATATTTCCTTTTTCACCTTAGCCCTCTATGGGCTTCCAAATATCCCTTTGCCAATTCCACAAGAACAGCCTTAGCGAAAGGCGTCTTGAAGGGAAAGATGTAACTCTGTGAGATGAATTAACAGAACACATAGCAGTTTCTCAGAAAGCTTCTTTCCAGTTTTAAAAGGAAGATATTTCTTTTTTCACTATAGCCCTCTATGGGCTTCTAAATAACCCTTTGCCAATTCCAAAAGAACAGCCTTAGCGAAAGGCTTCTTGAAGGGAAAGATGTAACTCTGTGAGATGAATTAACAGAACACAGAGCAGTTTCTCAGAAAGCTTCTTTCCAGTTTTGATCGGAAGATATTTCCTTTTTCACCATAGCCCTCTATGGGCTTCCAAATATCCCTTTGCCAATTCCACAAGAACAGCCTTAGCGAAAGGCGACTTGAAGGGAAAGATGTAACTGTGTGAGATGAATTAACAGAACACAGAGCAGTTTCTCAGAAAGCTTCTTTCCAGTTTTGAACGGAAGATATTTCCTTTTTCACCGTAGCCCTCTATGGGCTTCCAAATATCCCTTTGCCAATTCCACAAGAACAGCGTTAGCGAAAGGTTTCTTGAAGAGAAAGATGTAACTCTATGAGATGAATTAACAGAACACAGAGCAGTTTCTCAGAAAGCTTCTTTCCAGTTTGGAACGGAAGATATTTCCTTTTTCACCTTAGCCCTCTATGGGCTTCCAAATATCCCTTTGCCAATTCCACAAGAACAGCATTAGCGAAAGGCTTCTTGAAGGGAAAGATGTAACTCTGTGAGATGAATTAACAGAACACAGAGCAGTTTCTCAGAAAGCTTCTTTCCAGTTTTCAACGGAAGATATTTCCTTTTTCACCATAGCCCTCTATGGGCTTCCAAATATCCCTTTGCCAATTCCACAAGAACAGCCTTAGCGAAAGGCTTCTTGAAGGGAAAGATGTAACTCTGGGAGATGAATTAACAGAACACAGAGCAGTTTCTCAGAAAGCTTCTTTCCAGTTTTGAACGGAAGATATTTCCTTTTTCACCATAGCCCTCTATGGGCTTCCAAATATCCCTTTGCCAATTCCACAAGAACAGCCTTAGCGAAAGGCGTCTTGAAGGGAAAGATGTAACGCTGTGAGATGAATTAACAGAACACAGAGCAGTTTCTCAGAAAGCTTCTTTCCAGTATTGAACAGAAGGTATTTCCTTTTTCACCATAGCCCTGTATGGGCTTCCAAATATCCGTTTGCCAATTCCACAAGAACAGCCTTAGCGAAAGGCTTCTTGCAGGGAAAGATGTAACTCTGTGAGATGAATTAACAGAACACAGAGCAGTTTCTCAGAAAGCTTCTTTCCAGTTTTGAACGGAAGATATTTCCTTTTTCACCATAGCCCTCTACGGGCTTCCAAATATCCCTTTGCCAATTCCACTAGAACAGCCTTAGCGAAAGGCTTCTTGAAGAGAAAGATGTAACTCTGTGAGATGAATTAACAGAACACAGAGCAGTTTCTCAGAAAGCTTCTTTCCACTTTGGAACGGAAGATAATTCCTTTTTCACCTTAGCCCTCTATGGGCTTCCAAATATCCCATTGCCAATTCCACAAGATCAGCCTTAGCGAAAGGCTTCTTGAAGGGAAAGATGTAACTCTGTGAGATGAATGAACGGAACACAGAGCAGTTTCTCAGAAAGCTTCTTTCCAGTTTTGAACGGAAGATATTTCTTTTTTCACCATAGCCCTCTATGGGCTTCCAAATATCCCTTTGCCAATTCCACAAGAACAGCCTTAGCGAAAGGCTTCTTGAAGGGAAAGATGTAACTCTGTGAGATGAATTAACGGAACACAGAGCAGTTTCTCAGAAAGCTTCTTTCCAGTTTTGAACGGAAGATATTTCCATTTTCACCATAGCCCTCTAAGGGCTTCCAAATATCCCTTTGCCAATTCCACAAGAACAGCCTTAGCGAATGACTTCTTGAAGGGAAAGATGTAACTCTGTGAGATGAATTAACAGAACACAGAGCAGTTTCTCAGAAAGCTTCTTTCCAGTTTTGAATGGAAGATATTTCCTTTTTCACCATAGCCCTCTATGGGCTTCCAAATATCCCTTTGCCAATTCCACAAGAACAGCCTTAGCGAAAGGCTTCTTGAAGGGAAAGATGTAACTCTGTGAGATGAATTAACAGAACACAGAGCAGTTTCTCAGAATGCTTCTTTCCAGTTTTGAACGGAAGATATTTCCTTTTTCACCATTGCCCTCTATGGGCTTCCAAATATCCCTTTGCCAATTCCACAAGAACAGCCTTAGCGAGAGGCGTCTTGAAGGGAAAGATGTAACTCTGTGAGATGAATTAACAGAACACAGAGCAGTTTCTCAGAAAGCTTCTTTCCAGTTTTAAACGGAAGATATTTCCTTTTTCACCATAGCCCTCTATGGGCTTCCAAATATCCCTTTGCCAATTCCACAAGAACAGCCTTAGCGAAAGGCTTCTTGAAGGGAAATATGTAACTCTGTGAGATGAATTAACAGAACACAGAGCAGTTTCTCAGAAAGCTTCTTTCCAGATTTGAACGGAAGATATTTCCTTTTTCACCATAGCCCTCTATGGGCTTCCAAATATCCCTTTGCCAATTCCACAAGAACAGCCTTAGCGAAAGGCTTCTTGAAGGGAAAGATGTAACTCTGTGAGATGAATTAACAGAACACAGAGCAGTTTCTCAGAAAGCTTCTTTCCAGTTTTGAACGGAAGATATTTCCTTTTTCACCATAGCCCTCTATGGGCTTCCAAATATCCCTTTGCCAATTCCACAAGAACAGCCTTAGCGAATGGCTTCTTGAAGGGAAAGATGTAACTCTGTGAGATGAATTAACAGAACACAGAGCAGTTTCTCAGAAAGCTTCTTTCCAGTTTTGAACGGAAGATATTTCCTTTTTCACCATAGCCCTCTATGGGCTTCCAAATATCCCTTTGCCAATTCCACAAGAACAGCCTTAGCGAAAGGCTTCTTGAAGAGAAAGATGTAACTCTGTGAGATGAATTAACAGAACACAGAGCAGTTTCTCAGAAAGCTTCTTTCCAGTTTGGAACGGAAGATATTTCCTTTTTCACCATAGCCCTCTATGGGCTTCCAAATATCCCTTTGCCAATTCCACAAGAACAGCCTTAGCGAAAGGCTTCTTGGAGAGAAAGATGTAACTCTATGAGATGAATTAGCAGAACACAGAGCAGTTTCTCAGAAAGCTTCTTTCCAGTTTGGAACGGAAGATATTTCCTTTTTCACCATAGCCCTCTATGGGCTTCCAAATATCCCTTTGCCAATTCCACAAGAACAGCCTTAGCGAAAGGCTTCTTGAAGGGAAAGATGTAACTCTGTGAGACGAATGAACAGAACACACAGCAGTTTCTCAGAAAGCTTGTTTCCAGTTTTGAACGGAAGATATTTCCTTTTTCACCATAGCCCACTATGGGCTTCCAAATATCCCTTTGCCAATTCCACAAGAACAGCCTTTGCGAAAGGCTTCTTGAAGGGAAAGATGTAACTCTGTGAGATGAATTAACAGAACACAGAGCAGTTTCTCAGAAAGCTTCTTTCCAGTTTTGAACGGAAGATATTTCCTTTTTCACCGTAGCCCTCTATGGGCTTCCAAATATCCCTTTGCCAATTCCACAAGAACAGCCTTAGCGAAAGGCGTCTTGAAGGGAAAGATGTAACTCTGTGAGATGAATTAACAGAACACAGAGCAGTTTCTCAGAAAGCTTCTTTCCAGGTTTGAACGGAAGATATTTCCTGTTTCACCATAGCCCTCTATGGGCTTCCAAATATCCCTTTGCCAATTCCACAAGAACAGCCTTAGCGAAAGGCTTCTTGAAGGGAAAGATGTAACTCTGTGAGATGAATCAACAGAACACAGAGCAGTTTCTCAGAAAGCTTCTTTCCAGTTTTGAACGGAAGATATTTCCTTTTTCACCATAGCCCTCTATGGGCTTCCACATATCCCTTTGCCAATTCCACAAGAACAGCCTTAGCGAAAGACTTCTTGAAGGGAAAGATGTAACTCTGTGAGATGAATTAACAGAACACAGAGCAGTTTCTCAGAAAGCTTCTTTCCAGTTTTGAACGGAAGATATTTCCTTTTTCACCATAGCCCTCTATGGGCTTCCAAATATCCCTTTGCCAATTCCACAAGAACAGCCTTAGCGAAAGGCTTCTTGAAGGGAAAGATGTAACTCTATGAGATGAATTAACAGAACACAGAGCAGTTTCTCAGAAAGCTTCTTTCCAGTTTTGAACGGAAGATGTTTCCTTTTTCACCATAGCCCTCTATGGGCTTCCAAATATCCCTTTGCCAATTCCACAAGAACAACCTTAGCGAAAGGCTTCCTGAAGGGAAAGATGTAACGCTGTGAGATGAATTAACAGAACACAGAGCAGTTTCTCAGAAAGCTTCTTTCCAGTTTTGAACGGAAGATATTTCCTTTATCACCATAGCCCTCTATGGGCTTCCAAATATCCCTTTGCCAATTCCACAAGAACAGCTTTAGCGAAAGGTTTCTTGATGAGAAACATGTAACTCTGTGAGATGAATTAACAGAACACAGAGCAGTTTCTCAGAAAGCTTCTTTCCAGTTTTGAAAGTAAGATATTTCCTTTTTCACCATAGCCCTCTATTGGCTTCCAAATATCCCTTTGCCCATTCCACAAGAACAGCTTTAGCAAAAGGCTTCTTGAAGGGAAAGATGTAACTCTGTGACATGAATTAACAGAATACAGAGCAGTTTCTCAGAAAGCTTCTTTCCAGGTTTGAACGGAAGATATTTCCTGTTTCACCATAGCCCTCTATGGGCTTCCAAATATCCCTTTGCCAATTCCACAAGAACAGCCTTAGCGAAAGGCTTCTTGAAGGGAAAGATGTAACTCTGTGAGATGAATTAACAGAACACAGAGCAGTTTCTCGGAAAGCTTCTTTCCAGTTTTGAACGGAAGATATTTCCTTTTTCACCATAGCCCTCTATGGGCTTCCAAATATCCCTTTGCCAATTCCACAAGAACTGCTTTAGCGAAAGGTTTCTTGAAGGGAAAGATGTAACTCTGTGAGATGAATTAACAGAACACAGAGCAGTTTCTCAGAAAGCTTCTTTCCAGGTTTGAACGGAAGATATTTCCTGTTTCACCATAGCCCTCTATGGGCTTCCAAATATCCCTTTGCCAATTCCACAAGAACAGCCTTAGCGAAAGGCTTCTTGAAGGGAAAGATGTAACTCTGTGAGATGAATTAACAGAACACAGAGCAGTTTCTCAGAAAGCTTCTTTCCAGTTTTGAACGGAAGATATTTCCTTTTTCACCATAGCCCTCTATGGGCTTCCAAATATCCCTTTGCCAATTCCACAAGAACAGCCTTAGCGAAAGGCGTCTTGACGGGAAAGATGTAACTCTGTGAGATGAATTAACAGAACACATAGCAGTTTCTCAGAAAGCTTCTTTCCAGTTTTAAAAGGAAGATATTTCTTTTTTCACCATAGCCCTCTATGGGCTTCCAAATATCCCTTTGCCAATTCCACAAGAACAGCTTTATTGAAAGGTTTCTTGAAGGGAAAGTTGTAACTCTGTGAGATGAATTAACAGAACACAGAGCGGTTTCTCAGAAAGCTTCTTTCCAGTTTTGAAAGGAAGATATTTCCTTTTTCACCATAGCCCTCTATGGGCTTCCAAATATCCCTTTGCCCATTCCACAAGAACAGCTTTAGCGAAAGGCTTCTTGAAGGGAAAGATGTAACTCTGTGAGATGAATTAACAGAACACAGAGCAGTTTCTCAGAAAGTTGCTTTCCAGGTTTGAACGGAAGATATTTCCATTTTCACCATAGCCCTCTATGGGCTTCCAAATATCCCTTTGCCAATTCCACAAGAACAGCCTTAGCGAATGGCTTCTTGAAGGGAAAGATGTAACTCTGTGAGATGAATTAACAGAACACAGAGCAGTTTCTCAGAAAGCTTCTTTCCAGTTTTGAATGGAAGATATTTCCTTTTTCACCATAGCCCTCTATGGGCTTCCAAATATCCCTTTGCCAATTCCACAAGAACAGCCTTAGCGAAAGGCTTCTTGAAGAGAAAGATGTAACTCTATGAGATGAATTAACAGAACACAGAGCAGTTTCTCAGAAAGCTTCTTTCCAGTTTTGAACGGAAGATATTTCCTTTTTCACCATAGCCCTCTATGGGCTTCCAAATATCCCTTTGCCAATTCCACAAGAACAGCCTTAGCGAAAGGCGTCTTGAAGGGAAAGATGTAACTCTGTGAGATGAATTAACAGAACACATAGCAGTTTCTCAGAAAGCTTCTTTCCAGTTTTAAAAGGAAGATATTTCTTTTTTCACCATAGCCCTCTATGGGCTTCCAAATATCCCTTTGCCAATTCCACAAGAACAGCCTTAGCGAAAGGCTTCTTGAAGGGAAAGATGTAACTCTGTGAGATGAATTAACGGAACACAGAGCAGTTTCTCAGAAAGCTTCTTTCCAGTTTTGAACGGAAGATATTTCCATTTTCACCATAGCCCTCTATGGGCTTCCAAATATCCCTTTGCCAATTCCACAAGAACAGCCTTAGCGAATGGCTTCTTGAAGGGAAAGATGTAACTCTGTGAGATGAATTAACAGAACACAGAGCAGTTTCTCAGAAAGCTTCTTTCCAGTTTTGAATGGAAGATATTTCCTTTTTCACCATAGCCCTCTATGGGCTTCCAAATATCCCTTTGCCAATTCCACAAGAACAGCCTTAGCGAAAGGCTTCTTGAAGGGAAAGATGTAACTCTGTGAGATGAATTAACAGAACACAGAGCAGTTTCTCAGAATGCTTCTTTCCAGTTTTGAACGGAAGATATTTCCTTTTTCACCATTGCCCTCTATGGGCTTCCAAATATCCCTTTGCCAATTCCACAAGAACAGCCTTAGCGAGAGGCGTCTTGAAGGGAAAGATGTAACTCTGTGAGATGAATTAACAGAACACAGAGCAGTTTCTCAGAAAGCTTCTTTCCAGTTTTAAACGGAAGATATTTCCTTTTTCACCATAGCCCTCTATGGGCTTCCAAATATCCCTTTGCCAATTCCACAAGAACAGCCTTAGCGAAAGGCTTCTTGAAGGGAAATATGTAACTCTGTGAGATGAATTAACAGAACACAGAGCAGTTTCTCAGAAAGCTTCTTTCCAGATTTGAACGGAAGTTATTTCCTTTTTCACCATAGCCCTCTATGGGCTTCCAAATATCCCTTTGCCAATTCCACAAGAACAGCCTTAGCGAAAGGCTTCTTGAAGGGAAAGATGAAACTCTGTGAGATGAATTAACAGAACACAGAGCAGTTTCTCAGAAAGCTTCTTTCCAGTTTTGAACGGAAGATATTTCCTTTTTCACCATAGCCCTCTATGGGCTTCCAAATATCCCTTTGCCAATTCCACAAGAACAGCCTTAGCGAATGGCTTCTTGAAGGGAAAGATGCAACTCTGTGAGATGAATTAACAGAACACAGAGCAGTTTCTCAGAAAGCTTCTTTCCAGTTTTGAACGGAAGATATTTCCTTTTTCACCATAGCCCTCTATGGGCTTCCAAATATCCCTTTGCCAATTCCACAAGAACAGCCTTAGCGAAAGGCTTCTTGAAGGGAAAGATGTAACTCTGTGAGATGAATTAACAGAACACAGAGCAGTTTCTCAGAAAGCTTCTTTCCAGTTTGGAACGGAAGATATTTCCTTTTTCACCATAGCCCTCTATGGGCTTCCAAATATCCCTTTGCCAATTCCACAAGAACAGCCTTAGCGAAAGGCGTCATGAAGGGAAAAATGTAACTCTGTGAGATGAACTAACAGAACACAGAGCAGTTTCTCAGAAAGCTTCTTTCCAGTATTAAACGGAAGATATTTCCTTTTTCACCTTAGCCCTCTATGGGCTTCCAAATATCCCTTTGCCAATTCCACAAGAACAGCCTTAGCGAAAGGCTTCTTGAAGAGAAAGATGTAACTCTATGAGATGAATTAACAGAACACAGAGCAGTTTCTCAGAAAGCTTCTTTCCAGTTTTGAACGGAAGATATTTCCTTTTTCACCATAGCCCTCTATGGGCTTCCAAATATCCCTTTGCCAATTCCACAAGAACAGCCTTAGCGAAAGGCGTCTTGAAGGGAAAGATGTAACTCTGTGAGATGAATTAACAGAACACATAGCAGTTTCTCAGAAAGATTCTTTCCAGTTTTAAAAGGAAGATATTTCTTTTTTCACCATAGCCCTCTATGGGCTTCCAAATATCCCTTTGCCAATTCCACAAGAACAGCCTTAGCGAAAGGCTTCTTGAAGGGAAAGATGTAACTCTGTGAGATGAATTAACAGAACACAGAGCAGTTTCTCAGAAAGCTTCTTTCCAGTTTTGAACGGAAGATATTTCCATTTTCACCATAGCCCTCTAAGGGCTTCCAAATATCCCTTTGCCAATTCCACAAGAACAGCCTTAGCGAATGGCTTCTTGAAGGGAAAGATGTAACTCTGTGAGATGAATTAACAGAACACAGAGCAGTTTCTCAGAAAGCTTCTTTCCAGTTTTGAATGGAAGATATTTCCTTTTTCACCATAGCCCTCTATGGGTTTCCAAATATCCCTTTGCCAATTCCACAAGAACAGCCTTAGCGAAAGGCTTCTTGAAGGGAAAGATGTAACTCTGTGAGATGAATTAACAGAACACAGAGCAGTTTCTCAGAATGCTTCTTTCCAGTTTTGAACGGAAGATATTTCCTTTTTCACCATTGCCCTCTATGGGCTTCCAAATATCCCTTTGCCAATTCCACAAGAACAGCCTTAGCGAGAGGCGTCTTGAAGGGAAAGATGTAACTCTGTGAGATGAATTAACAGAACACAGAGCAGTTTCTCAGAAAGCTTCTTTCCAGTTTTAAACGGAAGATATTTCCTTTTTCACCATAGCCCTCTATGGGCTTCCAAATATCCCTTTGCCAATTCCACAAGAACAGCCTTAGCGAAAGGCTTCTTGAAGGGAAATATGTAACTCTGTGAGATGAATTAACAGAACACAGAGCAGTTTCTCAGAAAGCTTCTTTCCAGATTTGAACGGAAGATATTTCCTTTTTCACCATAGCCCTCTATGGGCTTCCAAATATCCCTTTGCCAATTCCACAAGAACAGCCTTAGCGAAAGGCTTCTTGAAGGGAAAGATGTAACTCTGTGAGATGAATTAACAGAACACAGAGCAGTTTCTCAGAAAGCTTCTTTCCAGTTTTGAACGGAAGATATTTCCTTTTTCACCATAGCCCTCTATGGGCTTCCAAATATCCCTTTGCCAATTCCACAAGAACAGCCTTAGCGAATGGCTTCTTGAAGGGAAAGATGTAACTCTGTGAGATGAATTAACAGAACACAGAGCAGTTTCTCAGAAAGCTTCTTTCCAGTTTTGAACGGAAGATATTTCCTTTTTCACCATAGCCCTCTATGGGCTTCCAAATATCCCTTTGCCAATTCCACAAGAACAGCCTTAGCGAAAGGCTTCTTGAAGAGAAAGATGTAACTCTGTGAGATGAATTAACAGAACACAGAGCAGTTTCTCAGAAAGCTTCTTTCCAGTTTGGAACGGAAGATATTTCCTTTTTCACCATAGCCGTCTATGGGCTTCCAAATATCCCTTTGCCAATTCCACAAGAACAGCCTTAGCGAAAGGTTTCTTGAAGAGAAAGATGTAACTCTATGAGATGAATTAGCAGAACACAGAGCAGTTTCTCAGAAAGCTTCTTTCCAGTTTGGAACGGAAGATATTTCCTTTTTCACCATAGCCCTCTATGGGCTTCCAAATATCCCTTTGCCAATTCCACAAGAACAGCCTTAGCGAAAGGCTTCTTGAAGGGAAAGATGTAACTCTGTGAGACGAATGAACAGAACACACAGCAGTTTCTCAGAAAGCTTGTTTCCAGTTTTGAACGGAAGATATTTCCTTTTTCACCATAGCCCTCTATGGGCTTCCAAATATCCCTTTGCCAATTCCACAAGAACAGCCTTTGCGAAAGGCTTCTTGAAGGGAAAGATGTAACTCTGTGAGATGAATTAACAGAACACAGAGCAGTTTCTCAGAAAGCTTCTTTCCAGTTTTGAACGGAAGATATTTCCTTTTTCACCGTAGCCCTCTATGGGCTTCCAAATATCCCTTTGCCAATTCCACAAGAACAGCCTTAGCGAAAGGCGTCTTGAAGGGAAAGATGTAACTCTGTGAGATGAATTAACAGAACACAGAGCAGTTTCTCAGAATGCTTCTTTCCAGTTTTGAACGGAAGATATTTCCTTTTTCACCATTGCCCTCTATGGGCTTCCAAATATCCCTTTGCCAATTCCACAAGAACAGCCTTAGCGAGAGGCGTCTTGAAGGGAAAGATGTAACTCTGTGAGATGAATTAACAGAACACAGAGCAGTTTCTCAGAAAGCTTCTTTCCAGTTTTAAACGGAAGATATTTCCTTTTTCACCATAGCCCTCTATGGGCTTCCAAATATCCCTTTGCCAATTCCACAAGAACAGCCTTAGCGAAAGGCTTCTTGAAGGGAAATATGTAACTCTGTGAGATGAATTAACAGAACACAGAGCAGTTTCTCAGAAAGCTTCTTTCCAGATTTGAACGGAAGATATTTCCTTTTTCACCATAGCCCTCTATGGGCTTCCAAATATCCCTTTGCCAATTCCACAAGAACAGCCTTAGCGAAAGGCTTCTTGAAGGGAAAGATGTAACTCTGTGAGATGAATTAACAGAACACAGAGCAGTTTCTCAGAAAGCTTCTTTCCAGTTTTGAACGGAAGATATTTCCTTTTTCACCATAGCCCTCTATGGGCTTCCAAATATCCCTTTGCCAATTCCACAAGAACAGCCTTAGCGAATGGCTTCTTGAAGGGAAAGATGTAACTCTGTGAGATGAATTAACAGAACACAGAGCAGTTTCTCAGAAAGCTTCTTTCCAGTTTTGAACGGAAGATATTTCCTTTTTCACCATAGCCCTCTATGGGCTTCCAAATATCCCTTTGCCAATTCCACAAGAACAGCCTTAGCGAAAGGCTTCTTGAAGAGAAAGATGTAACTCTGTGAGATGAATTAACAGAACACAGAGCAGTTTCTCAGAAAGCTTCTTTCCAGTTTGGAACGGAAGATATTTCCTTTTTCACCATAGCCGTCTATGGGCTTCCAAATATCCCTTTGCCAATTCCACAAGAACAGCCTTAGCGAAAGGTTTCTTGAAGAGAAAGATGTAACTCTATGAGATGAATTAGCAGAACACAGAGCAGTTTCTCAGAAAGCTTCTTTCCAGTTTGGAACGGAAGATATTTCCTTTTTCACCATAGCCCTCTATGGGCTTCCAAATATCCCTTTGCCAATTCCACAAGAACAGCCTTAGCGAAAGGCTTCTTGAAGGGAAAGATGTAACTCTGTGAGACGAATGAACAGAACACACAGCAGTTTCTCAGAAAGCTTGTTTCCAGTTTTGAACGGAAGATATTTCCTTTTTCACCATAGCCCTCTATGGGCTTCCAAATATCCCTTTGCCAATTCCACAAGAACAGCCTTTGCGAAAGGCTTCTTGAAGGGAAAGATGTAACTCTGTGAGATGAATTAACAGAACACAGAGCAGTTTCTCAGAAAGCTTCTTTCCAGTTTTGAACGGAAGATATTTCCTTTTTCACCGTAGCCCTCTATGGGCTTCCAAATATCCCTTTGCCAATTCCACAAGAACAGCCTTAGCGAAAGGCGTCTTGAAGGGAAAGATGTAACTCTGTGAGATGAATTAACAGAACACAGAGCAGTTTCTCAGAAAGCTTCTTTCCAGGTTTGAACGGAAGATATTTCCTGTTTCACCTTAGCCCTCTATGGGCTTCCAAATATCCCTTTGCCAATTCCACAAGAACAGCCTTAGCGAAAGGCTTCTTGAAGGGAAAGATGTAACTCTGTGAGATGAATCAACAGAACACAGAGCAGTTTCTCAGAAAGCTTCTTTCCAGTTTTGAACGGAAGATATTTCCTTTTTCACCATAGCCCTCTATGGGCTTCCACATATCCCTTTGCCAATTCCACAAGAACAGCCTTAGCGAAAGACTTCTTGAAGGGAAAGATGTAACTCTGTGAGATGAATTAACAGAACAGAGAGCAGTTTCTCAGAAAGCTTCTTTCCAGTTTTGAACGGAAGATATTTCCTTTTTCACCATAGCCCTCTATGGGCTTCCAAATATCCCTTTGCCAATTCCACAAGAACAGCCTTAGCGAAAGGCTTCTTGAAGGGAAAGATGTAACTCTATGAGATGAATTAACAGAACACAGAGCAGTTTCTCAGAAAGCTTCTTTCCAGTTTTGAACGGAAGATGTTTCCTTTTTCACCATAGCCCTCTATGGGCTTCCAAATATCCCTTTGCCAATTCCACAAGAACAACCTTAGCGAAAGGCTTCCTGAAGGGAAAGATGTAACGCTGTGAGATGAATTAACAGAACACAGAGCAATTTCTCAGAAAGCTTCTTTCCAGTTTTGAACGGAAGATATTTCCTTTATCAACATAGCCCTCTATGGGCTTCCAAATATCCCTTTGCCAATTCCACAAGAACAGCCTTTGCGAAAGGCTTCTTGAAGGGAAAGATGTAACTCTGTGAGATGAATTAACAGAACACAGAGCAGTTTCTCAGAAAGCTTCTTTCCAGTTTTGAACGGAAGATATTTCCTTTTTCACCGTAGCCCTCTATGGGCTTCCAAATATCCCTTTGCCAATTCCACAAGAACAGCCTTAGCGAAAGGCGTCTTGAAGGGAAAGATGTAACTCTGTGAGATGAATTAACAGAACACAGAGCAGTTTCTCAGAAAGCTTCTTTCCAGGTTTGAACGGAAGATATTTCCTGTTTCACCTTAGCCCTCTATGGGCTTCCAAATATCCCTTTGCCAATTCCACAAGAACAGCCTTAGCGAAAGGCTTCTTGAAGGGAAAGATGTAACTCTGTGAGATGAATCAACAGAACACAGAGCAGTTTCTCAGAAAGCTTCTTTCCAGTTTTGAACGGAAGATATTTCCTTTTTCACCATAGCCCTCTATGGGCTTCCACATATCCCTTTGCCAATTCCACAAGAACAGCCTTAGCGAAAGACTTCTTGAAGGGAAAGATGTAACTCTGTGAGATGAATTAACAGAACAGAGAGCAGTTTCTCAGAAAGCTTCTTTCCAGTTTTGAACGGAAGATATTTCCTTTTTCACCATAGCCCTCTATGGGCTTCCAAATATCCCTTTGCCAATTCCACAAGAACAGCCTTAGCGAAAGGCTTCTTGAAGGGAAAGATGTAACTCTATGAGATGAATTAACAGAACACAGAGCAGTTTCTCAGAAAGCTTCTTTCCAGTTTTGAACGGAAGATGTTTCCTTTTTCACCATAGCCCTCTATGGGCTTCCAAATATCCCTTTGCCAATTCCACAAGAACAACCTTAGCGAAAGGCTTCCTGAAGGGAAAGATGTAACGCTGTGAGATGAATTAACAGAACACAGAGCAATTTCTCAGAAAGCTTCTTTCCAGTTTTGAACGGAAGATATTTCCTTTATCAACATAGCCCTCTATGGGCTTCCAAATATCCCTTTGCCAATTCCACAAGAACAGCCTTTGCGAAAGGCTTCTTGAAGGGAAAGATGTAACTCTGTGAGAGGAATTAACAGAACACAGAGCAGTTTCTCAGAAAGCTTCTTTCCAGTTTTGAACGGAAGATATTTCCTTTTTCTCCATAGCCCTCTATGGGCTTCCAAATATCCCTTTGCCAATTCCACAAGAACAGCCTTAGCGAAAGGCTTCTTGAAGAGAAAGATGTAACTCTGTGAGTTGAATTAACAGAACACAGAGCAGTTTCTCAGAAAGCTTCTTTCCAGTTTTGAACGGAAGATATTTCCTTTTTCACCATAGCCCTCTATGGGCTTCCAAATATCCCTTTGCCAATTCCACAAGAACAGCCTTAGCGAAGGGCTTCTTGAAGGGAAAGATGTAACTCTGTGAGATGAATTAACAGAACACAGAGCAGTTTCTCAGAAAGCTTCTTTCCAGTTTTGAACGGAAGATGTTTCCTTTTTCACCATAGCCCTCTATGGGTTTCCAAATATCCCTTTGCCAATTCCACAAGAACAGCTTTAGCGAAAGGTTTCTTGAAGAGAAACATGTAACTCTGTGAGATGAATTAACAGAACACAGAGCAGTTTCTCAGAAAGCTTCTTTCCAGTTTTGAAAGTAAGATATTTCCTTTTTCACCATAGCCCTCTATTGGCTTCCAAATATCCCTTTGCCCATTCCACAAGAACAGCTTTAGCGAAAGGCTTCTTGAAGGGAAAGATGTAACTCTGTGACATGAATTAACAGAACACAGAGCAGTTTCTCAGAAAGCTTCTTTCCAGGTTTGAACGGAAGATATTTCCTGTTTCACCATAGCCCTCTAGGGGCTTCCAAATATCCCTTTGCCAATTCCACAAGAACAGCCTTAGCGAAAGGCTTCTTGAAGGGAAAGATGTAACTCTGTGAGATGAATTAACAGAACACAGAGCAGTTTCTCAGAAAGCTTCTTTCCAGTTTTGAACGGAAGATATTTCCTTTTTCACCATAGCCCTCTATGGGCTTCCAAATATCCCTTTGCCAATTCCACAAGAACTGCTTTAGCGAAAGGTTTCTTGAAGGGAAAGATGTAACTCTGTGAGATGAATTAACAGAACACAGAGCAGTTTCTCAGAAAGCTTCTTTCCAGGTTTGAACGGAAGATATTTCCTGTTTCACCATAGCCCTCTATGGGCTTCCAAATATCCCTTTGCCAATTCCACAAGAACAGCCTTAGCGAAAGGCTTCTTGAAGGGAAAGATGTAACTCTGTGAGATGAATTAACAGAACACAGAGCAGTTTCTCAGAAAGCTTCTTTCCAGTTTTGAACGGAAGATATTTCCTTTTTCACCATAGCCCTCTATGGGCTTCCAAATATCCCTTTGCCAATTCCACAAGAACAGCCTTAGCGAAAGGCGTCTTGACGGGAAAGATGTAACTCTGTGAGATGAATTAACAGAACACATAGCAGTTTCTCAGAAAGCTTCTTTCCAGTTTTAAAAGGAAGATATTTCTTTTTTCACCTTAGCCCTCTATGGGCTTCCAAATATCCCTTTGCCAATTCCACAAGAACAGCTTTATTGAAAGGTTTCTTGAAGGGAAAGTTGTAACTCTGTGAGATGAATTAACAGAACACAGAGCGGTTTCTCAGAAAGCTTCTTTCCAGTTTTGAACGGAAGATATTTCCTTTTTCACCATAGCCCTCTATGGGCTTCCAAATATCCCTTTGCCCATTCCACAAGAACAGCTTTAGCGAAAGGCTTCTTGAAGGGAAAGATGTAACTCTGTGAGATGAATTAACAGAACACAGAGCAGTTTCTCAGAAAGTTGCTTTCCAGGTTTGAACGGAAGATATTTCCATTTTCACCATAGCCCTCTATGGGCTTCCAAATATCCCTTTGCCAATTCCACAAGAACAGCCTTAGCGAATGGCTTCTTGAAGGGAAAGATGTAACTCTGTGAGATGAATTAACAGAACACAGAGCAGTTTCTCAGAAAGCTTCTTTCCAGTTTTGAATGGAAGATATTTCCTTTTTCACCATAGCCCTCTATGGGCTTCCAAATATCCCTTTGCCAATTCCACAAGAACAGCCTTAGCGAAAGGCTTCTTGAAGAGAAAGATGTAACTCTATGAGATGAATTAACAGAACACAGAGCAGTTTCTCAGAAAGCTTCTTTCCAGTTTTGAACGGAAGATATTTCCTTTTTCACCATAGCCCTCTATGGGCTTCCAAATATCCCTTTGCCAATTCCACAAGAACAGCCTTAGCGAAAGGCGTCTTGAAGGGAAAGATGTAACTCTGTGAGATGAATTAACAGAACACATAGCAGTTTCTCAGAAAGCTTCTTTCCAGTTTTAAAAGGAAGATATTTCTTTTTTCACCATAGCCCTCTATGGGCTTCCAAATATCCCTTTGCCAATTCCACAAGAACAGCCTTAGCGAAAGGCTTCTTGAAGGGAAAGATGTAACTCTGTGAGATGAATTAACGGAACACAGAGCAGTTTCTCAGAAAGCTTCTTTCCAGTTTTGAACGGAAGATATTTCCATTTTCACCATAGCCCTCTATGGGCTTCCAAATATCCCTTTGCCAATTCCACAAGAACAGCCTTAGCGAATGGCTTCTTGAAGGGAAAGATGTAACTCTGTGAGATGAATTAACAGAACACAGAGCAGTTTCTCAGAAAGCTTCTTTCCAGTTTTGAATGGAAGATATTTCCTTTTTCACCATAGCCCTCTATGGGCTTCCAAATATCCCTTTGCCAATTCCACTAGAACAGCCTTAGCGAAAGGCTTCTTGAAGGGAAAGATGTAACTCTGTGAGATGAATTAACAGAACACAGAGCAGTTTCTCAGAATGCTTCTTTCCAGTTTTGAACGGAAGATATTTCCTTTTTCACCATTGCCCTCTATGGGCTTCCAAATATCCCTTTGCCAATTCCACAAGAACAGCCTTAGCGAGAGGCGTCTTGAAGGGAAAGATGTAACTCTGTGAGATGAATTAACAGAACACAGAGCAGTTTCTCAGAAAGCTTCTTTCCAGTTTTAAACGGAAGATATATCCTTTTTCACCATAGCCCTCTATGGGCTTCCAAATATCCCTTTGCCAATTCCACAAGAACAGCCTTAGCCAAAGGCTTCTTGAAGGGAAATATGTAACTCTGTGAGATGAATTAACAGAACACAGAGCAGTTTCTCAGAAAGCTTCTTTCCAGATTTGAACGGAAGATATTTCCTTTTTCACCATAGCCCTCTATGGGCTTCCAAATATCCCTTTGCCAATTCCACAAGAACAGCCTTAGCGAAAGGCTTCTTGAAGGGAAAGATGTAACTCTGTGAGATGAATTAACAGAACACAGAGCAGTTTCTCAGAAAGCTTCTTTCCAGTTTTGAACGGAAGATATTTCCTTTTTCACCATAGCCCTCTATGGGCTTCCAAATATCCCTTTGCCAATTCCACAAGAACAGCCTTAGCGAATGGCTTCTTGAAGGGAAAGATGCAACTCTGTGAGATGAATTAACAGAACACAGAGCAGTTTCTCAGAAAGCTTCTTTCCAGTTTTGAACGGAAGATATTTCCTTTTTCACCATAGCCCTCTATGGGCTTCCAAATATCCCTTTGCCAATTCCACAAGAACAGCCTTAGCGAAAGGCTTCTTGAAGGGAAAGATGTAACTCTGTGAGATGAATTAACAGAACACAGAGCAGTTTCTCAGAAAGCTTCTTTCCAGTTTGGAACGGAAGATATTTCCTTTTTCACCATAGCCCTCTATGGGCTTCCAAATATCCCTTTGCCAATACCACAAGAACAGCCTTAGCGAAAGGCGTCATGAAGGGAAAAATGTAACTCTGTGAGATGAACTAACAGAACACAGAGCAGTTTCTCAGAAAGCTTCTTTCCAGTATTAAACGGAAGATATTTCCTTTTTCACCTTAGCCCTCTATGGGCTTCCAAATATCCCTTTGCCAATTCCACAAGAACAGCCTTAGCGAAAGGCTTCTTGAAGAGAAAGATGTAACTCTATGAGATGAATTAACAGAACACAGAGCAGTTTCTCAGAAAGCTTCTTTCCAGTTTTGAACGGAAGATATTTCCTTTTTCACCATAGCCCTCTATGGGCTTCCAAATATCCCTTTGCCAATTCCACAAGAACAGCCTTAGCGAAAGGCGTCTTGAAGGGAAAGATGTAACTCTGTGAGATGAATTAACAGAACACATAGCAGTTTCTCAGAAAGCTTCTTTCCCGTTTTAAAAGGAAGATATTTCTTTTTTCACCATAGCCCTCTATGGGCTTCCAAATATCCCTTTGCCAATTCCACAAGAACAGCCTTAGCGAAAGGCTTCTTGAAGGGAAAGATGTAACTCTGTGAGATGAATTAACGGAACACAGAGCAGTTTCTCAGAAAGCTTCTTTCCAGTTTTGAACGGAAGATATTTCCATTTTCACCATAGCCCTCTAAGGGCTTCCAAATATCCCTTTGCCAATTCCACAAGAACAGCCTTAGCGAAAGGCTTCTTGAAGGGAAAGATGTAACTCTGTGAGATGAATTAACAGAACACAGAGCAGTTTCTCAGAATGCTTCTTTCCAGTTTTGAACGGAAGATATTTCCTTTTTCACCATTGCCCTCTATGGGCTTCCAAATATCCCTTTGCCAATTCCACAAGAACAGCCTTAGCGAGAGGCGTCTTGAAGGGAAAGATGTAACTCTGTGAGATGAATTAACAGAACACAGAGCAGTTTCTCAGAAAGCTTCTTTCCAGTTTTAAACGGAAGATATTTCCTTTTTCACCATAGCCCTCTATGGGCTTCCAAATATCCCTTTGCCAATTCCACAAGAACAGCCTTAGCGAAAGGCTTCTTGAAGGGAAATATGTAACTCTGTGAGATGAATTAAGAGAACACAGAGCAGTTTCTCAGAAAGCTTCTTTCCAGATTTGAACGGAAGATATTTCCTTTTTCACCATAGCCCTCTATGGGCTTCCAAATATCCCTTTGCCAATTCCACAAGAACAGCCTTAGCGAAAGGCTTCTTGAAGGGAAAGATGTAACTCTGTGAGATGAATTAACAGAACACAGAGCAGTTTCTCAGAAAGCTTCTTTCCAGTTTTGAACGGAAGATATTTCCTTTTTCACCATAGCCCTCTATGGGCTTCCAAATATCCCTTTGCCAATTCCACAAGAACAGCCTTAGCGAATGGCTTCTTGAAGGGAAAGATGTAACTCTGTGAGATGAATTAACAGAACACAGAGCAGTTTCTCAGAAAGCTTCTTTCCAGTTTTGAACGGAAGATATTTCCTTTTTCACCATAGCCCTCTATGGGCTTCCAAATATCCCTTTGCCAATTCCACAAGAACAGCCTTAGAGAAAGGCTTCTTGAAGAGAAAGATGTAACTCTGTGAGATGAATTAACAGAACACAGAGCAGTTTCTCAGAAAGCTTCTTTCCAGTTTGGAACGGAAGATATTTCCTTTTTCACCATAGCCCTCTATGGGCTTCCAAATATCCCTTTGCCAATTCCACAAGAACAGCCTTAGCGAAAGGTTTCTTGAAGAGAAAGATGTAACTCTGTGAGATGAATTAGCAGAACACAGAGCAGTTTCTCAGAAAGCTTCTTTCCAGTTTGGAACGGAAGATATTTCCTTTTTCACCATAGCCCTCTATGGGCTTCCAAATATCCCTTTGCCAATTCCACAAGAACAGCCTTAGCGAAAGGCTTCTTGAAGGGAAAGATGTAACTCTGTGAGACGAATTAACAGAACACACAGCAGTTTCTCAGAAAGCTTGTTTCCAGTTTTGAACGGAAGATATTTCCTTTTTCACCATAGCCCTCTATGGGCTTCCAAATATCCCTTTGCCAATTCCACAAGAACAGCCTTTGCGAAAGGCTTCTTGAAGGGAAAGATGTAACTCTGTGAGATGAATTAACAGAACACAGAGCAGTTTCTCAGAAAGCTTCTTTCCAGTTTTGAACGGAAGATATTTCCTTTTTCACCGTAGCCCTCTATGGGCTTCCAAATATCCCTTTGCCAATTCCACAAGAACAGCCTTAGCGAAAGGTGTCTTGAAGGGAAAGATGTAACTCTGTGAGATGAATTAACAGAACACAGAGCAGTTTCTCAGAAAGCTTCTTTCCAGGTTTGAACGGAAGATATTTCCTGTTTCACCACAGCCCTCTATGGGCTTCCAAATATCCCTTTGCCAATTCCACAAGAACAGCCTTAGCGAAAGGCTTCTTGAAGGGAAAGATGTAACTCTGTGAGATGAATCAACAGAACACAGAGCAGTTTCTCAGAAAGCTTCTTTCCAGTTTTGAACGGAAGATATTTCCTTTTTCACCATAGCCCTCTATGGGCTTCCACATATCCCTTTGCCAATTCCACAAGAACAGCCTTAGCGAAAGACTTCTTGAAGGGAAAGATGTAACTCTGTGAGATGAATTAACAGAACACAGAGCAGTTTCTCAGAAAGCTTCTTTCCAGTTTTGAACGGAAGATATTTCCTTTTTCACCATAGCCCTCCATGGGCTTCCAAATATCCCTTTGCCAATTCCACAAGAACAGCCTTAGCGAAAGGCTTCTTGAAGGGAAAGATGTAACTCTATGAGATGAATTAACAGAACACAGAGCAGTTTCTCAGAAAGCTTCTTTCCAGTTTTGAACGGAAGATGTTTCCTTTTTCACCATAGCCCTCTATGGGCTTCCAAATATCCCTTTGCCAATTCCACAAGAACAACCTTAGCGAAAGGCTTCTTGAAGGGAAAGATGTAACTCTGTGAGATGAATTAACAGAACACAGAGCAGTTTCTCAGAAAGCTTCTTTCCAGTTTTGAACGGAAGATATTTCCTTTATCACCATAGCCCTCTATGGGCTTCCAAATATCCCTTTGCCAATTCCACAAGAACAGCCCTTGCGAAAGGCTTCTTGAAGGGAAAGATGTAACTCTGTGAGAGGAATTAACAGAACACAGAGCAGTTTCTCAGAAAGCTTCTTTCCAGTTTTGAACGGAAGATATTTCCTTTTTCTCCATAGCCCTCTATGGGCTTCCAAATATCCCTTTGCCAATTCCACAAGAACAGCTTTAGCGAAAGGCTTCTTGAAGGGAAAGATGTAACTCTGTGACATGAATTAACAGAACACAGAGCAGTTTCTCAGAAAGCTTCTTTCCAGGTTTGAACGGAAGATATTTCCTGTTTCACCATAGCCCTCTATGGGCTTCCAAATATCCCTTTGCCAATTCCACAAGAACAGCCTTAGCGAAAGGCTTCTTGAAGGGAAAGATGTAACTCTGTGAGATGAATTAACAGAACACAGAGCAGTTTCTCAGAAAGCTTCTTTCCAGTTTTGAACGGAAGATATTTCCTTTTTCACCATAGCCCTCTATGGGCTTCCAAATATCCCTTTGCCAATTCCACAAGAACTGCTTTAGCGAAAGGTTTCTTGAAGGGAAAGATGTAACTCTGTGAGATGAATTAACAGAACACAGAGCAGTTTCTCAGAAAGCTTCTTTCCAGGTTTGAACGGAAGATATTTCCTGTTTCACCATAGCCCTCTATGGGCTTCCAAATATCCCTTTGCCAATTACACAAGAACAGCCGTAGCGAAAGGCTTCCTGAAGAGAAAGATGTAACTCTGTGAGATGAATTAACAGAACACAGAGCAGTTTCTCAGAAAGCTTCTTTCCAGTTCTGAACGGAAGATATTTCCTCTTTCACCATAGCCCTCTATGGGCTTCCAAATATCCCTTTGCCAATTCCACAAGAACAGCCTTAGCGAAAGGCTTCTTGAAGAGAAAGATGTAACTCTGTGAGATGAATTAACAGAACACAGAGCAGTTTCTCAGAAAGCTTCTTTCCAGTTTTGAACGGAAGATATTTCCTTTTTCACCATAGCCCTCTATGGGCTTCCAAATATCCCTTTGCCAATTCCACAAGAACAGCCTTAGCGAAAGGCTTCTTGAAGGGAAAGATGTAACTCTGTGAGATGAATTAACAGAACACAGAGCAGTTTCTCAGAAAGCTTCTTTCCAGTTTTGAACGGAAGATATTTCCTTTTTCACCATAGCCCTCTATGGGCTTCCAAATATCCCTTTGCCAATTCCACAAGAACAGCCTTAGCGAAAGGCTTCTTGAAGGGAAAGATGTAACTCTGTGAGATGAATTAACAGAACACAGAGCAGTTTCTCAGAAAGCTTCTTTCCAGTTTTAAACGGAAGATATTTCCTGTTTCACCATAGCCCTCCATTTGCTTCCAAATATCCCTTTTCCAGTTCCACAAGAACAGCCTTAGCGAAAGGCTTCTTGAAGGGAAAGATGTAACTCTGTGAGATGAATTAACAGAACACAGAGCAGTTTCTCAGAAAGCTTCTTTCCAGTTTTGAACGGAAGATATTTCCTTTTTCACCATAGCCCTCTATGGGCTTCCAAATATCCCTTTGCCAATTCCAGAAGAACAGCCTTATCGAAAGCCTTCTTGAAGGGAAAGATGTAACTCTGTGAGATGAATTAACAGAACACAGAGCAGTTTCTCAGAAAGCTTCTTTCCAGTTTTGAACGGAAGATATTTCCTTTTTCACCATAGCCCTCTATGGGCTTCCAAATATCCCTTTGCCAATTCCACAAGAACAGCCTTAGCGAAAGGCTTCTTGAAGGGAAAGATGTAACTCTGTGAGATGAATTAACAGAACATAGAGCAGTTTCTCAGAAAGCTTCTTTCCAGTATTGAACGGAAGATATTTCCTTTTTCACCTTAGCCTTCTATGGGCTTCCAAATATCCCTTTGCCAATTCCACAAGAACAGCCTTAGCGAAAGGTGACTTGAAGGGAAAGATGTAACTCTGTGAGATGAATTAACAGAACACAGAGCAGTTTCTCAGAAAGCTTCTTTCCAGTTTTAAACGGAAGATATTTTCTTTTTCACCATAGCCCTCTATGGGCTTCCAAATATCCCTTTGCCAATTCCACAAGAACAGCCTTAGCGAAAGGCTTCTTGAAGAGAAAGATGTAACTCTGTGAGATGAATTAACAGAACACAGAGCAGTTTCTCAGAAAGCTTCTTTCCAGTTTTCAACGGAAGATATTTCCTTTTTCACCATAGCCCTCTATGGGCTCCCAAATATCCCTTTGCCAATTCCACAAGAACAGCCTTAGCGAAAGGCTTCTTGAAGGGAAAGATGTAACTCTGTGAGATGAATTAACAGAACACAGAGCAGTTTCTCAGAAAGCTTCTTTCCAGTTTTGAACGGAAGATATTTCCTTTTTCACCATAGCCCTATATGGGCTTCCAAATATCCCTTGGCCAATTTCACAAGAACAGCTTTAGCGAAAGGTTTCTTGAAGGGAAAGATGTAACTCTGTGAGATGAATTAACAGAACACAGAGCAGTTTCTCAGAAAGCTTCTTTCCAGGTTTGAACGGAAGATATTTCCTGTTTCACCATAGCCCTCTATGGGCTTCCAAATATCCATTTGCCAATTCCACAAGAACAGCCTTAGCGAAAGGCTTCTTGAAGGGAAAGATGTAACTCTGTGAGATGAATTAACAGAACACAGAGCAGTTTCTCAGAAAGCTTCTTTCCAGTTTTGAACGGAAGATATTTCCTTTTTCACCATAGCCCTCTATGGGCTTCCAAATATCCCTTTGCCAATTCCACAAGAACAGCCTTAGCGAAAGGCTTCTTGAAGAGAAACATGTAACTCTGTGAGATGAATTAACAGAACACAGAGCAGTTTCTCAGAAAGCTTCTTTCCAGTTTTGAACAGAAGATATTTCCTTTTTCACCGTAGCCCTCTATGGGCTTCCAAATATCCCTTTGCCAATTCCACAAGAACAGCCTTAGCGAAAGGTTTCTTGAAGAGAAAGATGTAACTCTATGAGATGAATTAACAGAACACAGAGCAGTTTCTCAGAAAGCTTCTTTCCAGTTTTGAAAGGAAGATATTTCCTTTTTCACCATAGCCCTCTATGGGCTTCCAAATATCAATTGGCCAATTTCACAAGAACAGCTTTAGCGAAAGGTTTCTTGAAGGGAAAGATGTAACTCTGTGAGATGAATTAACAGAACACAGAGCAGTTTCTCAGAAAGCTTCTTTCCAGGTTTGAACGGAAGATATTTCCTGTTTCACCATAGCCCTCTATGGGCTTCCAAATATCCATTTGCCAATTCCACAAGAACAGCCTTAGCGAAAGGCTTCTTGAAGGGAAATATGTAACTCTGTGAGATGAATTAACAGAACACAGAGCAGTTTCTCAGAAAGCTTCTTTCCAGATTTGAACGGAAGATATTTCCTTTTTCACCATAGCCCTCTATGGGCTTCCAAATATCCCTTTGCCAATTCCACAAGAACAGCCTTAGCGAAAGGCTTCTTGAAGGGAAAGATGTAACTCTGTGAGATGAATTAACAGAACACAGAGCAGTTTCTCAGAAAGCTTCTTTCCAGTTTGGAACGGAAGATATTTCCTTTTTCACCATAGCCCTCTATGGGCTTCCAAATATCCCTTTGCCAATTCCACAAGAACAGCCTTAGCGAAAGGTTTCTTGAAGAGAAAGATGTAACTCTATGAGATGAATTAGCAGAACACAGAGCAGTTTCTCAGAAAGCTTCTTTCCAGTTTGGAACGGAAGATATTTCCTTTTTCACCATAGCCCTCTATGGGCTTCCAAATATCCCTTTGCCAATTCCACAAGAACAGCCTTAGCGAAAGGCTTCTTGAAGGGAAAGATGTAACTCTGTGAGACGAATTAACAGAACACACAGCAGTTTCTCAGAAAGCTTGTTTCCAGTTTTGAACGGAAGATATTTCCTTTTTCACCATAGCCCTCTATGGGCTTCCAAATATCCCTTTACCAATTCCACAAGAACAGCCTTTGCGAAAGGCTTCTTGAAGGGAAAGATGTAACTCTGTGAGATGAATTAACAGAACACAGAGCAGTTTCTCAGAAAGCTTCTTTCCAGTTTTGAACGGAAGATATTTCCTTTTTCACCGTAGCCCTCTATGGGCTTCCAAATATCCCTTTGCCAATTCCACAAGAACAGCCTTAGCGAATGGCGTCTTGAAGGGAAAGATGTAACTCTGTGAGATGAATTAACAGAACACAGAGCAGTTTCTCAGAAAGCTTCTTTCCAGGTTTGAACGGAAGATATTTCCTGTTTCACCATAGCCCTCTATGGGCTTCCAAATATCCCTTTGCCAATTCCACAAGAACAGCCTTAGCGAAAGGCTTCTTGAAGGGAAAGATGTAACTCTGTGAGATGAATCAACAGAACACAGAGCAGTTTCTCAGAAAGCTTCTTTCCAGTTTTGAACGGAAGATATTTCCTTTTTCACCATAGCCCTCTATGGGCTTCCACATATCCCTTTGCCAATTCCACAAGAACAGCCTTAGCGAAAGACTTCTTGAAGGGAAAGATGTAACTCTGTGAGATGAATTAACAGAACACAGAGCAGTTTCTCAGAAAGCTTCTTTCCAGTTTTGAACGGAAGATATTTCCTTTTTCACCATAGCCCTCCATGGGCTTCCAAATATCCCTTTGCCAATTCCACAAGAACAGCCTTAGCGAAAGGCTTCTTGAAGGGAAAGATGTAACTCTATGAGATGAATTAACAGAACACAGAGCAGTTTCTCAGAAAGCTTCTTTCCAGTTTTGAACGGAAGATGTTTCCTTTTTCACCATAGCCCTCTATGGGCTTCCAAATATCCCTTTGCCAATTCCACAAGAACAACCTTAGCGAAAGGCTTCTTGAAGGGAAAGATGTAACTCTGTGAGATGAATTAACAGAACACAGAGCAGTTTCTCAGAAAGCTTCTTTCCAGTTTTGAACGGAAGATATTTCCTTTATCACCATAGCCCTCTATGGGCTTCCAAATATCCCTTTGCCAATTCCACAAGAACAGCCCTTGCGAAAGGCTTCTTGAAGGGAAAGATGTAACTCTGTGAGAGGAATTAACAGAACACAGAGCAGTTTCTCAGAAAGCTTCTTTCCAGTTTTGAACGGAAGATATTTCCTTTTTCTCCATAGCCCTCTATGGGCTTCCAAATATCCCTTTGCCAATTCCACAAGAACAGCCTTAGCGAAAGGCTTCTTGAAGAGAAAGATGTAACTCTGTGAGTTGAATTAACAGAACACAGAGCAGTTTCTCAGAAAGCTTCTTTCCAGTTTTGAACGGAAGATATTTCCTTTTTCACCATAGCCCTCTATGGGCTTCCAAATATCCCTTTGCCAATTCCACAAGAACAGCCATAGCGAAACGCTTCTTGAAGAGAAAGATGTAACTATGTGAGATGAATTAACAGAACACAGAGCAGTTTCTCAGAAAGCTTCTTTCCAGTTTTGAACGGAAGATATTTCCTTTTTCACCATAGCCCTCTATGGGCTTCCAAATATCCCTTTGCCAATTCCACAAGAACAGCCTTAGCGAAAGGCTTCTTGAAGGGAAAGATGTAACTCTGTGAGATGAATTAACAGAACACAGAGCAGTTTCTCAGAAAGCTTCTTTCCAGTTTTGAACGGAAGATGTTTCCTTTTTCACCATAGCCCTCTATGGGTTTCCAAATATCCCTTTGCCAATTCCACAAGAACAGCTTTAGCGAAAGGTTTCTTGAAGAGAAACATGTAACTCTGTGAGATGAATTAACGGAACACAGAGCAGTTTCTCAGAAAGCTTCTTTCCAGTTTTGAAAGTAAGATATTTCCTTTTTCACCATAGCCCTCTATTGGCTTCCAAATATCCCTTTGCCCATTCCACAAGAACAGGTTTAGCGAAAGGCTTCTTGAAGGGAAAGATGTAACTCTGTGACATGAATTAACAGAACACAGAGCAGTTTCTCAGAAAGCTTCTTTCCAGGTTTGAACGGAAGATATTTCCTGTTTCACCATAGCCCTCTATGGGCTTCCAAATATCCCTTTGCCAATTCCACAAGAACAGCCTTAGCGAAAGGCTTCTTGAAGGGAAAGATGTAACTCTGTGAGATGAATTAACAGAACACAGAGCAGTTTCTCAGAAAGCTTCTTTCCAGTTTTGAACGGAAGATATTTCCTTTTTCACCATAGCCCTCTATGGGCTTCCAAATATCCCTTTGCCAATTCCACAAGAACTGCTTTAGCGAAAGGTTTCTTGAAGGGAAAGATGTAACTCTGTGAGATGAATTAACAGAACACAGAGCAGTTTCTCAGAAAGCTTCTTTCCAGGTTTGAACGGAAGATATTTCCTGTTTCACCATAGCCCTCTATGGGCTTCCAAATATCCCTTTGCCAATTCCACAAGAACAGCCTTAGCGAAAGGCTTCTTGAAGGGAAAGATGTAACTCTGTGAGATGAATTAACAGAACACAGAGCAGTTTCTCAGAAAGCTTCTTTCCAGTTTTGAACGGAAGATATTTCCTTTTTCACCATAGCCCTCTATGGGCTTCCAAATATCCCTTTGCCAATTACACAAGAACAGCCGTAGCGAAAGGCTTCCTGAAGAGAAAGATGTAACTCTGTGAGATGAATTAACAGAACACAGAGCAGTTTCTCAGAAAGCTTCTTTCCAGTTCTGAACGGAAGATATTTCCTTTTTCACCATAGCCCTCTATGGGCTTCCAAATATCCCTTTGCCAATTCCACAAGAACAGCCTTAGCGAAAGGCTTCTTGAAGAGAAAGATGTAACTCTGTGAGATGAATTAACAGAACACAGAGCAGTTTCTCAGAAAGCTTCTTTCCAGTTTTGAACGGAAGATATTTCCTTTTTCACCATAGCCCTCTATGGGCTTCCAAATATCCCTTTGCCAATTCCACAAGAACAGCCTTAGCGAAAGGCTTCTTGAAGGGAAAGAGGTAACTCTGTGAGATGAATTAACAGAACACAGAGCAGTTTCTCAGAAAGCTTCTTTCCAGTTTTGAACGGAAGATATTTCCTTTTTCACCATAGCCCTCTATGGGCTTCCAAATATCCCTTTGCCAATTCCACAAGAACAGCCTTAGCGAAAGGCTTCTTGAAGGGAAAGATGTAACTCTGTGAGATGAATTAACAGAACACAGAGCAGTTTCTCAGAAAGATTCTTTCCAGTTTTGAACGGAAGATATTTCCTTTTTCACCATAGCCCTCTATGGGCTTCCAAATATCCCTTTGCCAATTCCACAAGAACAGCCTTAGCGAAAGGCTTCTTGAAGAGAAACATGTAACTCTGTGAGATGAATTAACAGAACACAGAGCAGTTTCTCAGAAAGCTTCTTTCCAGTTTTGAACAGAAGATATTTCCTTTTTCACCGTAGCCCTCTATGGGCTTCCAAATATCCCTTTGCCAATTCCACAAGAACAGCCTTAGCGAAAGGTTTCTTGAAGAGAAAGATGTAACTCTATGAGATGAATTAACAGAACACAGAGCAGTTTCTCAGAAAGCTTCTTTCCAGTTTTGAAAGGAAGATATTTCCTTTTTCACCGTAGCCCTCTATGGGCTTCCAAATATCCCTTTGCCAATTCCACAAGAACAGCCTTAGCGAAAGGCTTCTTGAAGGGAAAGATGTAACTCTGTGAGATGAATTAACAGAACACAGAGCAGTTTCTCAGAAAGCTTCTTTCCAGTTTGGAACGGAAGATATTTCCTTTTTCACCATAGCCCTCTAAGGGCTTCCAAATATCCCTTTGCCAATTCCACAAGAACAGCCTTAGCGAATGACTTCTTGAAGGGAAAGATGTAACTCTGTGAGATGAATTAACAGAACACAGAGCAGTTTCTCAGAAAGCTTCTTTCCAGTTTTGAATGGAAGATATTTCCTTTTTCACCATAGCCCTCTATGGGCTTCCAAATATCCCTTTGCCAATTCCACAAGAACAGCCTTAGCGAAAGGCTTCTTGAAGGGAAATATGTAACTCTGTGAGATGAATTAACAGAACACAGAGCAGTTTCTCAGAAAGCTTCTTTCCAGATTTGAACGGAAGATATTTCCTTTTTCACCATAGCCCTCTATGGGCTTCCAAATATCCCTTTGCCAATTCCACAAGAACAGCCTTAGCGAAAGGCTTCTTGAAGGGAAAGATGTAACTCTGTGAGATGAATTAACAGAACACAGAGCAGTTTCTTAGAAAGCTTCTTTCCAGTTTTGAACGGAAGATATTTCCTTTTTCACCATAGCCCTCTATGGGCTTCCAAATATCCCTTTGCCAATTCCACAAGAACAGCCTTAGCGAATGGCTTCTTGAAGGGAAAGATGTAACTCTGTGAGATGAATTAACAGAACACAGAGCAGTTTCTCAGAAAGCTTCTTTCCAGTTTTGAACGGAAGATATTTCCTTTTTCACCATAGCCCTCTATGGGCTTCCAAATATCCCTTTGCCAATTCCACAAGAACAGCGTTAGCGAAAGGCTTCTTGAAGAGAAAGATGTAACTCTGTGAGATGAATTAACAGAACACAGAGCAGTTTCTCAGAAAGCTTCTTTCCAGTTTGGAACGGAAGATATTTCCTTTTTCACCATAGCCCTCTATGGGCTTCCAAATATCCCTTTGCCAATTCCACAAGAACAGCCTTAGCGAAAGGCTTCTTGAAGAGAAAGATGTAACTCTATGAGATGAATTAGCAGAACACAGAGCAGTTTCTCAGAAAGCTTCTTTCCAGTTTGGAACGGAAGATATTTCCTTTTTCACCATAGCCCACTATGGGCTTCCAAATATCCCTTTGCCAATTCCACAAGAACAGCCTTAGCGAAAGGCTTCTTGAAGGGAAAGATGTAACTCTGTGAGACGAATTAACAGAACACACAGCAGTTTCTCAGAAAGCTTGTTTCCAGTTTTGAACGGAAGATATTTCCTTTTTCACCATAGCCCTCTATGGGCTTCCAAATATCCCTTTGCCAATTCCACAAGAACAGCCTTTGCGAAAGGCTTCTTGAAGGGAAAGATGTAACTCTGTGAGATGAATTAACAGAACACAGAGCAGTTTCTCAGAAAGCTTCTTTCCAGTTTTGAACGGAAGATATTTCCTTTTTCACCGTAGCCCTCTATGGGCTTCCAAATATCCCTTTGCCAATTCCACAAGAACAGCCTTAGCGAAAGGCGTCTTGAAGGGAAAGATGTAACTCTGTGAGATGAATTAACAGAACACAGAGCAGTTTCTCAGAAAGCTTCTTTCCAGGTTTGAACGGAAGATATTTCCTGTTTCACCATAGCCCTCTATGGGCTTCCAAATATCCCTTTGCCAATTCCACAAGAACAGCCTTAGCGAAAGGCTTCTTGAAGGGAAAGATGTAACTCTGTGAGATGAATCAACAGAACACAGAGCAGTTTCTCAGAAAGCTTCTTTCCAGTTTTGAACGGAAGATATTTCCTTTTTCACCATAGCCCTCTATGGGCTTCCACATATCCCTTTGCCAATTCCACAAGAACAGCCTTAGCGAAAGAGTTCTTGAAGGGAAAGATGTAACTCTGTGAGATGAATTAACAGAACACAGAGCAGTTTCTCAGAAAGCTTCTTTCCAGTTTTGAACGGAAGATATTTCCTTTTTCACCATAGCCCTCTATGGGCTTCCAAATATCCCTTTGCCAATTCCACAAGAACAGCCTTAGCGAAAGGCTTCTTGAAGGGAAAGATGTAACTCTATGAGATGAATTAACAGAACACAGAGCAGTTTCTCAGAAAGCTTCTTTCCAGTTTTGAACGGAAGATGTTTCCTTTTTCACCATAGCCCTCTATGGGCTTCCAAATATCCCTTTGCCAATTCCACAAGAACAACCTTAGCGAAAGGCTTCTTGAAGGGAAAGATGTAACGCTGTGAGATGAATTAACAGAACACAGAGCAGTTTCTCAGAAAGCTTCTTTCCAGTTTTGAACGGAAGATATTTCCTTTATCACCATAGCCCTCTATGGGCTTCCAAATATCCCTTTGCCAATTCCACAAGAACAGCCTTTGCGAAAGGCTTCTTGAAGGGAAAGATGTAACTCTGTGAGAGGAATTAACAGAACACAGAGCAGTTTCTCAGAAAGCTTCTTTCCAGTTTTGAACGGAAGATATTTCCTTTTTCTCCATAGCCCTCTATGGGCTTCCAAATATCCCTTTGCCAATTCCACAAGAACAGCCTTAGCGAAAGGCTTCTTGAAGAGAAAGATGTAACTCTGTGAGTTGAATTAACAGAACACAGAGCAGTTTCTCAGAAAGCTTCTTTCCAGTTTTGAACGGAAGATATTTCCTTTTTCACCATAGCCCTCTATGGGCTTCCAAATATCCCTTTGCCAATTCCACAAGAACAGCCATAGCGAAACGCTTCTTGAAGAGAAAGATGTAACTCTATGAGATGAATTAACAGAACACAGAGCAGTTTCTCAGAAAGTTTCTTTCCAGTTTTGAACGGAAGATATTTCCTTTTTCACCATAGCCCTCTATGGGCTTCCAAATATCCCTTTGCCAATACCACAAGAACAGCCTTAGCGAAGGGCTTCTTGAAGGGAAAGATGTAACTCTGTGAGATGAATTAACAGAACACAGAGCAGTTTCTCAGAAAGCTTCTTTCCAGTTTTGAACGGAAGATGTTTCCTTTTTCACCATAGCCCTCTATGGGTTTCCAAATATCCCTTTGCCAATTCCACAAGAACAGCTTTAGCGAAAGGTTTCTTGAAGAGAAACATGTAACTCTGTGAGATGAATTAACAGAACACAGAGCAGTTTCTCAGAAAGCTTCTTTCCAGTTTTGAAAGTAAGATATTTCCTTTTTCACCATAGCACTCTATTGGCTTCCAAATATCCCTTTGCCAATTCCACAAGAACAGCCTTAGCGAAAGGCTTCTTGAAGGGAAAGATGTAACTCTGTGAGATGAATTAACAGAACACAGAGCAGTTTCTCAGAAAGCTTCTTTCCAGTTTTGAATGGAAGATATTTCCTTTTTCACCTTAGCCCTCTATGGGCTTCCAAATATCCCTTTGCCAATTCCACAAGAACAGCCTTAGCGAAAGGCTTCTTGAAGGGAAACATGTAACTCTGTGAGATGAATTAACAGAACACAGAGCAGTTTCTCAGAAAGCTTCTTTCCAGTTTTAAACGGAAGATATTTCCTGTTTCACCATAGCCCTCCATTTGCTTCCAAATATCCCTTTTCCAATTCCACAAGAACAGCCTTAGCGAAAGGCTTCTTGAAGGGAAAGATGTAACTCTGTGAGATGAATTAACAGAACACAGAGCAGTTTCTCAGAAAGCTTCTTTCCAGTTTTGAACGGAAGATATTTCCTTTTTCACCATAGCCCTCTATGGGCTTCCAAATATCCCTTTGCCAATTCCAGAAGAACAGCCTTATCGAAAGCCTTCTTGAAGGGAAAGATGTAACTCTGTGAGATGAATTAACAGAACACAGAGCAGTTTCTCAGAAAGCTTCTTTCCAGTTTTGAACGGAAGATATTTTCTTTTTCACCATAGCCCTCTATGGGCTTCCAAATATCCCTTTGCCAATTCCACAAGAACAGCCTTAGCGAAAGGCTTCTTGAAGAGAAAGATGTAACTCTGTGAGATGAATTAACAGAACACAGAGCAGTTTCTCAGAAAGCTTCTTTCCAATTTTCAACGGAAGATATTTCCTTTTTCACCATAGCCCTCTATGGGCTCCCAAATATCCCTTTGCCAATTCCACAAGAACAGCCTTAGCGAAAGGCTTCTTGAAGGGAAAGATGTAACTCTGTGAGATGAATTAACACAACACAGAGCAGTTTCTCAGAAAGCTTCTTTCCAGTTTTGAACGGAAGATATTTCCTTTTTCACCATAGCCCTATATGGGATTCCAAATATCCCTTGGCCAATTTCACAAGAACAGCTTTAGCGAAAGGTTTCTTGAAGGGAAAGATGTAACTCTGTGAGATGAATTAACAGAACACAGAGCAGTTTCTCAGAAAGCTTCTTTCCAGGTTTGAACGGAAGATATTTCCTGTTTCACCATAGCCCTCTATGGGCTTCCAAATATCCATTTGCCAATTCCACAAGAACAGCCTTAGCGAAAGGCTTCTTGAAGGGAAAGATGTAACTCTGTGAGATGAATTAACAGAACACAGAGCAGTTTCTCAGAAAGCTTCTTTCCAGTTTTGAACGGAAGATATTTCCTTTTTCACCATAGCCCTCTATGGGCTTCCAAATATCCCTTTGCCAATTCCACAAGAACAGCCTTAGCGAAAGGCTTCTTGAAGAGAAACATGTAACTCTGTGAGATGAATTAACAGAACACAGAGCAGTTTCTCAGAAAGCTTCTTTCCAGTTTTGAACAGAAGATATTTCCTTTTTCACCGTAGCTCTCTATGGGCTTCCAAATATCCCTTTGCCAATTCCACAAGAACAGCCTTAGCGAAAGGTTTCTTGAAGAGAAAGATGTAACTCTATGAGATGAATTAACAGAACACAGAGCAGTTTCTCAGAAAGCTTCTTTCCAGTTTTGAAAGGAAGATATTTCCTTTTTCACCATAGCCCTCTATGGGCTTCCAAATATCAATTGGCCAATTTCACAAGAACAGCTTTAGCGAAAGGTTTCTTGAAGGGAAAGATGTAACTCTGTGAGATGAATTAACAGAACACAGAGCAGTTTCTCAGAAAGCTTCTTTCCAGGTTTGAACGGAAGATATTTCCTGTTTCACCATAGCCCTCTATGGGCTTCCAAATATCCATTTGCCAATTCCACAAGAACAGCCTTAGCGAAAGGCTTCTTGAAGGGAAAGATGTAACTCTGTGAGGTGAATTAACAGAACACAGAGCAGTTTCTCAGAAAGCTTCTTTCCAGTTTTGAACGGAAGATATTTCCTTTTTCACCATAGCCCTCTATGGGCTTCCAAATATCCCTTTGCCAATTCCACAAGAACAGCCTTAGCGAAAGGCTTCTTGAAGAGAAACATGTAACTCTGTGAGATGAATTAACAGAACACAGAGCAGTTTCTCAGAAAGCTTCTTTCCAGTTTTGAACGGAAGATATTTCCTTTTTCACCATAGCCCTCTATGGGCTTCCAAATATCCCTTTGCCAATTCCACAAGAACTGCTTTAGCGAAAGGTTTCTTGAAGGGAAAGATGTAACTCTGTGAGATGAATTAACAGAACACAGAGCAGTTTCTCAGAAAGCTTCTTTCCAGGTTTGAACGGAAGATATTTCCTGTTTCACCATAGCCCTCTATGGGCTTCCAAATATCCCTTTGCCAATTCCACAAGAACAGCCTTAGCGAAAGGCTTCTTGAAGGGAAAGATGTAACTCTGTGAGATGAATTAACAGAACACAGAGCAGTTTCTCAGAAAGCTTCTTTCCAGTTTTGAACGGAAGATATTTCCTTTTTCACCATAGCCCGCTACGGGCTTCCACATATCCCTTTGCCAATTCCACAAGAACAGCCTTAGCGAAAGGCTTCTTGAAGGGAAAGATGTAACTCTGTGAGATGAATTAACAGAACACAGAGCAGTTTCTCAGAAAGCTTCTTTCCAGTTTGGAACGGAAGATATTTCCTTTTTCACCATAGCCCTCTATGGGCTTCCAAATATCCCTTTGCCAATTCCACAAGAACAGCCTTAGCGAAAGGCTTCTTGAAGGGAAAGATGTAACTCTGTGAGATGAATTAACAGAACACAGAGCAGTTTCTCAGAAAGCTTCTTTCCAGTTTTGAACGGAAGATGTTTCCTTTTTCACCATAGCCCTCTATGGGCTTCCAAATATCCCTTTGCAAATTCCACAACAACAGCCTTAGCGAAAGGCTTCTTTAAGGGAAAGATGTAACGCTGTGAGATGAATTAACAGAACACAGAGCAGTTTCTCAGAAAGCTTCTTTCCAGTTTTGAACGGAAGATAATTCCTTTATCACCATAGCCCTCTATGGGCTTCCAAATATCCCTTTGCCAATTAAACAAGAACAGCCTTTGCGAATGGCTTCTTGAAGGGAAAGATGTAACTCTGTGAGATGAATTAACAGAACACAGAGCAGTTTCTCAGAAAGCTTCTTTCCAGTTTTGAACGGAAGATATTTCCTTTTTCACCATAGCCCTCTATGGGCTTCCAAATATCCCTTTGCCAATTCCACAAGAACAGCCTTAGCGAAAGGATTCTTGAAGGGAAAGATGTAACTCTGTGAGATGAATTAACAGAACACAGAGCAGTTTCTCAGAAAGCTTCTTTCCAGTTTTGAACGGAAGATATTTCCTTTTTCACCTTAGCCCTCTATGGGCTTCCAAATATCCCTTTGCCAATTCCACAAGAACAGCCTTATCGAAAGGCTACTTGAAGGGAAACATGTAACTCTGTGAGATGAATTAACAGAACACAGAGCAGTTTCTCAGAAAGCTTCTTTCCAGTTTTAAACGGAAGATATTTCCTGTTTCACCATAGCCCTCCATTTGCTTCCAAATATCCCTTTTCCAATTCCACAAGAACAGCCTTAGCGAAAGGCTTCTTGAAGGGAAAGATGTAACTCTGTGAGATGAATTAACAGAACACAGAGCAGTTTCTCAGAAAGCTTCTTTCCAGTTTTGAACGGAAGATATTTCCTTTTTCACCATAGCCCTCTATGGGCTTCCAAATATCCCTTTGCCAATTCCAGAAGAACAGCCTTATCGAAAGCATTCTTGAAGGGAAAGATGTAACTCTGTGAGATGAATTAACAGAACACAGAGCAGTTTCTCAGAAAGCTTCTTTCCAGTTTTGAACGGAAGATATTTCCTTTTTCACCATAGCCCTCTATGGGCTTCCAAATATCCCTTTGCCAATTCCACAAGAACAGCCTTAGCGAAAGGCTTCTTGAAGGGAAAGATGTAACTCTGTGAGATGAATTAACAGAACACAGAGCAGTTTCTCAGAATGCTTCTTTCCAGTTTTGAACGGAAGATATTTCCTTTTTCACCATAGCCCTCTATGGGCTTCCAAATATCCCATTGCCAATTCCACAAGAACAGCCTTAGCGAAAGGCTTCTTGAAGGGAAAGATGTAACTCTGTGAGATGAATTAACAGAACACAGAGCAGTTTCTCAGAAAGCTTCTTTCCAGTTTTGAACGGAAGATATTTCCTTTTCACCTTAGCCCTCTATGGGCTTCCAAATATCCCTTTGCCAATTCCACAAGAACAGCCTTAGCGAAAGGCTTCTTGAAGGGAAAGATGTAACTCTGTGAGATGAATTAGCAGAACACAGAGCAGTTTCTCAGAAAGCTTCTTTCCAGTTTTAAACGGAAGATATTTCCTGTTTCACCATAGCCCTCTATTTGCTTCCAAATATCCCTTTTCCAATTCCACAAGAACAGCCTTAGCGAAAGGCTTCTTGAAGGGAAAGATGTAACTCTGTGAGATGAATTAACAGAACACAGAGCAGTTTCTCAGAAAGCTTCTTTCCAGTTTTGAACGGAAGATATTTCCTTTTTCACCATAGCCCTCTATGGGCTTCCAAATATCCCTTTGCCAATTCCAGAAGAACAGCCTTAGCGAAAGCCTTCTTGAAGGGAAAGATATAACTTTGTGAGATGAATTAACAGAACACAGAGCAGTTTCTCAGAAAGCTTCTTTCCAGTTTTAAACGGAAGATATTTTCTTTTTCACCATAGCCCTCTATGGGCTTCCAAATATCCCTTGGCCAATTCCACAAGAACAGCCTTAGCGAAAGGCTTCTTGAAGGGAAAGATGAAACTCTGTGAGATGAATTAACAGAACACAGAGCAGTTTCTCAGAAAGCTTCTTTCCAGTTTTGAACGGAAGATGTTTCCTTTTTCACCATAGCCCTCTATGGGCTTCCAAATATCCCTTTGCCATTTCCACAAGAACAGCCTTAGCGAAAAGCTTCTTGAAGGGAAAGATGTAACGCTGTGAGATGAATTAAGAGAACACAGAGCAGTTTCTCAGAAAGCCTCTTTCCAGTTTTGAACGGAAGATATTTCCTTTATCACCATAGCCCTCTATGGGCTTCCAAATATCCCTTTGCCAATTCCACAAGAACAGCCTTAGCGAAAGGCTTCTTGAAGGGAAAGATGTAACTCTGTGAGACGAATTAACAGAACACAGAGCAGTTTCTCGGAAAGCTTGTTTCCACTTTTGAACGGAAGATATTTCCTTTTTCACCATAGCCCTCTATGGGCTTCCAAATATCCCTTTGCCAATTCCACAAGAACAGCCTTAGCGAAAGGCTTCTTGAAGGGAAAGATGTAACTCTGTGAGATGAATTAACAGAACACAGAGCAGTTTCTCAGAAAGCTTCTTTCCAGTTTTGAACGGAAGATATTTCCTTTTTCACCATAGCCCTCTATGGGCTTCCAAATATCCCTTTGCCTATTCCACAGGAACATCCTTAGCGAAAGGCGTCTTGAAGGCAAAGATGTAACTCTGTGAGATGAATTAACAGAACACAGAGCAGTTTCTCAGAAAGCTTCTTTCCAGGTTTGAACGGAAGATATTTCCTGTTTCACCATAGCCCTCTATGGGCTTCCAAATATCCCTTTGCCAATTCCACAAGAACAGCCTTAGCGAAAGGCTTCTTGAAGGGAAAGATGTAACTCTGTGAGATGAATTAACAGAACACAGAGCAGTTTCTCAGAAAGCTTCTTTCCAGTTTTGAACGGAAGATATTTCCTTTTTCACCATAGCCCTCTATGGGCTTCCACGTATCCCTTTGCCAATTCCACAAGAACAGCCTTAGCGAAAGACTTCTTGAAGGGAAAGATGTAACTCTGTGAGATGAAATAACAGAACACAGAGCACTTTCTCAGAAAGCTTCTTTCCAGTTTGGAACGGAAGATATTTCCTTTTTCACCATAGCCCTCTATGGGCTTCCAAATATCCCTTTGCCAATTCCACAAGAACAGCCTTAGCGAAAGGCTTCTTGAAGGGAAAGATGTAACTCTGTGAGATGAATTAACAGAACACAGAGCAGTTTCTCAGAAAGCTTCTTTCCAGTTTTGAAAGGAAGATGTTTCCTTTTTCACCATAGCCCTCTATGGGCTTCCAAATATCCCTTTGCCAATTCCACAAGAACAGCCTTAGCGAAAGGCTTCTTGAAGGGAAAGATGTAACGCTGTGAGATGAATTAACAGAACACAGAGCAGTTTCTCAGAAAGCTTCTTTCCAGTTTTGAACGGAAGATATTTCCTTTATCACCATAGCCCTCTATGGGCTTCCAAATATCCCTTTGCCAATTCTACAAGAACAGCCTTTGCGAAAGGCTTCTTGAAGGGAAAGATGTAACTCTGTGAGAGGAATTAACAGAACACAGAGCAGTTTCTCAGAAAGCTTCTTTCCAGTTTTGAACGGAAGATATTTCCTTTTTCTCCATAGCCCTCTATGGGCTTCCAAATATCCCTTTGCCAATTCCACAAGAACAGCCTTAGCGAAAGGCTTCTTGAAGAGAAAGTTGTAACTCTGTGAGTTGAATTAACAGAACACAGAGCAGTTTCTCAGAAATCTTCTTTCCAGTTTTAAACGGAAGATATTTCCTTTTTCACCATAGCCCTCTATGGGCTTCCAAATATCCCTTTGCCAATTCCACAAGAACAGCCATAGCGAAACGCTTCTTGAAGAGAAAGATGTAACTCTGTGAGATGAATTAACAGAACACAGAGCAGTTTCTCAGAAAGCTTCTTTCCAGTTTTGAACGGAAGATATTTCCTTTTTCACCATAGCCCTCTATGGGCTTCCAAATATCCCTTTGCCAATTCCACAAGAACAGCCTTAGCGAAAGGCTTCTTGAAGGGAAAGATGTAACTCTGTGAGATGAATTAACAGAACACAGAGCAGTTTCTCAGAAAGCTTCTTTCCAGTTTTGAACGGAAGATGTTTCCTTTTTCACCATAGCCCTCTATGGGCTTCCAAATATCCCTTTGCCAATTCCACAAGAACAGCTTTAGCGAAAGGTTTCTTGAAGAGAAACATGTAACTCTGTGAGATGAATTAACAGAACACAGAGCAGTTTCTCAGAAAGCTTCTTTCCAGTTTTGAAAGGAAGATATTTCCTTTTTCACCATAGCCCTCTATGGGCTTCCAAATATCCCTTTGCCCATTCCACAAGAACAGCTTTAGCGAAAGTCTTCTTGAAGGGAAAGATGTAACTCTGTGACATGAATTAACAGAACACAGAGCAGTTTCTCAGAAAGCTTCTTTCCAGGTTTGAACGGAAGATATTTCCTGTTTCAACATAGCCCTCTATGGGCTTCCAAATATCCCTTTGCCAATTCCACAAGAACAGCCTTAGCGAAAGGCTTCTTGAAGGGAAAGAGGTAACTCTGTGAGATGAATTAACAGAACACAGAGCAGTTTCTCAGAAAGCTTCTTTCCAATTTTGAACGGAAGATATTTCCTTTTTCACCATAGCCCTCTATGGGCTTCAAAATATCCCTTTGCCAATTACACAAGAACAGCCTTAGCGAAAGGCTTCCTGAAGAGAAAGATGTAACTCTGTGAGATGAATTAACAGAACACAGAGCAGTTTCTCAGAAAGCTTCTTTCCAGTTCTGAACGGAAGATATTTCCTTTTTCACCATAGCCCTCTATGGGCTTCCAAATATCCCTTTGCCAATTCCACAAGAACAGCCTTAGCGAAAGGCTTCTTGAAGAGAAAGATGTAACTCTGTGAGATGAATTAACAGAACACAGAGCAGTTTCTCAGAAAGCTTCTTTCCAGTTTTGAACGGAAGATATTTCCTTTTTCACCATAGCCCTCTATGGGCTTCCAAATATCCCTTTGCCAATTCCACAAGAACAGCCTTAGCGAAAGGCTTCTTGAAGGGAAAGATGTAACTCTGTGAGATGAATTAACAGAACACAGAGCAGTTTCTCAGAAAGCTTCTTTCCAGTTTTGAACGGAAGATGTTTCCTTTTTCACCATAGCCCTCTATGGGCTTCCAAATATCCCTTTGCAAATTCCACAACAACAGCCTTAGCGAAAGGCTTCTTGAAGGGAAAGGTGTAACGCTGTGAGATGAATTAACAGAACACAGAGCAGTTTCTCAGAAAGCTTCTTTCCAGTTTTGAACGGAAGATAATTCCTTTATCACCATAGCCCTCTATGGGCTTCCAAATATCCCTTTGCCAATTAAACAAGAACAGCCTTTGCGAAAGGCTTCTTGAAGGGAAAGATGTAACTCTGTGAGAGGAATTAACAGAACACTGAGCAGTTTCTCAGAAAGCTTCTTTCCAGTTTTGAACGGAAGATATTTCCTTTTTCTCCATAGCCCCCTATGGGCTTCCAAATATCCCTTTGCCAATTCCACAAGAACAGCCTTAGCGAAAGGCTTCTTGAAGAGAAAGATGTAACTCTGTGATTTGAATAAGCAGAACACAGAGCAGTTTCTCAGAAAGCTTCTTTCCAGTTTTGAACGGAAGATATTTCCTTTTTCACCATAGCCCTCTATGGGCTTCCAAATATCCCTTTGCCAATTCCACAAGAACAGCCTTAGCGAAAGGTTTCTTGAAGAGAAAGATGTAACTCTATGCGATGAATTAGCAGAACACAGAGCAGTTTCTCAGAAAGCTTCTTTCCAGTTTTGAACGGAAGATATTTCCTTTTTCACCATAGCCCTCTATGGGCTTGCAAATATCCCTTTGCCAATTCCACAAGAACAGCCTTAGCGAAAGGCTTCTTGAAGGGAAAGAGGTAACTCTGTGAGATGAATTAACAGAACACAGAGCAGTTTCTCAGAAAGTTTCTTTCCAGTTTTGAACGGAAGATATTTCCTTTTTCACCATAGCCCTCTATGGGCTTCCAAATATCCCTTTGCCAATTCCACAAGAACAGCCTTAGCGAAAGGCTTCTTGAAGGGAAAGATGTAACTCTGTGAGATGAATTAACAGAACACAGAGCAGTTTCTCAGAAAGCTTCTTTCCAGTTTTGAACGGAAGATATTTCCTTTTTCACCATAGCCCTCTATGGGCTTCCAAATATCCCTTTGCCAATTCCACAAGAACAGCCTTAGCGAAAGGCTTCTTGAAGGGAAAGATGTAACTCTGTGAGATGAATTAACAGAACACAGAGCAGTTTCTCAGAAAGGTTCTTTCCAGTTTTGAACGGAAGATATTTCCTTTTTCACCTTAGCCCTCTATGGGCTTCCAAATATTCCTTTGCCAATTCCACAAGAACAGCCTTAGCGAAAGGCTTCTTGAAGGGAAACATGTAACTCTGTGAGATGAATTAACAGAACACAGAGCAGTTTCTCAGAAAGCTTCTTTCCAGTTTTAAACGGAAGATATTTCCTGTTTCACCATAGCCCTCCATTTGCTTCCAAATATCCCTTTTCCAATTCCACAAGAACAGCCTTAGCGAAAGGCTTCTTGAAGGGAAAGATGTAACTCTGTGAGATGAATTAACAGAACACAGAGCAGTTTCTCAGAAAGCTTCTTTCCAGTTTTGAACGGAAGATATTTCCTTTTTCACCATAGCCCTCTATGGGCTTCCAAATATCCCTTTGCCAATTCCACAAGAACAGCCTTATCGAAAGCCTTCTTGAAGGGAAAGATGTAACTCTGTGAGATGAATTAACAGAACACAGAGCAGTTTCTCAGAAAGCTTCTTTCCAGTTTTGAACGGAAGATATTTCCTTTTTCACCATAGCCCTCTATGGGCTTCCAAATATCCCTTTGCCAATTCCACAAGAACAGACTTAGCGAAAGGCTTCTTGAAGGGAAAGATGTAACTCTGTGAGATGAATTAACAGAACATAGAGCAGTTTCTCAGAAAGCTTCTTTCCAGTATTGAACGGAAGATATTTCCTTTTTCACCTTAGCCTTCTATGGGCTTCCAAATATCCCTTTGCCAATTCCACAAGAACAGCCTTATTGAAAGGTGACTTGAAGGGAAAGATGTAACTCTGTGAGATGAATTAACAGAACACAGAGCAGTTTCTCAGAAAGCTTCTTTCCAGTTTTAAACGGAAGATATTTTCTTTTTCACCATAGCCCTCTATGGGCTTCCAAATATCCCTTTGCCAATTCCACAAGAACAGCCTTAGCGAAAGGCTTCTTGAAGAGAAAGATGTAACTCTGTGAGATGAATTAACAGAACACAGAGCAGTTTCTCAGAAAGCTTCTTTCCAGTTTTCAACGGAAGATATTTCCTTTTTCACCATAGCCCTCTATGGGCTCCCAAATATCCCTTTGCCAATTCCACAAGAACAGCCTTAGCGAAAGGCTTCTTGAAGGGAAAGATGTAACTCTGTGAGATGAATTAACAGAACACAGAGCAGTTTCTCAGAAAGCTTCTTTCCAGTTTTGAACGGAAGATATTTCCTTTTTCACCATAGCCCTATATGGGCTTCCAAATATCCCTTGGCCAATTTCACAAGAACAGCTTTAGCGAAAGGTTTCTTGAAGGGAAAGATGTAACTCTGTGAGATGAATTAACAGAACACAGAGCAGTTTCTCAGAAAGCTTCTTTCCAGGTTTGAACGGAAGATATTTCCTGTTTCACCATAGCCCTCTATGGGCTTCCAAATATCCATTTGCCAATTCCACAAGAACAGCCTTAGCGAAAGGCTTCTTGAAGGGAAAGATGTAACTCTGTGAGATGAATTAACAGAACACAGAGCAGTTTCTCAGAAAGCTTCTTTCCAGTTTTGAACGGAAGATATTTCCTTTTTCACCATAGCCCTCTATGGGCTTCCAAATATCCCTTTGCCAATTCCACAAGAACAGCCTTAGCGAAAGGCTTCTTGAAGAGAAACATGTAACTCTGTGAGATGAATTAACAGAACACAGAGCAGTTTCTCAGAAAGCTTCTTTCCAGTTTTGAACAGAAGATATTTCCTTTTTCACCGTAGCCCTCTATGGGCTTCCAAATATCCCTTTGCCAATTCCACAAGAACAGCCTTAGCGAAAGGTTTCTTGAAGAGAAAGATGTAACTCTATGAGATGAATTAACAGAACACAGAGCAGTTTCTCAGAAAGCTTCTTTCCAGTTTTGAAAGGAAGATATTTCCTTTTTCACCATAGCCCTCTATGGGCTTCCAAATATCAATTGGCCAATTTCACAAGAACAGCTTTAGCGAAAGGTTTCTTGAAGGGAAAGATGTAACTCTGTGAGATGAATTAACAGAACACAGAGCAGTTTCTCAGAAAGCTTCTTTCCAGGTTTGAACGGAAGATATTTCCTGTTTCACCATAGCCCTCTATGGGCTTCCAAATATCCATTTGCCAATTCCACAAGAACAGCCTTAGCGAAAGGCTTCTTGAAGGGAAAGATGTAACTCTGTGAGATGAATTAACAGAACACAGAGCAGTTTCTCAGAAAGCTTCTTTCCAGTTTTGAACGGAAGATATTTCCTTTTTCACCATAGCCCTCTATGGGCTTCCAAATATCCCTTTGCCAATTCCACAAGAACAGCCTTAGCGAAAGGCTTCTTGAAGAAAAACATGTAACTCTGTGAGATGAATTAACAGAACACAGAGCAGTTTCTCAGAAAGCTTCTTTCCAGTTTTGAACAGAAGATATTTCCTTTTTCACCGTAGCCCTCTATGGGCTTCCAAATATCCCTTTGCCAATTCCACAAGAACAGCCTTAGCGAAAGGTTTCTTGAAGAGAAAGATGTAACTCTATGAGATGAATTAACAGAACACAGAGCAGTTTCTCAGAAAGCTTCTTTCCAGTTTTGAAAGGAAGATATTTCCTTTTTCACCATAGCCCTCTATGGGCTTCCAAATATCCCTTTGCCAATTCCACAAGAACAGTCTTCGCGAAAGGCTTCTTGAAGGGAAAGATGTAACTCTGTGAGATGAATTAACAGAACACAGAGCAGTTTCTCAGAAAGCTTCTTTCCAGTTTTGAACGGAAGATATTTCCTTTTTCACCATAGCCCTCTATGGGCTTCCAAATATCCCTTTGCCAATTCCACAAGAACAGCCTTAGCGAAAGGCGTCTTGAAGGGAAAGATGTAACTCTGTGAGATGAATTAACAGAACACAGAGCAGTTTCTCAGAATGCTTCTTTCCAGTTTTGAACGGAAGATGTTTCCTTTTTCACCATAGCCCTCTATGGGCTTCCAAATATCCCTTTGCCAATTCCACAACAACAGCCTTAGCGAAAGGCTTCTTGAAGGGAAAGATGTAACTCTGTGAGATGAATGAACAGAACACAGAGCAGTTTCTCAGAAAGCTTCTTTCCAGTTTTGAACGGAAGATATTTCCTTTTTCACCATAGCCCTCTATGGGCTTCCAAATATCCCTTTGCCAATTCCACAAGAACAGCCTTAGCGAAAGGCTTCTTGAAGGGAAAGATGTAACTCTGTGAGATGAATTAACAGAACACAGAGCAGTTTCTCAGAAAGCTTCTTTACAGTTTTGAAGGGTAGATGATTCCTTTTTCACCATAGCCCTCTATGGGCTTCCTAATAACCTTGGCCAATTCCACAAAAACAGCTTTAGCGAAAGGTTTCTTGAAGAGAAACATGTAACTCTGTGAGATGAATTAACAGAACACAGAGCAGTTTCTCAGAAAGCTTCTTTCCAGTTTTGAACGGAAGATATTTCCTTTTTCACCATAGCCCTCTATGGGCTTCCAAATATCCCTTTGCCAATTCCACAAGAACAGCCTTAGCGAAAGGCGTCTTGAAGGGAAAGATGTAACTCTGTGAGATGAATTAACAGAACACAGAGCAGTTTCTCAGAATGCTTCTTTCCAGTTTTGAACGGAAGATGTTTCCTTTTTCACCATAGCCCTCTATGGGCTTCCTAATAACCTTGGCCAATTCCACAAAAACAGCTTTAGCGAAAGGTTTCTTGAAGAGAAACATGTAACTCTGTGAGATGAATTAACAGAACACAGAGCAGTTTCTCAGAAAGCTTCTTTCCAGTTTTGAACGGAAGATATTTCCTTTTTCACCATAGCCCTCTATGGGCTTCCACATATCCCTTTGCCAATTCCACAAGAACAGCCTTAGCGAAAGACTTCTTGAAGGGAAAGATGTAACTCTGTGAGATGAATTAACAGAACACAGAGCAGTTTCTCAGAAAGCTTCTTTCCAGTTTTGAAAGGAAGATATTTCCTTTTTCACCATAGCCCTCTATGGGCTTCCAAATATCCCTTTGCCCATTCCACAAGAACAGCTTTAGCGAAAGTTTTCTTGAAGGGAAAGATGTAACTCTGTGACATGAATTAACAGAACACAGAGAAGTTTCTCAGAAAGCTTCTTTCCAGGTTTGAACGGAAGATATTTCCTGTTTCACCATAGCCCTCTATGGGCTTCCAAATATCCCTTTGCCAATTCCACAAGAACAGCCTTAGCGAAAGGCTTCTTGAAGGGAAAGATGTAACTCTGTGAGATGAATTAACAGAACACAGAGCAGTTTCTCAGAAAGCTTCTTTCCAGTTTTGAACGGAAGATATTTCCTTTTTCACCATAGCCCTCTATGGGCTTCCAAATATCCCTTTGCCAATTACACAAGAACAGCCTTAGCGAAAGGCTTCCTGAAGAGAAAGATGTAACTCTGTGAGATGAATTAACAGAACACAGAGCAGTTTCTCAGAAAGCTTCTTTCCAGTTCTGAACGGGAGATATTTCCTTTTTCACCATAGCGCTCTATGGGCTTCCAAATATCCCTTTGCCAATTCCACAAGAACAGCCTTAGCGAAAGGCTTCTTGAAGAGAAAGATGTAACTCTGTGACATGAATTAACAGAACACAGAGCAGTTTCTCAGAAAGCTTCTTTCCATTTTTGAACGGAAGATATTTCCTTTTTCACCATAGCCCTCTATGGGCTTCCAAATATCCCTTTGCCAATTCCACAAGAACAGCCTTAGCGAAAGGCTTCTTGAAGGGAAAGATGTAACTCTGTGAGTTGAATTAACAGAACACAGAGCAGTTTCTCAGAAAGCTTCTTTCCAGTTTTGAACGGAAGATATTTCCTTTTTCACCATAGCTCTCTATGGGCTTCCAAATATCCCTTTGCCAATTCCACAAGAACAGCCATAGCGAAACGCTTCTTGAAGAGAAAGATGTAACTGTGTGAGATGAATTAACAGAACACAGAGCAGTTTCTCAGAAAGCTTCTTTCCAGTTTTGAACGGAAGATATTTCCTTTTTCACCATAGCCCTCTATGGGCTTCCAAATATCCCTTTGCCAATTCCACAAGAACAGCCTTAGCGAAAGGCTTCTTGAAGGGAAAGATGTAACTCTGTGAGATGAATTAACAGAACACAGAGCAGTTTCTCAGAAAGCTTCTTTCCAGTTTTGAACGGAAGATGTTTCCTTTTTCACCATAGCCCTCTATGGGCTTCCAAATATCCCTTTGCCAATTCCACAAGAACAGCTTTAGCGAAAGGTTTCTTGAAGAGAAACATGTAACTCTGTGAGATGAATTAACAGAACACAGAGCAGTTTCTCAGAAAGCTTCTTTCCAGTTTTGAAAGGAAGATATTTCCTTTTTCACCATAGCCCTCTAAGGGCTTCCAAATATCCCTTTGCCCATTCCACAAGAACAGCTTTAGCGAAAGTCTTCTTGAAGGGAAAGATGTAACTCTGTGACATGAATTAACAGAACACAGAGCAGTTTCTCAGAAAGCTTCTTTCCAGGTTTGAACGGAAGATATTTCCTGTTTCACCATAGCCCTCTACGGGCTTCCAAATATCCCTTTGCCAATTCCACAAGAACAGCCTTAGCGAAAGGCTTCTTGAAGGGAAAGATGTAACTCTGTGAGATGAATTAACAGAACACAGAGCAGTTTCTCAGAAAGCTTCTTTCCAGTTTTGAACGGAAGATATTTCCTTTTTCACCATAGCCCTCTATGGGCTTCCAAATATCCCTTTGCCAATTACACAAGAACAGCCTTAGCGAAAGGCTTCCTGAAGAGAAAGATGTAACTCTGTGAGATGAATTAACAGAACACAGAGCAGTTTCTCAGAAAGCTTCTTTCCAGTTCTGAACGGAAGATATTTCCTTTTTCACCATAGCCCTCTATGGGCTTCCAAATATCCCTTTGCCAATTCCACAAGAACAGCCTTAGCGAAAGGCTTCTTGAAGAGAAAGATGTAACTCTGTGAGATGAATTAACAGAACACAGAGCAGTTTCTCAGAAAGCTTCTTTCCAGTTTTGAACGGAAGATATTTCCTTTTTCACCATAGCCCTCTATGGGCTTCCAAATATCCCTTTGCCAATTCCACAAGAACAGCCTTAGCGAAAGGCTTCCTGAAGGGAAAGAGGTAACTCTGTGAGATGAATTAACAGAACACAGAGCAGTTTCTCAGAAAGCTTCTTTCCAGTTTTAAACGGAATATATTTCCTTTTTCACCATAGCCCTCTATGGGCTTCCAAATATCCCTTTGCCAATTCCACAAGAACAGCCTTAGCGAAAGGCTTCTTGAAGGGAAAGATGTAACTCTGTGAGATGAATTATCAGAACACAGAGCAGTTTCTCAGAATGCTTCTTTCCAGTTTTGAACGGAAGATATTTCCTTTTTCACCATAGCCCTCTATGGGCTTCCAAATATCCCATTGCCAATTCCACAAGAACAGCCTTAGCGAAAGGCTTCTTGAAGGGAAAGATGTAACTCTGTGAGATGAATTAACAGAACACAGAGCAGTTTCTCAGAAAGCTTCTTTCCAGTTTTGAACGGAAGATATTTCCTTTTTCACCATAGCCCTCTATGGGCTTCCAAATATCCCTTTGCCAATTCCACAAGAACAGCCTTAGCGAAAGGCTTCTTGAAGGGAAAGATGTAACTCTGTGAGACGAATTAACAGAACACAGAGCAGTTTCTCGGAAAGCTTGTTTCCACTTTTGAACGGAAGATATTTCCTTTTTCACCATAGCCCTCTATGGGCTTCCAAATATCCCTTTGCCAATTCCACAAGAACAGCCTTAGCGAAAGGCTTCTTGAAGGGAAAGATGTAACTCTGTGAGACGAATTAACAGAACACAGAGCAGTTTCTCAGAAAGCTTCTTTCCAGTTTTGAACGGAAGATATTTCCTTTTTCACCATAGCCCACTATGGGCTTCCAAATATCCCTTTGCCTATTCCACAGGAACATCCTTAGCGAAAGGCGTCTTGAAGGCAAAGATGTAACTCTGTGAGATGAATTAATAGAACACAGAGCAGTTTCTCAGAAAGCTTCTTTCCAGGTTTGAACGGAAGATATTTCCTGTTTCACCATAGCCCTCTATGGGCTTCCAAATATCCCTTTGCCAATTCCACAAGAACAGCCTTAGCGAAAGGCTTCTTGAAGGGAAAGATGTAACTCTGTGAGATGAATTAACAGAACACAGAGCAGTTTCTCAGAAAGCTTGTTTCCAGTTTTGAACGGAAGATATTTCCTTTTTCACCATAGCCCTCTATGGGCTTCCACGTATTCCTTTGCCAATTCCACAAGAACAGCCTTAGCGAAAGACTTCTTGAAGGGAAAGATGTAACTCTGTGAGATGAAATAACAGAACACAGAGCACTTTCTCAGAAAGCTTCTTTCCAGTTTGGAACGGAAGATATTTCCTTTTTCACCATAGCCCTCTATGGGCTTCCAAATATCCCTTTGCCAATTCCACAAGAACAGCCTTAGCGAAAGGCTTCTTGAAGGGAAAGATGTAACTCTGTGAGATGAATTAACCAAACACAGAGCAGTTTCTCAGAAAGCTTCTTTCCAGTTTTGAAAGGAAGATGTTTCCTTTTTCACCATAGCCCTCTATGGGCTTCCAAATATCCCTTTGCCAATTCCACAGGAACAGCCTTAGCGAAAGGCTTCTTGAAGGGAAAGATGTAACGCTGTGAGATGAATTAACAGAACACAGAGCAGTTTCTCAGAAAGCTTCTTTCCAGTTTTGAACGGAAGATATTTCCTTTATCACCATAGCCCTCTATGGGCTTCCAAATATCCCTTTGCCAATTCTACAAGAACAGCCTTTGCGAAAGTCTTCTTGAAGGGAAAGATGTAACTCTGTGAGAGGAATTAACAGAACACAGAGCAGTTTCTCAGAAAGCTTCTTTCCAGTTTTGAACGGAAGATATTTCCTTTTTCTCCATAGCCCTCTATGGGCTTCCAAATATCCCTTTGCCAATTCCACAAGAACAGCCTTAGCGAAAGGCTTCTTGAAGAGAAAGTTGTAACTCTGTGAGTTGAATTAACAGAACACAGAGCAGTTTCTCAGAAATCTTCTTTCCAGTTTTAAACGGAAGATATTTCCTTTTTCACCATAGCCCTCTATGGGCTTCCAAATATCCCTTTGCCAATTCCACAAGAACAGCCATAGCGAAACGCTTCTTGAAGAGAAAGATGTAACTCTGTGAGATGAATTAACAGAACACAGAGCAGTTTCTCAGAAAGCTTCTTTCCAGTTTTGAACGGAAGATATTTCCTTTTTCACCATAGCCCTCTATGGGCTTCCAAATATCCCTTTGCCAATTCCACAAGAACAGCCTTAGCGAAAGGCTTCTTGAAGGGAAAGATGTAACTCTGGGAGATGAATTAACAGAACACAGAGCAGTTTCTCAGAAAGCTTCTTTCCAGTTTTGAACGGAAGATGTTTCCTTTTTCACCATAGCCCTCTATGGGCTTCCAAATATCCCTTTGCCAATTCCACAAGAACAGCTTTAGCGAAAGGTTTCTTGAAGAGAAACATGTAACTCTGTGAGATGAATTAACAGAACACAGAGCAGTTTCTCAGAAAGCTTCTTTCCAGTTTTGAAAGGAAGATATTTCCTTTTTCACCATAGCCCTCTATGGGCTTCCAAATATCCCTTTGCCCATTCCACAAGAACAGCTTTAGCGAAAGTCTTCTTGAAGGGAAAGATGTAACTCTGTGACATGAATTAACAGAACACAGAGCAGTTTCTCAGAAAGCTTCTTTCCAGGTTTGAACGGAAGATATTTCCTGTTTCAACATAGCCCTCTATGGGCTTCCAAATATCCCTTTGCCAATTTCACAAGAACAGCCTTAGCGAAAGGCTTCTTGAAGGGAAAGAGGTAACTCTGTGAGATGAATTAACAGAACACAGAGCAGTTTCTCAGAAAGCTTCTTTCCAGTTTTGAACGGAAGATATTTCCTTTTTCACCATAGCCCTCTATGGGCTTCAAAATATCCCTTTGCCAATTACACAAGAAAAGCCTTAGCGAAAGGCTTCCTGAAGAGAAAGATGTAACTCTGTGAGATGAATTAACAGAACACAGAGCAGTTTCTCAGAAAGCTTCTTTCCAGTTCTGAACGGAAGATATTTCCTTTTTCACCATAGCCCTCTATGGGCTTCCAAATATCCCTTTGCCAATTCCACAAGAACAGCCTTAGCGAAAGGCTTCTTGAAGAGAAAGATGTAACTCTGTGAGATGAATTAACAGAACACAGAGCAGTTTCTCAGAAAGCTTCTTTCCAGTTTTGAACGGAAGATATTTCCTTTTTCACCATAGCCCTCTATGGGCTTCCAAATATCCCTTTGCCAATTCCACAAGAACAGCCTTAGCGAAAGGCTTCTTGAAGGGAAAGAGGTAACTCTGTGAGATGAATTAACAGAACACAGAGCAGTTTCTCAGATAGCTTCTTTCCAGTTTTGAACGGAAGATATTTCCTTTTTCACCATAGCCCTCTATGGGCTTCCAAATATCCCTTTGCCAATTCCACAAGAACAGCCTTAGCGAAAGGCTTCTTGAAGGGAAAGATGTAACTCTGTGAGATGAATTAACAGAACACAGAGCAGTTTCTCAGAAAGCTTCTTTCCAGTTTTGAACGGAAGATATTTCCTTTTTCACCATAGCCCTCTATGGGCTTCCAAATATCCCTTTGCCAATTCCACAAGAACAGCCTTAGCGAAAGGCTTCTTGAAGGGAAAGATGTAACTCTGTGAGATGAATTAACAGAACACAGAGCAGTTTCTCAGAAAGCTTCTTTCCAGTTTGGAACGGAAGATATTTCCTTTTTCAACTTAGCCCTCTATGGGCTTCCAAATATCCCTTTGCCAATTCCACAAGAACAGCCTTAGCGAAAGGCGACTTGAAGGGAAAGATGTAACTCTGTGAGATGAATTAACAGAACACAGAGGAGTTTCTCAGAAAGCTTCTTTCCAGTTTTAAACGGAAGATATTTTCTTTTTCACCATAGCCCTCTATGGGCTTCCAAATATCCCTTTGCCAATTCCACAAGAACAGCCTTAGCGAAAGGCTTCTTGAAGGGAAAGATGTAACTCTGTGAGGTGAATTAACAGAACACAGAGCAGTTTCTCAGAAAGCTTCTTTCCAGTTTTGAACGGAAGATATTTCCTTTTTCACCATAGCCCTCTATGGGCTTCCAAATATCCCTTTGCCAATCCCACAAGAACAGCCTTAGCGAAAGGCTTCTTGAAGGGAAAGATGTAACGTTGTGAGATGAATTAACAGAACACAGATCAGTTTCTCAGAAAGCTTCTTTCCAGTTTTGAACGGAAGATATTTCCTTTTTCACCATAGCCCTCTATGGGCTTCCAAATATCCCTTTGCCAATTCCACAAGAACAGCCATAGCGAAACGCTTCTTGAAGAGAAAGATGTAACTCTGTGAGATGAATTAACAGAACAGAGAGCAGTTTCTCAGAAAGCTTCTTTCCAGTTTTGAACGGAAGATATTTCCTTTTTCACCATAGCCCTCTATGGGCTTCCAAATATCCCTTTGCCAATTCCACAAGAACAGCCTTAGCGAAAGGCTTCTTGAAGGGAAAGATGTAACGCTGTGAGATGAATTAACAGAACACAGAGCAGTTTCTCAGAAAGCTTCTTTCCAGTTTTGAACGGAAGATATTTCCTTTATCACCATAGCCCTCTATGGGCTTCCAAATATCCCTTTGCCAATTCCACAAGAACAGCCTTTGCGAAAGGCTTCTTGAAGGGAAAGATGTAACTCTGTGAGAGGAATTAACAGAACACAGAGCAGTTTCTCAGAAAGCTTCTTTCCAGTTTTGAACGGAAGATATTTCCTTTTTCTCCATAGCCCTCTATGGGCTTCCAAATATCCCTTTGCCAATTCCACAAGAACAGCCTTAGCGAAAGGCTTCTTGAAGAGAAAGATGTAACTCTGTGAGTTGAATTAACAGAACACAGAGCAGTTTCTCAGAAAGCTTCTTTGCACTTTTGAACGGAAGATATTTCCTTTTTCACCATAGCCCTCTATGGGCTTCCAAATATCCCTTTGCCAATTCCACAAGAACAGCCTTAGCGAAACGCTTCTTGAAGAGAAAGATGTAACTCTGTGAGATGAATTAACAGAACACAGAGCAGTTTCTCAGAAAGCTTCTTTCCAGTTTTGAACGGAAGATATTTCCTTTTTCACCATAGCCCTCTATGGGCTATCAAATATCCCTTTGCCAATTCCACAAGAACAGCCTTAGCGAAAGGTTTCTTGAAGAGAAAGATGTAACTCTATGAGATGAATTAGCAGAACACAGAGCAGTTTCTCAGAAAGCTTCTTTCCAGTTTGGAACGGAAGATATTTCCTTTTTCACCATAGCCCTCTAAGGGCTTCCAAATATCCCTTTGCCAATTCCACAAGAACAGCCTTAGCGAAAGGCTTCTTGAAGGGAAAGATGTAACTCTGTGAGACGAATTAACAGAACACAGAGCAGTTTCTCGGAAAGCTTGTTTCCAGTTTTGAACGGAAGATATTTCCTTTTTCACCATAGCCCTCTATGGGCTTCCAAATATCCCTTTGCCAATTCCACAAGAACAGCCTTAGCGAAAGGCTTCTTGAAGGGAAAGATGTAACTCTGTGAGATGAATTAACAGAACACAGAGCAGTTTCTCAGAAAGCTTCTTTCCAGTTTTGAACGGAAGATATTTCCTTTTTCACCATAGCCCTCTATGGGCTTCCAAATATCCCTTTGCCAATTCCACAAGAACAGCCTTTGCGAAAGGCTTCTTGAAGGGAAAGATGTAACTCTGTGAGAGGAATTAACAGAACACAGAGCAGTTTCTCAGAAAGCTTCTTTCCAGTTTTGAACGGAAGATATTTCCTTTTTCACCGTAGCCCTCTATGGGCTTCCAAATATCCCTTTGCCAATTCCACAAGAACAGCCTTAGCGAAAGGTTTCTTGAAGAGAAAGATGTAACTCTATGAGATGAATTAACAGAACACAGAGCAGTTTCTCAGAAAGCTTCTTTCCAGTTTTGAAAGGAAGATATTTCCTTTTTCACCATAGCCCTCTATGGGCTTCCAAATATCCCTTTGCCAATTCCACAAGAACAGCCTTAGCGAAAGGCTTCTTGAAGGGAAAGATGTAACTCTGTGAGATGAATTAACAGAACACAGAGCAGTTTCTCAGAAAGCTTCTTTCCAGTTTTGAACGGAAGATATTTCCTTTTTCACCATAGCCCTCTATGGGCTTCCAAATATCCCTTTGAAAATTCCACAAGAACAGCTTCAGCGAAAGGTTTCTTGAAGAGAAACATGTAACTCTGTGAGATGAATTAACAGAACACAGAGCAGTTTCTCAGAAAGCTTCTTTCCAGTTTTGAAAGGAAGATATTTCCTTTTTCACCATAGCCCTCTATGGTCTTCCAAATATCCCTTTGCCCATTCCACAAGAACATCTTTAGCGAAAGGCTTCTTGAAGGGAAAGATGTAACTCTGTGACATGAATTAACAGAACACAGGGCAGTTTCTCAGAAAGCTTCTTTCCAGGTTTGAACGGAAGATATTTCCTGTTTCACCATAGCCCTCTATGGGCTTCCAAATATCCCTTTGCCAATTCCACAAGAACAGCCTTAGCGAAAGGCTTCTTGAAGGGAAAGATGTAACTCTGTGAGATGAATTAACAGAACACAGAGCAGTTTCTCAGAAAGCTTCTTTCCAGTTTTGAATGGAAGATATTTCCTTTTTCACCATAGCCCTCTATGGGCTTCCAAATATCCCTTTGCCAATTCCACAAGAACTGCTTTAGCGAAAGGTTTCTTGAAGGGAAAGATGTAACTCTGTGAGATGAATTAACAGAACACAGAGCAGTTTCTCAGAAAGCTTCTTTCCAGGTTTGAACGGAAGATATTTCCTGTTTCACCATAGCCCTCTATGGGCTTCCAAATATCCCTTTGCCAATTCCACAAGAACAGCCTTAGCGAAAGGCTTCTTGAAGCGAAAGATGTAACTCTGTGACATGAATTAACAGAACACAGAGCAGTTTCTCAGAAAGCTTCTTTCCAGTTTTGAACGGAAGATATTTCCTTTTTCACCGTAGCCCTCTATGGGCTTCCAAATATCCCTTTGCCAATTCCACAAGAACAGCCTTAGCGAAAGGTTTCTTGAAGAGAAAGATGTAACTCTATGAGATGAATTAACAGAACACAGAGCAGTTTCTCAGAAAGCTTCTTTCCAGTTTTGAAAGGAAGATATTTCCTTTTTCACCATAGCCCTCTATGGTCTTCCAAATATCCCTTTGCCCATTCCACAAGAACATCTTTAGCGAAAGGCTTCTTGAAGGGAAAGATGTAACTCTGTGACATGAATTAACAGAACACAGGGCAGTTTCTCAGAAAGCTTCTTTCCAGGTTTGAACGGAAGATATTTCCTGTTTCACCATAGCCCTCTATGGGCTTCCAAATATCCCTTTGCCAATTCCACAAGAACAGCCTTAGCGAAAGGCTTCTTGAAGGGAAAGATGTAACTCTGTGAGATGAATTAACAGAACACAGAGCAGTTTCTCAGAAAGCTTCTTTCCAGTTTTGAATGGAAGATATTTCCTTTTTCACCATAGCCCTCTATGGGCTTCCAAATATCCCTTTGCCAATTCCACAAGAACTGCTTTAGCGAAAGGTTTCTTGAAGGGAAAGATGTAACTCTGTGAGATGAATTAACAGAACACAGAGCAGTTTCTCAGAAAGCTTCTTTCCAGGTTTGAACGGAAGATATTTCCTGTTTCACCATAGCCCTCTATGGGCTTCCAAATATCCCTTTGCCAATTCCACAAGAACAGCCTTAGCGAAAGGCTTCTTGAAGCGAAAGATGTAACTCTGTGACATGAATTAACAGAACACAGAGCAGTTTCTCAGAAAGCTTCTTTCCAGTTTTGAACGGAAGATATTTCCTTTTTCACCATAGCCCTCTATGGGCTTCCAAATATCCCTTTGCCAATTACACAAGAACAGCCTTAGCGAAAGGCTTCCTGAAGAGAAAGATGTAACTCTGTGAGATGAATTAACAGAACACAGAGCAGTTTCTCAGAAAGCTTCTTTCCAGTTCTGAACGGAAGATATTTCCTTTTTCACCATAGCCCTCTATGGGCTTCCAAATATCCCTTTGCCAATTCCACAAGAACAGCCTTAGCGAAAGGCTTCTTGAAGAGAAAGATGTAACTCTGTGAGATGAATTAACAGAACACAGAGCAGTTTCTCAGAAACCTTCTTTCCAGTTTTGAACGGAAGATATTTCCTTTTTCACCATAGCCCTCTATGGGCTTCCAAATATCCCTTTGCCAATTCCACAAGAACAGCCTTCGCGAAAAGCTTCTTGAAGGGAAAGAGGTAACTCTGTGAGATGAATTAACAGAACACAGAGCAGTTTCTCAGAAAGCTTCTTTCCAGTTTTGAACGGAAGATATTTCCTTTTTCACCATAGCCCTCTATGAGCTTCCAAATATCCCTTTGCCAATTCCACAAGAACAGCCTTAGCGAAAGGCTTCTTGAAGGGAAAGAGGTAACTCTGTGAGATGAATTAACAGAACACAGAGCAGTTTCTCAGAAAGCTTCTTTCCAGTTTTGAACGGAAGATATTTCCTTTTTCACCATAGCCCTCTATGGGCTTCCAAATATCCCTTTGCCAATTCCACAAGAACAGCCTTAGCGAAAGGCTTCTTGAAGGGAAAGATGTAACTCTGTGAGATGAATTAACAGAACACAGAGCAGTTTCTCAGAAAGCTTCTTTCCAGTTTTGAACGGAAGATATTTCCTTTTTCACCTTAGCCCTCTATGGGCTTCCAAATATCCCTTTGCCAATTCCACAAGAACAGCCTTAGCGAAAGGCTTCTTGAAGGGAAACACGTAACTCTGTGAGATGAATTAACAGAACACAGAGCAGTTTCTCAGAAAGCTTCTTTGCAGTTTTAAACGGAAGATATTTCCTGTTTCACCATAGCCCTCTATTTGCTTCCAAATATCCCTTTTCCAATTCCACAAGAACAGCCTTAGCGAAAGGCTTCTTGAAGGGAAAGATGTAACTCTGTGAGATGAATTAACAGAACACAGAGCAGTTTCTCAGAAAGCTTCTTTCCAGTTTTGAACGGAAGATATTTCCTTTTTCACCATAGCCCTCTATGGGCTTCCAAATATCCCTTTGCCAATTCCAGAAGAACAGCCTTAGCGAAAGCCTTCTTGAAGGGAAAGATGTAACTCTGTGAGATGAATTAACAGAACACAGAGCAGTTTCTCAGAAAGCTTCTTTCCAGTTTTGAACGGAAGATATTTCCTTTTTCACCATAGCCCTCTATGGGCTTCCAAATATCCCTTTGCCAATTCCACAAGAACAGCCTTAGCGAAAGGCTTCTTGAAGGGAAAGATGTAACTCTGTGAGATGAATTAACAGAACACAGAGCAGTTTCTCAGAAAGCTTCTTTCCAGTTTGGAACGGAAGATATTTCCTTTTTCACCATAGCCCTCTATGGGCTTCCAAATATCCCTTTGCCAATTCCACAAGAACAGCCTTAGCGAAAGGCTTCTTGAAGGGAAAGATGTAACTCTGTGAGACGAATTAACAGAACACAGAGCAGTTTCTCGGAAAGCTTGTTTCCACTTTTGAACGGAAGATATTTCCTTTTTCACCATAGCCCTCTATGGGCTTCCAAATATCCCTTTGCCAATACCACAAGAACAGCCTTAGCGAAAGGCTTCTTGAAGGGAAAGATGTAACTCTGTGAGACGAATTAACAGAACACAGAGCAGTTTCTCAGAAAGCTTCTTTCCAGTTTTGAACGGAAGATATTTCCTTTTTCACCATAGCCCACTATGGGCTTCCAAATATCCCTTTGCCTATTCCACAGGAACATCCTTAGCGAAAGGCGTCTTGAAGGCAAAGATGTAACTCTGTGAGATGAATTAATAGAACACAGAGCAGTTTCTCAGAAAGCTTCTTTCCAGGTTTGAACGGAAGATATTTCCTGTTTCACCATAGCCCTCTATGGGCTTCCAAATATCCCTTTGCCAATTCCACAAGAACAGCCTTTGCGAAAGGCTTCTTGAAGGGAAAGATGTAACTCTGTGAGATGAATTAACAGAACACAGAGCAGTTTCTCAGAAAGCTTCTTTCCAGTTTTGAACGGAAGATATTTCCTTTTTCACCATAGCCCTCTATGGGCTTCCACGTATTCCTTTGCCAATTCCACAAGAACAGCCTTAGCGAAAGACTTCTTGAAGGGAAAGATGTAACTCTGTGAGATGAAATAACAGAACACAGAGCACTTTCTCAGAAAGCTTCTTTCCAGTTTGGAACGGAAGATATTTCCTTTTTCACCATAGCCCTCTATGGGCTTCCAAATATCCCTTTGCCAATTCCACAAGAACAGCCTTAGCGAAAGGCTTCTTGAAGGGAAAGATGTAACTCTGTGAGATGAACTAACAGAACACAGAGCAGTTTCTCAGAAAGCTTCTTTCCAGTTTTGAAAGGAAGATGTTTCCTTTTTCACCATAGCCCTCTATGGGCTTCCAAATATCCCTTTGCCAATTCCACAAGAACAGCCTTAGCGAAAGGCTTCTTGAAGGGAAAGATGTAACGCTGTGAGATGAATTAACAGAACACAGAGCAGTTTCTCAGAAAGCTTCTTTCCAGTTTTGAACGGAAGATATTTCCTTTATCACCATAGCCCTCTATGGGCTTCCAAATATCCCTTTGCCAATTCTACAAGAACAGCCTTTGCGAAAGGCTTCTTGAAGGGAAAGATGTAACTCTGTGAGAGGAATTAACAGAACACAGAGCAGTTTCTCAGAAAGCTTCTTTCCAGTTTTGAACGGAAGATATTTCCTTTTTCTCCATAGCCCTCTATGGGCTTCCAAATATCCCTTTGCCAATTCCACAAGAACAGCCTTAGCGAAAGGCTTCTTGAAGAGAAAGTTGTAACTCTGTGAGTTGAATTAACAGAACACAGAGCAGTTTCTCAGAAATCTTCTTTCCAGTTTTAAACGGAAGATATTTCCTTTTTCACCATAGCCCTCTATGGGCTTCCAAATATCCCTTTGCCAATTCCACAAGAACAGCCATAGCGAAACGCTTCTTGAAGAGAAAGATGTAACTCTGTGAGATGAATTAACAGAACACAGAGCAGTTTCTCAGAAAGCTTCTTTCCAGTTTTGAACGGAAGATATTTCCTTTTTCACCATAGCCCTCTATGGGCTTCCAAATATCCCTTTGCCAATTCCACAAGAACAGCCTTAGCGAAAGGCTTCTTGAAGGGAAAGATGTAACTCTGTGAGATGAATTAACAGAACACAGAGCAGTTTCTCAGAAAGCTTCTTTCCAGTTTTGAACGGAAGATGTTTCCTTTTTCACCATAGCCCTCTATGGGCTTCCAAATATCCCTTTGCCAATTCCACAAGAACAGCTTTAGCGAAAGGTTTCTTGAAGAGAAACATGTAACTCTGTGAGATGAATTAACAGAACACAGAGCAGTTTCTCAGAAAGCTTCTTTCCAGTTTTGAAAGGAAGATATTTCCTTTTTCACCATAGCCCTCTATGGGCTTCCAAATATCCCTTTGCCCATTCCACAAGAACAGCTTTAGCGAAAGTCTTCTTGAAGGGAAAGATGTAACTCTGTGACATGAATTAACAGAACACAGAGCAGTTTCTCAGAAAGCTTCTTTCCAGGTTTGAACGGAAGATATTTCCTGTTTCAACATAGCCCTCTATGGGCTTCCAAATATCCCTTTGCCAATTCCACAAGAACAGCCTTAGCGAAAGGCTTCTTGAAGGGAAAGAGGTAACTCTGTAAGATGAATTAACAGAACACAGAGCAGTTTCTCAGAAAGCTTCTTTCCAGTTTTGAACGGAAGATATTTCCTTTTTCACCATAGCCCTCTATGGGCTTCAAAATATCCCTTTGCCAATTACACAAGAACAGCCTTAGCGAAAGGCTTCCTGAAGAGAAAGATGTAACTCTGTGAGATGAATTAACAGAACACAGAGCAGTTTCTCAGAAAGCTTCTTTCCAGTTCTGAACGGAAGATATTTCCTTTTTCACCATAGCCCTCTATGGGCTTCCAAATATCCCTTTGCCAATTCCACAAGAACAGCCTTAGCGAAAGGCTTCTTGAAGGGAAAGATGTAACGTTGTGAGATGAATTAACAGAACACAGAGCAGTTTCTCAGAAAGCTTCTTTCCAGTTTTGAACGGAAGATATTTCCTTTTTCACCATAGCCCTCTATGGGCTTCCAAATATCCCTTTGCCAATTCCACAAGAACAGCCTTAGCGAAAGGCTTCTTGAAGAGAAAGATGTAACTCTGTGAGTTGAATTAACAGAACACAGAGCAGTTTCTCAGAAAGCTTCTTTGCAGTTTTGAACGGAAGATATTTCCTTTTTCACCATAGCCCTCTATGGGCTTCCAAATATCCCTTTGCCAATTCCACAAGAACAGCCTTAGCGAAACGCTTCTTGAAGAGAAAGATGTAACTCTGTGAGATGAATTAACAGAACACAGAGCAGTTTCTCAGAAAGCTTCTTTCCAGTTTTGAACGGAAGATATTTCCTTTTTCACCATAGCCCTCTATGGGCTATCAAATATCCCTTTGCCAATTCCACAAGAACAGCCTTAGCGAAAGGTTTCTTAAAGAGAAAGATGTAACTCTATGAGATGAATTAGCAGAACACAGAGCAGTTTCTCAGAAAGCTTCTTTCCAGTTTGGAACGGAAGATATTTCCTTTTTCACCATAGCCCTCTATGGGCTTCCAAATATCCCTTTGCCAATTCCAGAAGAACAGCCTTAGCGAAAGGCTTCTTGAAGGGAAAGATGTAACTCTGTGAGACGAATTAACAGAACACAGAGCAGTTTCTCGGAAAGCTTGTTTCCAGTTTTGAACGGAAGATATTTCCTTTTTCACCATAGCCCTCTATGGGCTTCCAAATATCCCTTTGCCAATTCCACAAGAACAGCCTTAGCGAAAGGCTTCTTGAAGGGAAAGATGTAACTCTGTGAGATGAATTAACAGAACACAGAGCAGTTTCTCAGAAAGCTTCTTTCCAGTTTTGAACGGAAGATATTTCCTTTTTCACCATAGCCCTCTATGGGCTTCCAAATATCCCTTTGCCAATTACACAAGAACAGCCTTTGCGAAAGGCTTCTTGAAGGGAAAGATGTAACTCTGTGAGAGGAATTAACAGAACACAGAGCAGTTTCTCAGAAAGCTTCTTTCCAGTTTTGAACGGAAGATATTTCCTTTTTCACCGTAGCCCTCTATGGGCTTCCAAATATCCCTTTGCCAATTCCACAAGAACAGCCTTAGCGAAAGGTTTCTTGAAGAGAAAGATGTAACTCTATGAGATGAATTAACAGAACACAGAGCAGTTTCTCAGAAAGCTTCTTTCCAGTTTTGAAAGGAAGATATTTCCTTTTTCACCATAGCCCTCTATGGGCTTCCAAATATCCCTTTGCCAATTCCACAAGAACAGCCTTAGCGAAAGGCTTCTTGAAGGGAAAGATGTAACTCTGTGAGATGAATTAACAGAACACAGAGCAGTTTCTCAGAAAGCTTCTTTCCAGTTTTGAACGGAAGATATTTCCTTTTTCACCATAGCCCTCTATGGGCTTCCAAATATCCCTTTGAAAATTCCACAAGAACAGCTTCAGCGAAAGGTTTCTTGAAGAGAAACATGTAACTCTGTGAGATGAATTAACGGAACACAGAGCAGTTTCTCAGAAAGCTTCTTTCCAGTTTTGAAAGGAAGATATTTCCTTTTTCACCATAGCCCTCTATGGTCTTCCAAATATCCCTTTGCCCATTCCACAAGAACAGCTTTAGCGAAAGGCTTCTTGAAGGGAAAGATGTAACTCTGTGAAATGAATTAACAGAACACAGGGCAGTTTCTCAGAAAGCTTCTTTCCAGGTTTGAACGGAAGATATTTCCTGTTTCACCATAGCCCTCTATGGGCTTCCAAATATCCCTTTGCCAATTCCACAAGAACAGCCTTAGCGAAAGGCTTCTTGAAGGGAAAGATGTAACTCTGTGAGATGAATTAACAGAACACAGAGCAGTTTCTCAGAAAGCTTCTTTCCAGTTTTGAATGGAAGATATTTCCTTTTTCACCATAGCCCTCTATGGGCTTCCAAATATCCCTTTGCCAATTCCACAAGAACTGCTTTAGCGAAAGGTTTCTTGAAGGGAAAGATGTAACTCTGTGAGATGAATTAACAGAACACAGAGCAGTTTCTCAGAAAGCTTCTTTCCAGGTTTGAACGGAAGATATTTCCTGTTTCACCATAGCCCTCTATGGGCTTCCAAATATCCCTTTGCCAATTCCACAAGAACAGCCTTAGCGAAAGGCTTCTTGAAGCGAAAGATGTAACTCTGTGACATGAATTAACAGAACACAGAGCAGTTTCTCAGAAAGCTTCTTTCCAGTTTTGAACGGAAGATATTTCCTTTTTCACCATAGCCCTCTATGGGCTTCCAAATATCCCTTTGCCAATTACACAAGAACAGCCTTAGCGAAAGGCTTCCTGAAGAGAAAGATGTAACTCTGTGAGATGAATTAACAGAACACAGAGCAGTTTCTCAGAAAGCTTCTTTCCAGTTCTGAACGGAAGATATTTCCTTTTTCACCATAGCCCTCTATGGGCTTCCAAATATCCATTTGCCAATTCCACAAGAACAGCCTTAGCGAAAGGCTTCTTGAAGGGAAAGATGTAACTCTCTGAGATGAATTAACAGAACACAGAGCAGTTTCTCAGAAAGCTTCTTTCCAGTTTTGAACGGAAGATATTTCCTTTTTCACCATAGCCCTCTATGGGCTTCCAAATATCCCTTTGCCAATTCCACAAGAACAGCCTTAGCGAAAGGCTTCTTGAAGGGAAAGATGTAACTCTGTGAGATGAATTAACAGAACACAGAGCAGTTTCTCAGAAGGCTTCTTTCCAGTTTTGAACGGAAGATATTTCCTTTTTCACCATAGCCCTCTATGGGCTTCCAAATATCCCTTTGCCTATTCCAAAAGAACAGCCTTAGCGAAAGGCGTCTTGAAGGGAAAGATGTAACTCTGTGAGATGAATTAACAGAACAAAGAGCAGTTTCTCAGAAAGCTTCTTTCCAGGTTTGAACGGAAGATATTTCCTTTTTCACCATAGCCCTCTATGGGCTTCCAAATATCCCTTTGCCAATTCCACAAGAACAGCCTTAGCGAAAGGCTTCTTGAAGGGAAAGATGTAACTCTGTGAGATGAATTAACAGAACGCAGAGCAGTTTCTCAGAAAGCTTCTTTCCAGTTTTGAACGGAAGGTATTTCCTTTTTGACCTTAGCCCTCTATGGGCTTCCAAATATCCCTTTGCCAATTCCACAAGAACAGCCTTAGCGAAAGACTTCTTGAAGGGAAGATGTAACTCTGTGAGATGAATTAACAGAACACAGAGCAGTTTCTCAGAAAGCTTCTTTCCAGTTTGGAACGGAAGATATTTCCTTTTTCACCATAGCCCTCTATGGGCTTCCAAATATCCCTTTGCCAATTCCACAAGAACAGCCTTAGCGAAAGGCTTCTTGAAGGGAAAGATGTAACTCTGTGAGATGAATTAACAGAACACAGAGCAGTTTCTCAGAACGCTTCTTTCCAGTTTTGAACAGAAGATGTTTCCTTTTTCACCATAGCCCTCTATGGGCTTCCAAATATCCCTTTGCCAATTCCACAAGAACAGCCTTAGCGAAAGGCTTCTTGAAGGGAAAGATGTAACGCTGTGAGATGAATTAACAGAACACAGAACAGTTTCTCAGAAAGCTTCTTTCCAGTTTTGAACGGAACATATTTCCTTTTTCACCATAGCCCTCTATGGGCTTCCAAATATCCCTTTGCCAATTCCACAAGAACAGCCTTTGCGAAAGGCTTCTTGAAGGGAAAGATGTAACTCTGTGAGAGGAATTAACAGAACACAGAGCAGTTTCTCAGAAAGCTTCTTTCCAGTTTTGAACGGAAGATATTTCCTTTTTCACCGTAGCCCTCTATGGGCTTCCAAATATCCCTTTGCCAATTCCACAAGAACAGCCTTAGCGAAAGGTTTCTTGAAGAGAAAGATGTAACTCTATGAGATGAATTAACAGAACACAGAGCAGTTTCTCAGAAAGCTTCTTTCCAGTTTTGAAAGGAAGATATTTCCTTTTTCACCATAGCCCTCTATGGGCTTCCAAATATCCCTTTGCCAATTCCACAAGAACAGCCTTAGCGAAAGGCTTCTTGAAGGGAAAGATGTAACTCTGTGAGATGAATTAACAGAACACAGAGCAGTTTCTCAGAAAGCTTCTTTCCAGTTTTGAACGGAAGATATTTCCTTTTTCACCATAGCCCTCTATGGGCTTCCAAATATCCCTTTGCCAATTCCACAAAAACAGCCTTAGCGAAAGGCTTCTTGAAGGGAAAGATGTAACTCTGTGAGATGAATTAACAGAACACAGAGCAGTTTCTCAGAAAGCTTCTTTCCAGTTTTGAACGGAAGATGTTTCCTTTTTCACCATAGCCCTCTATGGGCTTCCAAATATCCCTTTGCCAATTCCACAAGAACAGCCTTAGCGAAAGGCTTCTTGAAGGGAAAGATGTAACGTTGTGAGATGAATTAACAGAACACAGAGCAGTTTCTCCGAAAGCTTCTTTCCAGTTTTGAACGGAAGATATTTCCTTTATCACCATAGCCCTCTATGGGCTTCCAAATATCCCTTTGCCAATTCCACAAGAACAGCCATAGCGAAACGCTTCTTGAAGAGAAAGATGTAACTCTGTGAGATGAATTAACAGAACACAGAGCAGTTTCTCAGAAAGCTTCTTTCCAGTTATGAACGGAAGATATTTCCTTTTTCACCATAGCCCTCTATGGGCTTCCAAATATCCCTTTGCCAATTCCACAAGAACAGACTTAGCGAAACGCTTATTGAAGAGAAAGATGTAACTCTGTGAGATGAATTAGCAGAACACAGAGCAGTTTCTCAGAAAGCTTCTTTCCAGTTTTGAACGGAAGATATTTCCTTTTTCACCATAGCCCTCTATGGGCTATCAAATATCCCTTTGCCAATTCCACAAGAACAGCCTTAGCGAAAGGTTTCTTGAAGAGAAAGATGTAACTCTATGAGATGAATTAGCAGAACACAGAGCAGTTTCTCAGAAAGCTTCTTTCCAGTTTGGAACGGAAGATATTTCCTTTTTCACCATAGCCCTCTATGGGCTTCCAAATATCCCTTTGCCAATTCCACAAGAACAGCCTTAGCGAAAGGCTTCTTGAAGGGAAAGATGTAACTCTGTGAGACGAATTAACAGAACACAGAGCAGTTTCTCGGAAAGCTTGTTTCCAGTTTTGAACGGAAGATATTTCCTTTTTCACCATAGCCCTCTATGGGCTTCCAAATATCCCTTTGCCAATTCCACAAGAACAGCCTTAGCGAAAGGCTTCTTGAAGGGAAAGATGTAACTCTGTGAGATGAATTAACAGAACACAGAGCAGTTTCTCAGAAAGCTTCTTTCCAGTTTTGAACGGAAGATATTTCCTTTTTCACCATAGCCCTCTATGGGCTTCCAAATATCCCTTTGCCTATTCCAAAAGAACAGCCTTAGCGAAAGGCGTCTTGAAGGGAAAGATGTAACTCTGTGAGATGAATTAACAGAACAAAGAGCAGTTTCTCAGAAAGCTTCTTTCCAGGTTTGAACGGAAGATATTTCCTGTTTCACCATAGCCCTCTATGGGCTTCCAAATATCCCTTTGCCAATTCCACAAGAAGAGCCTTAGCGAAAGGCTTCTTGAAGGGAAAGATGTAACTCTGTGAGATGAATTAACAGAACACAGAGCAGTTTCTCAGAAAGCTTCTTTCCAGTTTTGAACGGAAGATATTTCCTTTTTCACCATAGCCCTCTATGGGCTTCCACATATCCCTTTGCCAATTCCACAAGAACAGCCTTAGCGAAAGACTTCTTGAAGGGAAAGATGTAACTCTGTGAGATGAATTAACAGAACACAGAGCATTTTCTCAGAAAGCTTCTTTCCAGTTTGGAACGGAAGATATTTCCTTTTTCACCATAGCCCTCTATGGGCTTCCAAATATCCCTTTGCCAATTCCACAAGAACAGCCTTAGCGAAAGGCTTCTTGAAGGGAAAGATGTAACTCTGTGAGATGAATTAACAGAACACAGAGCAGTTTCTCAGAACGCTTCTTTCCAGTTTTGAACGGAAGATGTTTCCTTTTTCACCATAGCCCTCTATGGGCTTCCAAATATCCCTTTGCCAATTCCACAAGAACAGCCTAAGCGAAAGGCTTCTTGAAGGGAAAGATGTAACGCTGTGAGATGAATTAACAGAACACAGAACAGTTTCTCAGAAAGCTTCTTTCCAGTTTTGAACGGAAGATATTTCCTTTTTCACCATAGCCCTCTATGGGCTTCCAAATATCCCTTTGCCAATTCCACAAGAACAGCCTTTGCGAAAGGCTTCTTGAAGGGAAAGATGTAACTATGTGAGAGGAATTAACAGAACACAGAGCAGTTTCTCAGAAAGCTTCTTTCCAGTTTTGAAGGGAAGATATTTCTTTTTCACCGTAGCCCTCTATGGGCTTCCAAATATCCCTTTGCCAATTCCACAAGAACAGCCTTAGCGAAAGGTTTCTTAAAGAGAAAGATGTAACTCTATGAGATGAATTAACAGAACACAGAGCAGTTTCTCAGAAAGCTTCTTTCCAGTTTTGAAAGGAAGATATTTCCTTTTTCACCATAGCCCTCTATGGGCTTCCAAATATCCCTTTGCCAATTCCACAATAACAGCCTTATCGAAAGGCTTCTTGAAGGGAAAGATGTAACTCTGTGAGATGAATTAACAGAACACAGAGCAGTTTCTCAGAAAGCTTCTTTCCAGTTTTTAACGGAAGATATTTCCTGTTTCACCATAGCCCTCTATGGGCTTCCAAATATCCCTTTGCCAATTCCACAAGAACAGCTTTAGCGAGAGGTTTCTTGAAGAGAAACATGTAACTCTGTGAGATGAATTAACAGAACACAGAGCAGTTTCTCAGAAAGCTTCTTTCCAGTTTTGAAAGGAAGATATTTCCTTTTTCACCATAGCCCTCTATGGTCTTCCAAATATCCCTTTGCCCATTCCACAAGAACAGCTTTAGCGAAAGGCTTCTTGAAGGGAAAGATGTAACTCTGTGACATGAATTAACAGAACACAGGGCAGTTTCTCAGAAAGCTTCTTTCCAGGTTTGAACGGAAGATATTTCCTGTTTCACCATAGCCCTCTATGGGCTTCCAAATATCCCTTTGCCAATTCCACAAGAACAGCCTTAGCGAAAGGCTTCTTGAAGGGAAAGATGTAACTCTGTGAGATGAATTAACAGAACACAGAGCAGTTTCTCAGAAAGCTTCTTTCCAGTTTTGAATGGAAGATATTTCCTTTTTCACCATAGCCCTCTATGGGCTTCCAAATATCCCCTTGCCAATTCCACAAGAACTGCTTTAGCGAAAGGTTTCTTAAAGGGAAAGATGTAACTCTGTGAGATGAATTAACAGAACACAGAGCAGTTTCTCAGAAAGCTTCTTTCCAGGTTTGTACGGAAGATATTTCCTGTTTCACCATAGCCCTCTATGGGCTTCCAAATATCCCTTTGCCAATTCCACAAGAACAGCCTTAGCGAAAGGCTTCTTGAAGCGAAAGATGTAACTCTGTGACATGAATTAACAGAACACAGAGCAGTTTCTCAGAAAGCTTCTTTCCAGTTTTGAACGGAAGATATTTCCTTTTTCACCATAGCCCTCTATGGGCTTCCAAATATCCCTTTGCCAATTACACAAGAACAGCCTTAGCGAAAGGCTTCCTGAAGAGAAAGATGTAACTCTGTGAGATGAATTAACAGAACACAGAGCAGTTTCTCAGAAAGCTTCTTTCCAGTTCTGAACGGAAGATATTTCCTTTTTCACCATAGCCCTCTATGGGCTTCCAAATATCCCTTTGCCAATTCCACAAGAACAGCCTTAGCGAAAGGCTTCTTGAAGAGAAAGATGTAACTCTGTGAGATGAATTAACAGAACACAGAGCAGTTTCCCAGAAAGCTTCTTTCCAGTTTTGAACGGAAGATATTTCCTTTTTCACCATAGCCCTCTATGGGCTTCCAAATATCCCTTTGCCAATTCCACAAGAACAGCCTTAGCGAAAGGCTTCTTGAAGGGAAAGAGGTAACTCTGTGAGATGAATTAACAGAACACAGAGCAGTTTCTCAGAAAGCTTCTATCCAGTTTTGAACGGAAGATATTTCCTTTTTCACCATAGCCCTCTATGAGCTTCCAAATATCCCTTTGCCAATTCCACAAGAACAGCCTTAGCGAAAGGCTTCTTGAAGGGAAAGATGTAACTCTGTGAGATGAATTAACAGAACACAGAGCTGTTTCTCAGAAAGCTTCTTTCCAGTTTTGAACGGAAGATATTTCCTTTTTCACCATAGCCCTCTATGGGCTTCCAAATATCCCTTTGCCAATTCCACAAGAACAGCCTTAGCGAAAGGCTTCTTGAAGGGAAAGATGTAACTCTGTGAGATGAATTAACAGAACACAGAGCAGTTTTTCAGAAAGCTTCTTTCCAGTTTTGAACGGAAGATATTTCCTTTTTCACCTTAGCCCTCTATGGGCTTCCAAATATCCCTTTGCCAATTCCACAAGAACAGCCTTAGCGAAAGGCTTCTTGAAGGGAAACATGTAACTCTGTGAGATGAATTAACAGAACACAGAGCAGTTTCTCAGAAAGCTTCTTTGCAGTTTTAAACGGAAGATATTTCCTGTTTCACCATAGCCCTCTATTTGCTTCCAAATATCCCTTTTCCAATTCCACAAGAACAGCCTTAGCGAAAGGCTTCTTGAAGGGAAAGATGTAACTCTGTGAGATGAATTAACAGAACACAGAGCAGTTTCTCAGAAAGCTTCTTTCCAGTTTTGAACGGAAGATATTTCCTTTTTCACCATAGCCCTCTATGGGCTTCCAAATATCCCTTTGCCAATTCCAGAAGAACAGCCTTAGCGAAAGCCTTCTTGAAGGGAAAGATGTAACTCTGTGTGATGAATTAACAGAACACAGAGCAGTTTCTCAGAAAGCTTCTTTCCAGTTTTGAACGGAAGATATTTCCTTTTTCACCATAGCCCTCTATGGGCTTCCAAATATCCCTTTGCCAATTCCACAAGAACAGCCTTAGTGAAAGGCTTCTTGAAGGGAAAGATGTAACTCTGTGAGATGAATTAACAGAACACAGAGCAGTTTCTCAGAAAGCTTCTTTCCAGTTTGGAACGGAAGATATTTCCTTTTTCACCTTAGCCCTCTATGGGCTTCCAAATATCCCTTTGCCAATTCCACAAGAACAGCCTTAGCGAAAGGCGACTTGAAGGGAAAGATGTAACTCTGTGAGATGAATTAACAGAACACAGAGCAGTTTCTCAGAAAGCTTCTTTCCAGTTTTAAACGGAAGATATTTTCTTTTTCACCATAGCCCTCTATGGGCTTCCAAATATCCCTTTGCCAATTCCACAAGAACAGCCTTAGCGAAAGGCTTCTTGAAGGGAAAGATGTAACTCTGTGAGATGAATTAACAGAACACAGAGCAGTTTCTCAGAAAGCTTCTTTCCAGTTTTCAACGGAAGATATTTCCTTTTTCACCATAGCCCTCTATGGGCTTCCAAATATCCCTTTGCCAATTCCACAAGAACAGCCTTAGCGAAAGGCTTCTTGAAGGGAAACATGTAACTCTGTGAGATGAATTAAGAGAACACAGAGCAGTTTCTCAGAAAGCTTCTTTCCAGTTTTAAACGGAAGATATTTCCTGTTTCACCATAGCCCGCTATGGGCTTCCAAATATCCCTTTGCCAATTCCACAAGAACAGCCTTAGCGAAAGGCTTCTTGAAGGGAAAGATGTAACTCTGTGAGACGAATTAACAGAACACAGAGCAGTTTCTCGGAAAGCTTGTTTCCAGTTTTGAACGGAAGATATTTCCTTTTTCACCATAGCCCTCTATGGGCTTCCAAATATCCCTTTGCCAATTCCACAAGAACAGCCTTAGCGAAAGGCTTCTTGAAGGGAAAGATGTAACTCTGTGAGATGAATTAACAGAACACAGAGCAGTTTCTCAGAAAGCTTCTTTCCAGTTTTGAACGGAAGATATTTCCTTTTTCACCATAGCCCTCTATGGGCTTCCAAATATCCCTTTGCCTATTCCAAAAGAACAGCCTTAGCGAAAGGCGTCTTGAAGGGAAAGATGTAACTCTGTGAGATGAATTAACAGAACAAAGAGCAGTTTCTCAGAAAGCTTCTTTCCAGGTTTGAACGGAAGATATTTCCTGTTTCACCATAGCCCTCTATGGGCTTCCAAATATCCCTTTGCCAATTCCACAAGAAGAGCCTTAGCGAAAGGCTTCTTGAAGGGAAAGATGTAACTCTGTGAGATGAATTAACAGAACACAGAGCAGTTTCTCAGAAAGCTTCTTTCCAGTTTTGAACGGAAGATATTTCCTTTTTCACCATAGCCCTCTATGGGCTTCCACATATCCCTTTGCCAATTCCACAAGAACAGCCTTAGCGAAAGACTTCTTGAAGGGAAAGATGTAACTCTGTGAGATGAATTAACAGAACACAGAGCATTTTCTCAGAAAGCTTCTTTCCAGTTTGGAACGGAAGATATTTCCTTTTTCACCATAGCCCTCTATGGGCTTCCAAATATCCCTTTGCCAATTCCACAAGAACAGCCTTAGCGAAAGGCTTCTTGAAGGGAAAGATGTAACTCTGTGAGATGAATTAACAGAACACAGAGCAGTTTCTCAGAACGCTTCTTTCCAGTTTTGAACGGAAGATGTTTCCTTTTTCACCATAGCCCTCTATGGGCTTCCAAATATCCCTTTGCCAATTCCACAAGAACAGCCTTAGCGAAAGGCTTCTTGAAGGGAAAGATGTAACGCTGTGAGATGAATTAACAGAACACAGAACAGTTTCTCAGAAAGCTTCTTTCCAGTTTTGAACGGAAGATATTTCCTTTTTCACCATAGCCCTCTATGGGCTTCCAAATATCCCTTTGCCAATTCCACAAGAACAGCCTTTGCGAAAGGCTTCTTGAAGGGAAAGATGTAACTATGTGAGAGGAATTAACAGAACACAGAGCAGTTTCTCAGAAAGCTTCTTTCCAGTTTTGAAGGGAAGATATTTCTTTTTCACCGTAGCCCTCTATGGGCTTCCAAATATCCCTTTGCCAATTCCACAAGAACAGCCTTAGCGAAAGGTTTCTTGAAGAGAAAGATGTAACTCTATGAGATGAATTAACAGAACACAGAGCAGTTTCTCAGAAAGCTTCTTTCCAGTTTTGAAAGGAAGATATTTCCTTTTTCACCATAGCCCTCTATGGGCTTCCAAATATCCCTTTGCCAATTCCACAATAACAGCCTTATCGAAAGGCTTCTTGAAGGGAAAGATGTAACTCTGTGAGATGAATTAACAGAACACAGAGCAGTTTCTCAGAAAGCTTCTTTCCAGTTTTTAACGGAAGATATTTCCTGTTTCACCATAGCCCTCTATGGGCTTCCAAATATCCCTTTGCCAATTCCACAAGAACAGCTTTAGCGAGAGGTTTCTTGAAGAGAAACATGTAACTCTGTGAGATGAATTAACAGAACACAGAGCAGTTTCTCAGAAAGCTTCTTTCCAGTTTTGAAAGGAAGATATTTCCTTTTTCACCATAGCCCTCTATGGTCTTCCAAATATCCCTTTGCCCATTCCACAAGAACAGCTTTAGCGAAAGGCTTCTTGAAGGGAAAGATGTAACTCTGTGACATGAATTAACAGAACACAGGGCAGTTTCTCAGAAAGCTTCTTTCCAGGTTTGAACGGAAGATATTTCCTGTTTCACCATAGCCCTCTATGGGCTTCCAAATATCCCTTTGCCAATTCCACAAGAACAGCCTTAGCGAAAGGCTTCTTGAAGGGAAAGATGTAACTCTGTGAGATGAATTAACAGAACACAGAGCAGTTTCTCAGAAAGCTTCTTTCCAGTTTTGAATGGAAGATATTTCCTTTTTCACCATAGCCCTCTATGGGCTTCCAAATATCCCCTTGCCAATTCCACAAGAACTGCTTTAGCGAAAGGTTTCTTAAAGGGAAAGATGTAACTCTGTGAGATGAATTAACAGAACACAGAGCAGTTTCTCAGAAAGCTTCTTTCCAGGTTTGTACGGAAGATATTTCCTGTTTCACCATAGCCCTCTATGGGCTTCCAAATATCCCTTTGCCAATTCCACAAGAACAGCCTTAGCGAAAGGCTTCTTGAAGCGAAAGATGTAACTCTGTGACATGAATTAACAGAACACAGAGCAGTTTCTCAGAAAGCTTCTTTCCAGTTTTGAACGGAAGATATTTCCTTTTTCACCATAGCCCTCTATGGGCTTCCAAATATCCCTTTGCCAATTACACAAGAACAGCCTTAGCGAAAGGCTTCCTGAAGAGAAAGATGTAACTCTGTGAGATGAATTAACAGAACACAGAGCAGTTTCTCAGAAAGCTTCTTTCCAGTTCTGAACGGAAGATATTTCCTTTTTCACCATAGCCCTCTATGGGCTTCCAAATATCCCTTTGCCAATTCCACAAGAACAGCCTTAGCGAAAGGCTTCTTGAAGAGAAAGATGTAACTCTGTGAGATGAATTAACAGAACACAGAGCAGTTTCCCAGAAAGCTTCTTTCCAGTTTTGAACGGAAGATATTTCCTTTTTCACCATAGCCCTCTATGGGCTTCCAAATATCCCTTTGCCAATTCCACAAGAACAGCCTTAGCGAAAGGCTTCTTGAAGGGAAAGAGGTAACTCTGTGAGATGAATTAACAGAACACAGAGCAGTTTCTCAGAAAGCTTCTATCCAGTTTTGAACGGAAGATATTTCCTTTTTCACCATAGCCCTCTATGAGCTTCCAAATATCCCTTTGCCAATTCCACAAGAACAGCCTTAGCGAAAGGCTTCTTGAAGGGAAAGATGTAACTCTGTGAGATGAATTAACAGAACACAGAGCTGTTTCTCAGAAAGCTTCTTTCCAGTTTTGAACGGAAGATATTTCCTTTTTCACCATAGCCCTCTATGGGCTTCCAAATATCCCTTTGCCAATTCCACAAGAACAGCCTTAGCGAAAGGCTTCTTGAAGGGAAAGATGTAACTCTGTGAGATGAATTAACAGAACACAGAGCAGTTTTTCAGAAAGCTTCTTTCCAGTTTTGAACGGAAGATATTTCCTTTTTCACCTTAGCCCTCTATGGGCTTCCAAATATCCCTTTGCCAATTCCACAAGAACAGCCTTAGCGAAAGGCTTCTTGAAGGGAAACATGTAACTCTGTGAGATGAATTAACAGAACACAGAGCAGTTTCTCAGAAAGCTTCTTTGCAGTTTTAAACGGAAGATATTTCCTGTTTCACCATAGCCCTCTATTTGCTTCCAAATATCCCTTTTCCAATTCCACAAGAACAGCCTTAGCGAAAGGCTTCTTGAAGGGAAAGATGTAACTCTGTGAGATGAATTAACAGAACACAGAGCAGTTTCTCAGAAAGCTTCTTTCCAGTTTTGAACGGAAGATATTTCCTTTTTCACCATAGCCCTCTATGGGCTTCCAAATATCCCTTTGCCAATTCCAGAAGAACAGCCTTAGCGAAAGCCTTCTTGAAGGGAAAGATGTAACTCTGTGTGATGAATTAACAGAACACAGAGCAGTTTCTCAGAAAGCTTCTTTCCAGTTTTGAACGGAAGATATTTCCTTTTTCACCATAGCCCTCTATGGGCTTCCAAATATCCCTTTGCCAATTCCACAAGAACAGCCTTAGTGAAAGGCTTCTTGAAGGGAAAGATGTAACTCTGTGAGATGAATTAACAGAACACAGAGCAGTTTCTCAGAAAGCTTCTTTCCAGTTTGGAACGGAAGATATTTCCTTTTTCACCTTAGCCCTCTATGGGCTTCCAAATATCCCTTTGCCAATTCCACAAGAACAGCCTTAGCGAAAGGCGACTTGAAGGGAAAGATGTAACTCTGTGAGATGAATTAACAGAACACAGAGCAGTTTCTCAGAAAGCTTCTTTCCAGTTTTAAACGGAAGATATTTTCTTTTTCACCATAGCCCTCTATGGGCTTCCAAATATCCCTTTGCCAATTCCACAAGAACAGCCTTAGCGAAAGGCTTCTTGAAGGGAAAGATGTAACTCTGTGAGATGAATTAACAGAACACAGAGCAGTTTCTCAGAAAGCTTCTTTCCAGTTTTCAACGGAAGATATTTCCTTTTTCACCATAGCCCTCTATGGGCTTCCAAATATCCCTTTGCCAATTCCACAAGAACAGCCTTAGCGAAAGGCTTCTTGAAGGGAAAGATGTAACTCTGTGAGATGAATTAACAGAACACAGAGCAGTTTCTCAGAAAGCTTCTTTCCAGTTTTGAACGGAAGATATTTCCTTTTTCACCATAGCCCTCTATGGGCTTCCAAATATCCCTTTGCCAATTCCACAAGAACAGCTTTAGCGAAAGGTTTCTTGAAGGGAAAGATGTAACTCTGTGAGATGAATTAACAGAACACAGAGCAGTTTCTCAGAAAGCTTCTTTCCAGGTTTGAACGGAAGATATTTCCTGTTTCACCATAGCCCTCTATGGGCTTCCAAATATCCATTTGCCAATTCCACAAGAACAGCCTTAGCGAAAGGCTTCTTGATGGGAAAGATGTAACTCTCTGAGATGAATTAACAGAACACAGAGCAGTTTCTCAGAAAGCTTCTTTCCAGTTTTGAACGGAAGATATTTCCTTTTTCACCATAGCCCTCTATGGGCTTCCAAATATTCCTTTGCCAATTCCACAAGAACAGCCTTAGCGAAAGGCTTTTTGAAGAGAAAGATGTAACTCTGTGAGATGAATTAACAGAACACAGAGCAGTTTCTCAGAAAGCTTCTTTCCAGTTTTGAACAGAAGATATTTCCTTTTTCACCGTAGCCCTCTATGGGCTTCCAAATATCCCTTTGCCAATTCCACAAGAACAGCCTTAGCGAAAGGTTTCTTGAAGAGAAAGATGTAACTCTATGAGATGAATTAACAGAACACAGAGCAGTTTCTCAGAAAGCTTCTTTCCAGTTTTGAAAGGAAGATATTTCCTTTTTCACCATAGCCCTCTATGGGTTTCCAAATATCCCTTGGCCAATTCCACAAGAACAGCCTTAGCGAAAGGCTTCTTGAAGGGAAAGATGTAACTCTGTGAGATGAATTAACAGAACACAGAGCAGTTTCTCAGAAAGCTTCTTTCCAGTTTTGAATGGAAGATATTTCCTTTTTCACCATAGCCCTCTATTTGCTTCCAAATATCCCTTTTCCAATTCCACAAGAACAGCGTTAGCGAAAGGTTTCTTGAAGGGAAAGATGTAACTCTGTGAGATGAATTAACAGAACACAGAGCACTTTCTCAGAAAGCTTCTTTCCAGTTTTGAACGGAAGATATTTCCTTTTTCACCATAGCCCTCTATGGGCTTCCAAATATCCCTTTGCCAATTCCACAAGAACAGCCTTAGCGAAAGGCTTCTTGAAGGGAAAGATGTAACTCTGTGAGATGAATTAACAGAACGCAGAGCAGTTTCTCAGAAAGCTTCTTTCCAGTTTTGAACGGAAGGTATTTCCTTTTTGACCTTAGCCCTCTATGGGCTTCCAAATATCCCTTTGCCAATTCCACAAGAACAGCCTTAGCGAAAGGCTTCTTGAAGGGAAACATGTAACTCTGTGAGATGAATTAAGAGAACACAGAGCAGTTTCTCAGAAAGCTTCTTTCCAGTTTTAAACGGAAGATATTTCCTGTTTCACCATAGCCCGCTATGGGCTTCAAAATATCCCTTTGCCAATTCCACAAGAACAGCCTTAGCGAAAGGCTTCTTGAAGGGAAAGATGTAACTCTGTGAGATGAATTAACAGAACACAGAGCAGTTTCTCAGAAAGCTTCTTTCCAGTTTTCAACGGAAGATATTTCCTTTTTCACCATAGACCTCTATGGGCTTCCAAATATCCCTTTGCCAATTCCACAAGAACAGCCTTAGCGAAAGGCTTCTTGAAGGGAAAGATGTAACTCTGTGAGATGAATTAACAGAACACAGAGCAGTTTCTCAGAAAGCTTCTTTCCAGTTTTCAACGGAAGATATTTCCTTTTTCACCATAGCCCTCTATGGGCTTCCAAATATCCCTTTGCCAATTCCACAAGAACAGCCTTAGCGAAAGGCTTCTTGAAGGGAAAGATGTAACTCTGTGAGATGAATTAACAGAACACAGAGCAGTTTCTCAGAAAGCTTCTTTCCAGTTTTGAACGGAAGATATTTCCTTTTTCACCATAGCCCTCTATGGGCTTCCAAATATCCCTTTGCCAATTCCACAAGAACAGCCTTAGCGAAAGGCTTCTTGAAGGGAAAGATGTAAATCTGTGAGATGAATTAACAGAACACAGAGCAGTTTCTCAGAAAGCTTCTTTCCAGTTTTGAACGGAAGATATTTCCTTTTTCACCTTAGCCCTCTATGGGATTCCAAATATCCCTTTGCCAATTCCACAAGAACAGCCTTAGCGAAAGGCGACTTGAAGGGAAAGATGTAACTCTGTGAGATGAATTAACAGAACACAGAGCAGTTTCTCAGAAAGCTTCTTTCCAGTTTTGAACGGAAGATATTTCCTTTTTCACCATAGCCCTCTATGGGCTTCCAAATATCCCTTTGCCAATTCCACAAGAACAGCCTTAGCGAAAGGCTTCTTGAAGAGAAAGATGTAACTCTCTGAGATGAATTAACAGAACACAGAGCAGTTTCTCAGAAAGCTTCTTTACAGTTTTGAACAGAAGATATTTCCTTTTTCACCGTAGCCCTCTATGGGCTTCCAAATATCCGTTTGCCAATTCCACAAGAACAGCCTTAGCGAAAGGTTTCTTGAAGAGAAAGATGTAACTCTATGAGATGAATTAACAGAACACAGAGCAGTTTCTCAGAAAGCTTCTTTCCAGTTTTGAACGGAAGATATTTCCTTTTTCACCATAGCCCTCTATGGGCTTCCAAATATCCCTTTGCCAATTCCACAAGAACAGCCTTAGCGAAAGGCTTCTAGAAGGCAAAGATGTAACTCTGTGAGATGAATTAACAGAACACAGAGCAGTTTCTCAGAAAGCTTCTTTCCAGTTTTGAACGGAAGATATTTCCTTTTTCACCATAGCCCTCTATGGGCTTCCAAATATCCCTTTGCCAATTCCACAAGAACAGCCTTAGCGAAAGGCTTCTTGAAGGGAAAGATGTAACTCTGTGAGATGAATTAACAGAACACAGAGCAGTTTCTCAGAAAGCTTCTTTCCAGTTTTAAACGGAAGATATTCCCTTTTTCACCATAGCCCTCTAGGGGCTTCCAAATATCCCTTTACCAATTCCACAAGAACAGCCTTAGCGAAAGTCTTCTTGAAGGGAAAGATGTAACTCTGTGAGATGAATTAACAGAACACAGAGCAGTTTCTCAGAAAGCTTCTTTCCAGTTTTAAACGGAAGATATTTCCTTTTTCACCATAGCCCTCTATGGGCTTCCAAATATCCCTTTGCCAATTCCACAAGAACAGCTTTAGCGAAAGGTTTCTTGAAGGGAAAGATGTAACTCTGTGAGATGAATTAACAGAACACAGAGCAGTTTCTCAGAAAGCTTCTTTCCATGTTTGAACGGAACATATTTCCTGTTTCACCGTAGCCCTCTATGGGCTTCCAAATATCCCTTTGCCAATTCCACAAGAACAGCCTTAGCGAAAGGCTTCTTGAAGGGAAAGATGTAACTCTGTGAGATGAATTAACAGAACACAGAGCAGTTTCTCAGAAAGCTTCTTTCCAGGTTAAACGGAAGATATTTCCTTTTTCACCATAGCCCTCTTTGGGCTTCCAAATATCCCTTTGCCAATTCCACAAGAACAGCCTTAGCGAAAGGCTTCTTGAAGAGAAAGATGAAACTCTGTGAGATGAATTAACAGAACACAGAGCAGTTTTTCAGAAAGCTTCTTTCCAGTTTTGAACGGAAGATGTTTCCTTTTTCACCATACCACCTATGGGCTTCCAAATATCCCTTTGCCAATTCCACAAGAACAGCCTTAGCGAAAGGCTTCTTGAAGGGAAAGATGTAACGCTGTGAGATGAAATAACAGAACACAGAGCAGTTCCTCAGAAAGCCTCTTTCCAGTTTTGAACGGAAGATATTTCCTTTATCACCATAGCGCTCTATGGGCTTCCAAATATCCCTTTGCCAATTCCACAAGAACAGCCTTAGCGAAAGGCTTCTTGAAGGGAAAGATGTAACTCTGTGAGAGGAATTAACAGAACACGGAGCAGTTTCTCAGAAAGCTTCTTTCCAGTTTTGAACGGAAGATATTTCCTTTTTCTCCATAGCCCTCTATGGGCTTCCAAATATCCCTTTGCCAATTCCACAAGAACAGCCTTAGCGAAAGGCTTCTTGAAGAGAAAGATGTAACTCTGTGAGTTGAATTAAGAAAACACAGAGCAGTTTCTCAGAAAGCTTCTTTCCAGTTTTGAACGGAAGATATTTCCTTTTTCACCATAGCCCTCTATGGGCTTCCAAATATCCCTTTGCCAATTCCACAAGAACAGCCTTAGCGAAAGGCTTCTTGAAGAGAAAGATGTTACTCTGTGAGATGAATTAAGAGAACACAGAGCAGTTTCTCAGAAAGCTTCTTTCCAGTTTTGAACGGAAGATATTTCCTTTTTCACCATAGCCCTCTATGGGCTTCCAAATATCCCTTTGCCAATTCCACAAGAACAGCCTTAGCGAAAGGCTTCTTGAAGGGAAAGATGTAACTCTGTGAGATGAATTAACAGAACACAGAGCAGTTTCTCAGAAAGCTTCTTTCCAGTTTTGAACGGAAGATATTTCCTTTTTCACCATAGCCCTCTATGGGCTTCCAAATATCCCTTTGCCAATAGAATAGCTTTAGCGAAAGGTTTCTTGAAGGGAATGATGTAACTCTGTGAGATGAATTAACAGAACACAGAGCAGTTTCTCAGAAAGCTTCTTTCCATGTTTGAACGGAAGATATTTCCTGTTTCACCATAGCCCTCTATGGGCTTCCAAATATCCCTTTGCCAATTCCACAAGAACAGCCTTAGCGAAAGGTTTCTTGAAGAGAAAGATGTAACTCTATGAGATGAATTAGCAGAACACAGAGCAGTTTCTCAGAAAGCTTCTTTCCAGTTTGGAACGGAAGATATTTCCTTTTTCACCATAGCCCTCTATGGGCTTCCAAATATCCCTTTGCCAATTCCACAAGAACAGCCTTAGCGAAAGGCTTCTTGAAGGGAAAGATGTAACTCTGTGAGACGAATTAACAGAACACAGAGCAGTTTCTCGGAAAGCTTGTTTCCAGTTTTGAACGGAAGATATTTCCTTTTTCACCATAGCCCTCTATGGGCTTCCAAATATCCCTTTGCCAATTCCACAAGAACAGCCTTAGCGAAAGGCTTCTTGAAGGGAAAGATGTAACTCTGTGAGATGAATTAACAGAACACAGAGCAGGTTCTCAGAAAGCTTCTTTCCAGTTTTGAACGGAAGATATTTCCTTTTTCACCATAGCCCTCTATGGGCTTCCAAATATCCCTTTGCCAGTTCCACAAGAACAGCCTTTGCGAAAGGCTTCTTGAAGGGAAAGATGTAACTCTGTGAGAGGAATTAACAGAACACAGAGCAGTTTCTCAGAAAGCTTCTTTCCAGTTTTGAACGGAAGATATTTCCTTTTTCACCGTAGCCCTCTATGGGCTTCCAAATATCCCTTTGCCAATTCCACAAGAACAGCCTTAGCGAAAGGTTTCTTGAAGAGAAAGATGTAACTCTATGAGATGAATTAACAGAACACAGAGCAGTTTCTCAGAAAGCTTCTTTCCAGTTTTGAAAGGAAGATATTTCCTTTTTCACCATAGCCCTCTATGGGCTTCCAAATATCCCTTTGCCAATTCCACAAGAACAGCCTTAGCGAAAGGCTTCTTGAAGGGAAAGATGTAACTCTGTGAGATGAATTAACAGAACACAGAGCAGTTTCTCAGAAAGCTTCTTTCCAGTTTTGAACGGAAGATATTTCCTTTTTCACCATAGCCCTCTATGGGCTTCCAAATATCCCTTTGAAAATTCCACAAGAACAGCTTCAGCGAAAGGTTTCTTGAAGAGAAACATGTAACTCTGTGAGATGAATTAACAGAACACAGAGCAGTTTCTCAGAAAGCTTCTTTCCAGTTTTGAAAGGAAGATATTTCCTTTTTCACCATAGCCCTCTATGGTCTTCCAAATATCCCTTTGCCCATTCCACAAGAACAGCTTTAGCGAAAGGCTTCTTGAAGGGAAAGATGTAACTCTGTGACATGAATTAACAGAACACAGGGCAGTTTCTCAGAAAGCTTCTTTCCAGGTTTGAACGGAAGATATTTCCTGTTTCACCATAGCCCTCTATGGGCTTCCAAATATCCCTTTGCCAATTCCACAAGAACAGCCTTAGCGAAAGGCTTCTTGAAGGGAAAGATGTAACGCTGTGAGATGAAATAACAGAACACAGAGCAGTTCCTCAGAAAGCCTCTTTCCAGTTTTGAACGGAAGATATTTCCTTTATCACCATAGCGCTCTATGGGCTTCCAAATATCCCTTTGCCAATTCCACAAGAACAGCCTTAGCGAAAGGCTTCTTGAAGGGAAAGATGTAACTCTGTGAGAGGAATTAACAGAACACGGAGCAGTTTCTCAGAAAGCTTCTTTCCAGTTTTGAACGGAAGATATTTCCTTTTTCTCCATAGCCCTCTATGGGCTTCCAAATATCCCTTTGCCAATTCCACAAGAACAGCCTTAGCGAAAGGCTTCTTGAAGAGAAAGATGTAACTCTGTGAGTTGAATTAAGAAAACACAGAGCAGTTTCTCAGAAAGCTTCTTTCCAGTTTTGAACGGAAGATATTTCCTTTTTCACCATAGCCCTCTATGGGCTTCCAAATATCCCTTTGCCAATTCCACAAGAACAGCCTTAGCGAAAGGCTTCTTGAAGAGAAAGATGTTACTCTGTGAGATGAATTAAGAGAACACAGAGCAGTTTCTCAGAAAGCTTCTTTCCAGTTTTGAACGGAAGATATTTCCTTTTTCACCATAGCCCTCTATGGGCTTCCAAATATCCCTTTGCCAATTCCACAAGAACAGCCTTAGCGAAAGGCTTCTTGAAGGGAAAGATGTAACTCTGTGAGATGAATTAACAGAACACAGAGCAGTTTCTCAGAAAGCTTCTTTCCAGTTTTGAACGGAAGATATTTCCTTTTTCACCATAGCCCTCTATGGGCTTCCAAATATCCCTTTGCCAATAGAATAGCTTTAGCGAAAGGTTTCTTGAAGGGAATGATGTAACTCTGTGAGATGAATTAACAGAACACAGAGCAGTTTCTCAGAAAGCTTCTTTCCATGTTTGAACGGAAGATATTTCCTGTTTCACCATAGCCCTCTATGGGCTTCCAAATATCCCTTTGCCAATTCCACAAGAACAGCCTTAGCGAAAGGTTTCTTGAAGAGAAAGATGTAACTCTATGAGATGAATTAGCAGAACACAGAGCAGTTTCTCAGAAAGCTTCTTTCCAGTTTGGAACGGAAGATATTTCCTTTTTCACCATAGCCCTCTATGGGCTTCCAAATATCCCTTTGCCAATTCCACAAGAACAGCCTTAGCGAAAGGCTTCTTGAAGGGAAAGATGTAACTCTGTGAGACGAATTAACAGAACACAGAGCAGTTTCTCAGAAAGCTTCTTTCCAGTTTTGAACGGAAGATATTTCCTTTTTCACCATAGCCCTCTATGGGCTTCCAAATATCCCTTTGCCAATTCCACAAGAACAGCCTTAGCGAAAGGCTTCTTGAAGGGAAAGATGTAACTCTGTGAGATGAATTAACAGAACACAGAGCAGGTTCTCAGAAAGCTTCTTTCCAGTTTTGAACGGAAGATATTTCCTTTTTCACCATAGCCCTCTATGGGCTTCCAAATATCCCTTTGCCAATTCCACAAGAACAGCCTTTGCGAAAGGCTTCTTGAAGGGAAAGATGTAACTCTGTGAGAGGAATTAACAGAACACAGAGCAGTTTCTCAGAAAGCTTCTTTCCAGTTTTGAACGGAAGATATTTCCTTTTTCACCGTAGCCCTCTATGGGCTTCCAAATATCCCTTTGCCAATTCCACAAGAACAGCCTTAGCGAAAGGTTTCTTGAAGAGAAAGATGTAACTCTATGAGATGAATTAACAGAACACAGAGCAGTTTCTCAGAAAGCTTCTTTCCAGTTTTGAAAGGAAGATATTTCCTTTTTCACCATAGCCCTCTATGGGCTTCCAAATATCCCTTTGCCAATTCCACAAGAACAGCCTTAGCGAAAGGCTTCTTGAAGGGAAAGATGTAACTCTGTGAGATGAATTAACAGAACACAGAGCAGTTTCTCAGAAAGCTTCTTTCCAGTTTTGAACGGAAGATATTTCCTTTTTCACCATAGCCCTCTATGGGCTTCCAAATATCCCTTTGAAAATTCCACAAGAACAGCTTCAGCGAAAGGTTTCTTGAAGAGAAACATGTAACTCTGTGAGATGAATTAACAGAACACAGAGCAGTTTCTCAGAAAGCTTCTTTCCAGTTTTGAAAGGAAGATATTTCCTTTTTCACCATAGCCCTCTATGGTCTTCCAAATATCCCTTTGCCCATTCCACAAGAACAGCTTTAGCGAAAGGCTTCTTGAAGGGAAAGATGTAACTCTGTGACATGAATTAACAGAACACAGGGCAGTTTCTCAGAAAGCTTCTTTCCAGGTTTGAACGGAAGATATTTCCTGTTTCACCATAGCCCTCTATGGGCTTCCAAATATCCCTTTGCCAATTCCACAAGAACAGCCTTAGCGAAAGGCTTCTTGAAGGGAAAGATGTAACTCTGTGAGATGAATTAACAGAACACAGAGCAGTTTCTCAGAAAGCTTCTTTCCAGTTTTGAATGGAAGATATTTCCTTTTTCACCATAGCCCTCTATGGGCTTCCAAATATCCCTTTGCTAATTCCACAAGAACTGCTTTAGCGAAAGGTTTCTTGAAGGGAAAGATGTAACTCTGTGAGATGAATTAACAGAACACAGAGCAGTTTCTCAGAAAGCTTCTTTCCAGGTTTGAACGGAAGATATTTCCTGTTTCACCATAGCCCTCTATGGGCTTCCAAATATCCCTTTGCCAATTCCACAAGAACAGCCTTAGCGAAAGGCTTCTTGAAGCGAAAGATGTAACTCTGTGACATGAATTAACAGAACACAGAGCAGTTTCTCAGAAAGCTTCTTTCCAGTTTTGAACGGAAGATATTTCCTTTTTCACCATAGCCCTCTATGGGCTTCCAAATATCCCTTTGCCAATTACACAAGAACAGCCTTAGCGAAAGGCTTCCTGAAGAGAAAGATGTAACTCTGTGAGATGAATTAACAGAACATAGAGCAGTTTCTCAGAAAGCTTCTTTCCAGTTCTGAACGGAAGATATTTCCTTTTTCACCATAGCCCTCTATGGGCTTCCAAATATCCCTTTGCCAATTCCACAAGAACAGCCTTAGCGAAAGGCTTCTTGAAGAGAAAGATGTAACTCTGTGAGATGAATTAACAGAACACAGAGCAGTTTCTCAGAAAGCTTCTTTCCAGTTTTGAACGGAAGATATTTCCTTTTTCACCATAGCCCTCTATGGGCTTCCAAATATCCCTTTGCCAATTCCACAAGAACAGCCTTAGCGAAAAGCTTCTTGAAGGGAAAGAGGTAACTCTGTGAGATGAATTAACAGAACACAGAGCAGTTTCTCAGAAAGCTTCTTTCCAGTTTTGAACGGAAGATATTTCCTTTTTCACCATAGCCCTCTATGAGCTTCCAAATATCCCTTTGCCAATTCCACAAGAACAGCCTTAGCGAAAGGCTTCTTGAAGGGAAAGATGTAACTCTGTGAGATGAATTAACAGAACACAGAGCAGTTTCTCAGAAAGCTTCTTTCCAGTTTTGAACGGAAGATATTTCCTTTTTCACCATAGCCCTCTATGGGCTTCCAAATATCCCTTTGCCAATTCCACAAGAACAGCCTTAGCGAAAGGCTTCTTGAAGGGAAAGATGTAACTCTGTGAGATGAATTAACAGAACACAGAGCAGTTTCTCAGAAAGCTTCTTTCCAGTTTTGAACGGAAGATATTTCCTTTTTCACCTTAGCCCTCTATGGGCTTCCAAATATCCCTTTGCCAATTCCACAAGAACAGCCTTAGCGAAAGACTTCTTGAAGGGAAACATGTAACTCTGTGAGATGAATTAACAGAACACAGAGCAGTTTCTCAGAAAGCTTCTTTGCAGTTTTAAACGGAAGATATTTCCTGTTTCACCATAGCCCTCTATTTGCTTCCAAATATCCCTTTTCCAATTCCACAAGAACAGCCTTAGCGAAAGGCTTCTTGAAGGGAAAGATGTAACTCTGTGAGATGAATTAACAGAACACAGAGCAGTTTCTCAGAAAGCTTCTTTCCAGTTTTGAACGGAAGATATTTCCTTTTTCACCATAGCCCTCTATGGGCTTCCAAATATCCCTTTGCCAATTCCAGAAGAACAGCCTTAGCGAAAGCCTTCTTGAAGGGAAAGATGTAACTCTGTGAGATGAATTAACAGAACACAGAGCAGTTTCTCAGAAAGCTTCTTTCCAGTTTTGAACGGAAGATATTTCCTTTTTCACCATAGCCCTCTATGGGCTTCCAAATATCCCTTTGCCAATTCCACAAGAACAGCCTTAGCGAAAGGCTTCTTGTAGGGAAAGATGTAACTCTGTGAGATGAATTAACAGAACACAGAGCAGTTTCTCAGAAAGCTTCTTTCCAGTTTGGAACGGAAGATATTTCCTTTTTCACCTTAGCCCTCTATGGGCTTCCAAATATCCCTTTGCCAATTCCACAAGAACAGCCTTAGCGAAAGGCGACTTGAAGGGAAAGATGTAACTCTGTGAGATGAATTAACAGAACACAGAGGAGTTTCTCAGAAAGCTTCTTTCCAGTTTTAAACGGAAGATATTTTCTTTTTCACCATAGCCCTCTATGGGCTTCCAAATATCCCTTTGCCAATTCCACAAGAACAGCCTTAGCGAAAGGCTTCTTGAAGGGAAAGATGTAACTCTGTGAGGTGAATTAACAGAACACAGAGCAGTTTCTCAGAAAGCTTCTTTCTAGTTTTCAACGGAAGATATTTCCTTTTTCACCATAGCCCTCTATGGGCTTCCAAATATCCCTTTGCCAATTCCACAAGAACAGCCTTAGCGAAAGGCTTCTTGAAGGGAAAGATGTAACTCTGTGAGATGAATTAACAGAACACAGAGCAGTTTCTCAGAAAGCTTCTTTCCAGTTTTGAACGGAAGATATTTCCTGTTTCACCATAGCCCTCTATGGGCTTCCAAATATCCCTTTGCCAATTCCACAAGAACAGCCTTAGCGAAAGGCTTCTTGAAGGGAAAGATGTAACTCTGTGAGATGAATTAACAGAACACAGAGCAGTTTCTCAGAAAGCTTCTTTCCAGTTTTGAACGGAAGATATTTCCTTTTTCACCATAGCCCTCTATGGGCTTCCAAATATCCCTTTGCCAATTCCACAAGAACAGCCTTAGCGAAAGGCGTCTTGAAGTGAAAGATGTAACTCTGTGAGATGAATTAACAGAACACAGAGCAGTTTCTCAGAAAGCTTCTTTCCAGGTTTGAACGGAAGATATTTCCTGTTTCACCATAGCCCTCTATGGGCTTCCAAATATCCCTTTGCCAATTCCACAAGAACAGCCTTAGCGAAAGGCTTCTTGAAGGGAAAGATGTAACTCTGTGAGATGAATTAACAGAACACAGAGCAGTTTCTCAGAAAGCTTCTTTCCAGTTTTGAACGGAAGATATTTCCTTTTTCACCATAGCCCTCTATGGGCTTCCAAATATCCCTTTGCCAATTCCACAAGAACAGCCTTAGCGAAAGGCTTCTTGAAGGGAAAGAGGTAACTCTGTGAGATGAATTAACAGAACACAGAGCAGTTTCTCAGAAAGCTTCTTTCCAGTTTTGAACGGAAGATATTTCCTTTTTCACCATAGCCCTCTATGGGCTTCCAAATATCCCTTTTCCAATTCCACAAGAACAGCCTTAGCGAAAGGCTTCTTGAAGGGAAAGATGTAACGTTGTGAGATGAATTAACAGAACACAGAGCAGTTTCTCAGAAAGCTTCTTTCCAGTTTTGAACGGAAGATATTTCCTTTTTCACCATAGCCCTCTATGGGCTTCCAAATATCCCTTTGCCAATTCCACAAGAACAGCCATAGCGAAACACTTCTTGAAGAGAAAGATGTAACTCTGTGAGATGAATTAACAGAACACAGAGCAGTTTCTCAGAAAGCTTCTTTCCAGTTTTGAACGGAAGATATTTCCTTTTTCACCATAGCCCTCTATGGGCTTCCAAATATCCCTTTGCCAATTCCACAAGAACAGCCTTAGCGAAAGGCTTCTTGAAGGGAAAGATGTAACGCTGTGAGATGAATTAACAGAACACAGAGCAGTTTCTCAGAAAGCTTCTTTCCAGTTTTGAACGGAAGATATTTCCTTTATCACCATAGCCCTCTATGGGCTTCCAAATATCCCTTTGCCAATTCCACAAGAACAGCCTTTGCGAAAGGCTTCTTGAAGGGAAAGATGTAACTCTGTGAGAGGAATTAACAGAACACAGAGCAGTTTCTCAGAAAGCTTCTTTCCAGTTTTGAACGGAAGATATTTCCTTTTTCTCCATAGCCCTCTATGGGCTTCCAAATATCCCTTTGCCAATTCCACAAGAACAGCCTTAGCGAAAGGCTTCTTGAAGAGAAAGATGTAACTCTGTGAGTTGAATTAACAGAACACAGAGCAGTTTCTCAGAAAGCTTCTTTCCAGTTTTGAACGGAAGATATTTCCTTTTTCACCATAGCCCTCTATGGGCTTCCAAATATCCCTTTGCCAATTCCACAAGAACAGCCTTAGCGAAACGCTTCTTGAAGAGAAAGATGTAACTCTGTGAGATGAATTAACAGAACACAGAGCAGTTTCTCAGAAAGCTTCTTTCCAGTTTTGAACGGAAGATATTTCCTTTTTCACCATAGCCCTCTATGGGCTATCAAATATCCCTTTGCCAATTCCACAAGAACAGCCTTAGCGAAAGGTTTCTTGAAGAGAAAGATGTAACTCTATGAGATGAATTAGCAGAACACAGAGCAGTTTCTCAGAAAGCTTCTTTCCAGTTTGGAACGGAAGATATTTCCTTTTTCACCATAGCCCTCTATGGGCTTCCAAATATCCCTTTGCCAATTCCACAAGAACAGCCTTAGCGAAAGGCTTCTTGAAGGGAAAGATGTAACTCTGTGAGACGAATTAACAGAACACAGAGCAGTTTCTCGGAAAGCTTGTTTCCAGTTTTGAACGGAAGATATTTCCTTTTTCACCATAGCCCTCTATGGGCTTCCAAATATCCCTTTGCCAATTCCACAAGAACAGCCTTAGCGAAAGGATTCTTGAAGGGAAAGATGTAACTCTGTGAGATGAATTAACAGAACACAGAGCAGTTTCTCAGAAAGCTTCTTTCCAGTTTTGAACGGAAGATATTTCCTTTTTCACCATAGCCCTCTATGGGCTTCCAAATATCCCTTTGCCAATTCCACAAGAACAGCCTTTGCGAAAGGCTTCTTGAAGGGAAAGATGTAACTCTGTGAGAGGAATTAACAGAACACAGAGCAGTTTCTCAGAAAGCTTCTTTCCAGTTTTGAACGGAAGATATTTCCTTTTTCACCGTAGCCCTCTATGGGCTTCCAAATATCCCTTTGCCAATTCCACAAGAACAGCCTTAGCGAAAGGTTTCTTGAAGAGAAAGATGTAACTCTATGAGATGAATTAACAGAACACAGAGCAGTTTCTCAGAAAGCTTCTTTCCAGTTTTGAAAGGAAGATATTTCCTTTTTCACCATAGCCCTCTATGGGCTTCCAAATATCCCTTTGCCAATTCCACAAGAACAGCCTTAGCGAAAGGCTTCTTGAAGGGAAAGATGTAACTCTGGGAGATGAATTAACAGAACACAGAGCAGTTTCTCAGAAAGCTTCTTTCCAGTTTTGAACGGAAGATATTTCCTTTTTCACCATAGCCCTCTATGGGCTTCCAAATATCCCTTTGAAAATTCCACAAGAACAGCTTCAGCGAAAGGTTTCTTGAAGAGAAACATGTAACTCTGTGAGATGAATTAACAGAACACAGAGCAGTTTCTCAGAAAGCTTCTTTCCAGTTTTGAAAGGAAGATATTTCCTTTTTCACCATAGCCCTCTATGGTCTTCCAAATATCCCTTTGCCCATTCCACAAGAACAGCTTTAGCGAAAGGCTTCTTGAAGGGAAAGATGTAACTCTGTGACATGAATTAACAGAACACAGGGTAGTTTCTCAGAAAGCTTCTTTCCAGGTTTGAACGGAAGATATTTCCTGTTTCACCATAGCCCTCTATGGGCTTCCAAATATCCCTTTGCCAATTCCACAAGAACAGCCTTAGCGAAAGGCTTCTTGAAGGGAAAGATGTAACTCTGTGAGATGAATTAACAGAACACAGAGCAGTTTCTCAGAAAGCTTCTTTCCAGTTTTGAATGGAAGATATTTCCTTTTTCACCATAGCCCTCTATGGGCTTCCAAATATCCCTTTGCCAATTCCACAAGAACTGCTTTAGCGAAAGGTTTCTTGAAGGGAAAGATGTAACTCTGTGAGATGAATTAACAGAACACAGAGCAGTTTCTCAGAAAGCTTCTTTCCAGGTTTGAACGGAAGATATTTCCTGTTTCACCATAGCCCTCTATGGGCTTCCAAATATCCCTTTGCCAATTCCACAAGAACAGCCTTAGCGAAAGGCTTATTGAAGCGAAAGATGTAACTCTGTGACATGAATTAACAGAACACAGAGCAGTTTCTCAGAAAGCTTCTTTCCAGTTTGGAACGGAAGATATTTCCTTTTTCACCATAGCCCTCTATGGGCTTCCAAATATCCCTTTGCCAATTACACAAGAACAGCCTTAGCGAAAGGCTTCCTGAAGAGAAAGATGTAACTCTGTGAGATGAATTAACAGAACACAGAGCAGTTTCTCAGAAAGCTTCTTTCCAGTTCTGAACGGAAGATATTTCCTTTTTCACCATAGCCCTCTATGGGCTTCCAAATATCCCTTTGCCAATTCCACAAGAACAGCCTTAGCGAAAGGCTTCTTGAAGAGAAAGATGTAACTCTGTGAGATGAATTAACAGAACACAGAGCAGTTTCTCAGAAAGCTTCTTTCCAGTTTTGAACGGAAGATATTTCCTTTTTCACCATAGCCCTCTATGGGCTTCCAAATATCCCTTTGCCAATTCCACAAGAACAGCCTTAGCGAAAAGCTTCTTGAAGGGAAAGAGGTAACTCTGTGAGATGAATTAACAAAACACAGAGCAGTTTCTCAGAAAGCTTCTTTCCAGTTTTGAACGGAAGATATTTCCTTTTTCACCATAGCCCTCTATGAGCTTCCAAATATCCCTTTGCCAATTCCACAAGAACAGCCTTAGCGAAAGGCTTCTTGAAGGGAAAGATGTAACTCTGTGAGATGAATTAACAGAGCACAGAGCAGTTTCTCAGAAAGCTTCTTTCCAGTTTTGAACGGAAGATATTTCCTTTTACACCATAGCCCTCTATGAGCTTCCAAATATCCCTTTGCCAATTCCACAAGAACAGCCTTAGCGAAAGGCTTCTTGAAGGGAAAGATGTAACTCTGTGAGATGAATTAACAGAACACAGAGCAGTTTCTCAGAAAGCTTCTTTCCAGTTTTGAACGGAAGATATTTCCTTTTTCATCTTAGCCCTCTATGGGCTTCCAAATATCCCTTTGCCAATTCCACAAGAACAGCCTTAGCGAAAGGCTTCTTGAAGGGAAACATGTAACTCTGTGAGATGAATTAACAGAACACAGAGCAGTTTCTCAGAAAGCTTCTTTCCAGTTTTGAACGGAAGATATTTCCTTTTTCACCTTAGCCCTCTATGGGCTTCCAAATATCCCTTTGCCAATTCCACAAGAACAGCCTTAGCGAAAGACTTCTTGAAGGGAAACATGTAACTCTGTGAGATGAATTAACAGAACACAGAGCAGTTTCTCAGAAAGCTTCTTTGCAGTTTTAAACGGAAGATATTTCCTGTTTCACCATAGCCCTCTATTTGCTTCCAAATATCCCTTTTCCAATTCCACAAGAACAGCCTTAGCGAAAGGCTTCTTGAAGGGAAAGATGTAACTCTGTGAGATGAATTAACAGAACACAGAGCAGTTTCTCAGAAAGCTTCTTTCCAGTTTTGAACGGAAGATATTTCCTTTTTCACCATAGCCCTCTATGGGCTTCCAAATATCCCTTTGCCAATTCCAGAAGAACAGCCTTAGCGAAAGCCTTCTTGAAGGGAAAGATGTAACTCTGTGAGATGAATTAACAGAACACAGAGCAGTTTCTCAGAAAGCTTCTTTCCAGTTTTGAACGGAAGATATTTCCTTTTTCACCATAGCCCTCTATGGGCTTCCAAATATCCCTTTGCCAATTCCACAAGAACAGCCTTAGCGAAAGGCTTCTTGAAGGGAAAGATGTAACTCTGTGAGATGAATTAACAGAACACAGAGCAGTTTCTCAGAAAGCTTCTTTCCAGTTTGGAACGGAAGATATTTCCTTTTTCACCTTAGCCCTCTATGGGCTTCCAAATATCCCTTTGCCAATTCCACAAGAACAGCCTTAGCGAAAGGCGACTTGAAGGGAAAGATGTAACTCTGTGAGATGAATTAACAGAACACAGAGGAGTTTCTCAGAAAGCTTCTTTCCAGTTTTAAACGGAAGATATTTTCTTTTTCACCATAGCCCTCTATGGGCTTCCAAATATCCCTTTGCCAATTCCACAAGAACAGCCTTAGCGAAAGGCTTCTTGAAGGGAAAGATGTAACTCTGTGAGGTGAATTAACAGAACACAGAGCAGTTTCTCAGAAAGCTTCTTTCTAGTTTTCAACGGAAGATATTTCCTTTTTCACCATAGCCCTCTATGGGCTTCCAAATATCCCTTTGCCAATTCCACAAGAACAGCCTTAGCGAAAGGCTTCTTGAAGGGAAAGATGTAACTCTGTGAGATGAATTAACAGAACACAGAGCAGTTTCTCAGAAAGCTTCTTTCCAGTTTTGAACGGAAGATATTTCCTGTTTCACCATAGCCCTCTATGGGCTTCCAAATATCCCTTTGCCAATTCCACAAGAACAGCCTTAGCGAAAGGCTTCTTGAAGGGAAAGATGTAACTCTGTGAGATGAATTAACAGAACACAGAGCAGTTTCTCAGAAAGCTTCTTTCCAGTTTTGAACGGAAGATATTTCCTTTTTCACCATAGCCCTCTATGGGCTTCCAAATATCCCTTTGCCAATTCCACAAGAACAGCCTTAGCGAAAGGCGTCTTGAAGTGAAAGATGTAACTCTGTGAGATGAATTAACAGAACACAGAGCAGTTTCTCAGAAAGCTTCTTTCCAGGTTTGAACGGAAGATATTTCCTGTTTCACCATAGCCCTCTATGGGCTTCCAAATATCCCTTTGCCAATTCCACAAGAACAGCCTTAGCGAAAGGCTTCTTGAAGGGAAAGATGTAACTCTGTGAGATGAATTAACAGAACACAGAGCAGTTTCTCAGAAAGCTTCTTTCCAGTTTTGAATGGAAGATATTTCCTTTTTCACCATAGCCCTCTATGGGCTTCCAAATATCCCTTTGCCAATTCCACAAGAACTGCTTTAGCGAAAGGTTTCTTGAAGGGAAAGATGTAACTCTGTGAGATGAATTAACAGAACACAGAGCAGTTTCTCAGAAAGCTTCTTTCCAGGTTTGAACGGAAGATATTTCCTGTTTCACCATAGCCCTCTATGGGCTTCCAAATATCCCTTTGCCAATTCCACAAGAACAGCCTTAGCGAAAGGCTTATTGAAGCGAAAGATGTAACTCTGTGACATGAATTAACAGAACACAGAGCAGTTTCTCAGAAAGCTTCTTTCCAGTTTGGAACGGAAGATATTTCCTTTTTCACCATAGCCCTCTATGGGCTTCCAAATATCCCTTTGCCAATTACACAAGAACAGCCTTAGCGAAAGGCTTCCTGAAGAGAAAGATGTAACTCTGTGAGATGAATTAACAGAACACAGAGCAGTTTCTCAGAAAGCTTCTTTCCAGTTCTGAACGGAAGATATTTCCTTTTTCACCATAGCCCTCTATGGGCTTCCAAATATCCCTTTGCCAATTCCACAAGAACAGCCTTAGCGAAAGGCTTCTTGAAGAGAAAGATGTAACTCTGTGAGATGAATTAACAGAACACAGAGCAGTTTCTCAGAAAGCTTCTTTCCAGTTTTGAACGGAAGATATTTCCTTTTTCACCATAGCCCTCTATGGGCTTCCAAATATCCCTTTGCCAATTCCACAAGAACAGCCTTAGCGAAAAGCTTCTTGAAGGGAAAGAGGTAACTCTGTGAGATGAATTAACAAAACACAGAGCAGTTTCTCAGAAAGCTTCTTTCCAGTTTTGAACGGAAGATATTTCCTTTTTCACCATAGCCCTCTATGAGCTTCCAAATATCCCTTTGCCAATTCCACAAGAACAGCCTTAGCGAAAGGCTTCTTGAAGGGAAAGATGTAACTCTGTGAGATGAATTAACAGAACACAGAGCAGTTTCTCAGAAAGCTTCTTTCCAGTTTTGAAAGGAAGATATTTCCTTTTTCACCATAGCCCTCTATGGGCTTCCAAATATCCCTTTGCCAATTCCACAAGAACAGCCTTAGCGAAAGGCTTCTTGAAGGGAAAGATGTAACTCTGTGAGATGAATTAACAGAACACAGAGCAGTTTCTCAGAAAGCTTCTTTCCAGTTTTGAACGGAAGATATTTCCTTTTTCACCTTAGCCCTCTATGGGCTTCCAAATATCCCTTTGCCAATTCCACAAGAACAGCCTTAGCGAAAGGCTTCTTGAAGGGAAACATGTAACTCTGTGAGATGAATTAACAGAACACAGAGCAGTTTCTCAGAAAGCTTCTTTGCAGTTTTAAACGGAAGATATTTCCTGTTTCACCATAGCCCTCTATTTGCTTCCAAATATCCCTTTTCCAATTCCACAAGAACAGCCTTAGCGAAAGGCTTCTTGAAGGGAAAGATGTAACTCTGTGAGATGAATTAACAGAACACAGAGCAGTTTCTCAGAAAGCTTCTTTCCAGTTTTGAACGGAAGATATTTCCTTTTTCACCATAGCCCTCTATGGGCTTCCAAATATCCTTTTGCCAATTCCAGAAGAACAGCCTTAGCGAAAGCCTTCTTGAAGGGAAAGATGTAACTCTGTGAGATGAATTAACAGAACACAGAGCAGTTTCTCAGAAAGCTTCTTTCCAGTTTTGAACGGAAGATATTTGCTTTTTCACCATAGCCCTCTATGGGCTTCCAAATATCCCTTTGCCAATTCCACAAGAACAGCCTTAGCGAAAGGCTTCTTGAAGGGAAAGATGTAACTCTGTGAGATGAATTAACAGAACACAGAGCAGTTTCTCAGAAAGCTTCTTTCCAGTTTTGAACGGAAGATATTTCCTTTTTCACCATAGCCCTCTATGGGCTTCCAAATATCCCTTTGCCAATTCCACAAGAACAGCCTTTGCGAAAGGCTTCTTGAAGGGAAAGATGTAACTCTGTGAGAGGAATTAACAGAACACAGAGCAGTTTCTCAGAAAGCTTCTTTCCAGTTTTGAACGGAAGATATTTCCTTTTTCTCCATAGCCCTCTATGGGCTTCCAAATATCCCTTTGCCAATTCCACAAGAACAGCCTTAGCGAAAGGCTTCTTGAAGAGAAAGATGTAACTCTGTGAGTTGAATTAACAGAACACAGAGCAGTTTCTCAGAAAGCTTCTTTCCAGTTTTGAACGGAAGATATTTCCTTTTTCACCATAGCCCTCTATGGGCTTCCAAATATCCCTTTGCCAATTCCACAAGAACAGCCTTAGCGAAACGCTTCTTGAAGAGAAAGATGTAACTCTGTGAGATGAATTAACAGAACACAGAGCAGTTTCTCAGAAAGCTTCTTTCCAGTTTTGAACGGAAGATATTTCCTTTTTCACCATAGCCCTCTATGGGCTATCAAATATCCCTTGGCCAATTCCACAAGAACAGCCTTAGCGAAAGGTTTCTTGAAGAGAAAGATGTAACTCTATGAGATGAATTAGCAGAACACAGAGCAGTTTCTCAGAAAGCTTCTTTCCAGTTTGGAACGGAAGATATTTCCTTTTTCACCATAGCCCTCTATGGGCTTCCAAATATCCCTTTGCCAATTCCACAAGAAGAGCCTTAGCGAAAGGCTTCTTGAAGGAAAAGATGTTATTCTGTGAGACGAATTAACAGAACACAGAGCAGTTTCTCGGAAAGCTTGTTTCCAGTTTTGAACGGAAGATATTTCTTTTTTCACCATAGCCCTCTATGGGCTTCCAAATATCCCTTTGCCAATTCCACAAGAACAGCCTTAGCGAAAGGCTTCTTGAAGGGAAAGATGTAACTCTGTGAGATGAATTAACAGAACACAGAGCAGTTTCTCAGAAAGCTTCTTTCCAGTTTTGAACGGAAGATATTTCCTTTTTCACCATAGCCCTCTATGGGCTTCCAAATATCCCTTTGCCTATTCCAAAAGAACAGCCTTAGCGAAAGGCGTCTTGAAGGGAAAGATGTAACTCTGTGAGATGAATTAACAGAACAAAGAGCAGTTTCTCAGAAAGCTTCTTTCCAGGTTTGAACGGAAGATATTTCCTGTTTCACCATAGCCCTCTATGGGCTTCCAAATATCCCTTTGCCAATTCCACAAGAACAGCCTTAGCGAAAGGCTTCTTGAAGGGAAAGATGTAACTCTGTGAGATGAATTAACAGAACACAGAGCAGTTTCTCAGAAAGCTTCTTTCCAGTTTTGAACGGAAGATATTTCCTTTTTCACCATAGCCCTCTATGGGCTTCCACATATCCCTTTGCCAATTCCACAAGAACAGCCTTAGCGAAAGACTTCTTGAAGGGAAAGATGTAACTCTGTGAGATGAATTAACAGAACACAGAGCAGTTTCTCAGAAAGCTTCTTTCCAGTTTGGAACGGAAGATATTTCCTTTTTCACCATAGCCCTCTATGGGCTTCCAAATATCCCTTTGCCAATTCCACAAGAACAGCCTTAGCGAAAGGCTTCTTGAAGGGAAAGATGTAACTCTGTGAGATGAATTAACAGAACACAGAGCAGTTTCTCAGAAAGCTTCTTTCCAGTTTTGAACGGAAGATATTTCCTTTTTCACCATAGCCCTCTATGGGCTTCCAAATATCCCTTTGCCAATTCCACAAGAACAGCCTTAGCGAAAGGCTTCTTGAAGGGAAAGATGTAACTCTGTGAGATGAATTAACAGAACACAGAGCAGTTTCTCAGAAAGCTTCTTTCCAGTTTTGAACGGAAGATGTTTCCTTTTTCACCATAGCCCTCTATGGGCTTCCAAATATCCCTTTGCCAATTCCACAAGAACAGCCTTAGCGAAAGGCTTCTTGAAGGGAAAGATGTAACGTTGTGAGATGAATTAACAGAACACAGAGCAGTTTCTCCGAAAGCTTCTTTCCAGTTTTGAACGGAAGATATTTCCTTTATCACCATAGCCCTCTATGGGCTTCCAAATATCCCTTTGCCAATTCCACAAGAACAGCCATAGCGAAACGCTTCTTGAAGAGAAAGATGTAACTCTGTGAGATGAATTAACAGAACACAGAGCAGTTTCTCAGAAAGCTTCTTTCCAGTTTTGAACGGAAGATATTTCCTTTTTCACCATAGCCCTCTATGGGCTTCCAAATATCCCTTTGCCAATTCCACAAGAACAGCCTTAGCGAAAGGCTTCTTGAAGGGAAAGATGTAACGCTGTGAGATGAATTAACAGAACACAGAGCAGTTTCTCAGAAAGCTTCTTTCCAGTTTTGAACGGAAGATATTTCCTTTATCACCATAGCCCTCTATGGGCTTCCAAATATCCCTTTGCCAATTCCACAAGAACAGCCTTAGCGAAAGGCTTCTTGAAGGGAAAGATGTAACTCTGTGAGAGGAATTAACAGAACACAGAGCAGTTTCTCAGAAAGCTTCTTTCCAGTTTTGAACGGAAGATATTTCCTTTTCCTCCATAGCCCTCTAAGGGCTTCCAAATATCCCTTTGCCAATTCCACAAGAACAGCCTTAGCGAAAGGCTTCTTGAATAGAAAGATGTAACTCTGTGAGTTGAATTAACAGAACACAGAGCAGTTTCTCAGAAAGCTTCTTTCCAGTTATGAACGGAAGATATTTCCTTTTTCACCATAGCCCTCTATGGGCTTCCAAATATCCCTTTGCCAATTCCACAAGAACAGACTTAGCGAAACGCTTCTTGAAGAGAAAGATGTAACTCTGTGAGATGAATTAACAGAACACAGAGCAGTTTCTCAGAAAGCTTCTTTCCAGTTTTGAACGGAAGATATTTCCTTTTTCACCATAGCCCTCTATGGGCTATCAAATATCCCTTTGCCAATTCCACAAGAACAGCCTTAGCGAAAGGTTTCTTGAAGAGAAAGATGTAACTCTATGAGATGAATTAGCAGAACACAGAGCAGTTTCTCAGAAAGCTTCTTTCCAGTTTGGAACGGAAGATATTTCCTTTTTCACCATAGCCCTCTATGGGCTTCCAAATATCCCTTTGCCAATTCCACAAGAACAGCCTTAGCGAAAGGCTTCTTGAAGGGAAAGATGTAACTCTGTGAGACGAATTAACAGAACACAGAGCAGTTTCTCGGAAAGCTTGTTTCCAGTTTTGAACGGAAGATATTTCCTTTTTCACCATAGCCCTCTATGGGCTTCCAAATATCCATTTGCCAATTCCACAAGAACAGCCTTAGCGAAAGGCTTCTTGAAGGGAAAGATGTAACTCTGTGAAATGAATTAACAGAACACAGAGCAGTTTCTCAGAAAGCTTCTTTCCAGTTTTGAACGGAAGATATTTCCTTTTTCACCATAGCCCTCTATGGGCTTCCAAATATCCCTTTGCCTATTCCAAAAGAACAGCCTTAGCGAAAGGCGTCTTGAAGGGAAAGATGTAACTCTGTGAGATGAATTAACAGAACAAAGAGCAGTTTCTCAGAAAGCTTCTTTCCAGGTTTGAACGGAAGATATTTCCTGTTTCACCATAGCCCTCTATGGGCTTCCAAATATCCCTTTGCCAATTCCACAAGAACAGCCTTAGCGAAAGGCTTCTTGAAGGGAAAGATGTAACTCTGTGAGATGAATTAACAGAACACAGAGCAGTTTCTCAGAAAGCTTCTTTCCAGTTTTGAACGGAAGATATTTCCTTTTTCACCATAGCCCTCTATGGGCTTCCACATATCCCTTTGCCAATTCCACAAGAACAGCCTTAGCGAAAGACTTCTTGAAGGGAAAGATGTAACTCTGTGAGATGAATTAACAGAACACAGAGCAGTTTCTCAGAAAGCATCTTTCCAGTTTGGAACGGAAGATATTTCCTTTTTCACCATAGCCCTCTATGGGCTTCCAAATATAACTTTGCCAATTCCACAAGAACAGCCTTAGCGAAAGGCTTCTTGAAGGGAAAGATGTAACTCTGTGAGATGAATTAACAGAACACAGAGCAGTTTCTCAGAACGCTTCTTTCCAGTTTTGAACGGAAGATGTTTCCTTTTTCACCATAGCCCTCTATGGGCTTCCAAATATCCCTTTGCCAATTCCACAAGAACAGCCTTAGCGAAAGGCTTCTTGAAGGGAAAGATGTAACGCTGTGAGATGAATTAACAGAACACAGAACAGTTTCTCAGAAAGCTTCTTTCCAGTTTTGAACGGAAGATATTTCCTTTTTCACCATAGCCCTCTATGGGCTTCCAAATATCCCTTTGCCAATTCCACAAGAACAGCCTTTGCGAAAGGCTTCTTGAAGGGAAAGATGTAACTATGTGAGAGGAATTAACAGAACACAGAGCAGTTTCTCAGAAAGCTTCTTTCCAGTTTTGAACGGAAGATATTTCCTTTTTCACCGTAGCCCTCTATGGGCTTCCAAATATCCCTTTGCCAATTCCACAAGAACAGCCTTAGCGAAAGGTTTCTTGAAGAGAAAGATGTAACACTATGAGATGAATTAACAGAACACAGAGCAGTTTCTCAGAAAGCTTCTTTCCAGTTTTGAAAGGAAGATATTTCCTTTTTCACCATAGCCCTCTATGGGCTTCCAAATATCCCTTTGCCAATTCCACAAGAACAGCCTTAGCGAAAGGCTTCTTGAAGGGAAAGATGTAACTCTGTGAGATGAATTAACAGAACACAGAGCAGTTTCTCAGAAAGCTTCTTTCCAGTTTTGAACGGAAGATATTTCCTTTTTCACCATAGCCCTCTATGGGCTTCCAAATATCCCTTTGAAAATTCCAAAAGAACAGCTTTAGCGAAAGGTTTCTTGAAGAGAAACATGTAACTCTGTGAGATGAATTAACAGAACACAGAGCAGTTTCTCAGAAAGCTTCTTTCCAGTTTTGAAAGGAAGATATTTCCTTTTTCACCATAGCCCTCTATGGTCTTCCAAATATCCCTTTGCCCATTCCACAAGAACAGCTTTAGCGAAAGGCTTCTTGAAGGGAAAGATGTAACTCTGTGACATGAATTAACAGAACACAGGGCAGTTTCTCAGAAAGCTTCTTTCCAGGTTTGAACGGAAGATATTTCCTGTTTCACCATAGCCCTCTATGGGCTTCCAAATATCCCTTTGCCAATTCCACAAGAACAGCCTTAGCGAAAGGCTTCTTGAAGGGAAAGATGTAACTCTGTGAGATGAATTAACAGAACACAGAGCAGTTTCTCAGAAAGCTTCTTTCCAGTTTTGAATGGAAGATATTTCCTTTTTCACCATAGCCCTCTATGGGCTTCCAAATATCCCCTTGCCAATTCCACAAGAACTGCTTTAGCGAAAGGTTTCTTAAAGGGAAAGATGTAACTCTGTGAGATGAATTAACAGAACACAGAGCAGTTTCTCAGAAAGCTTCTTTCCAGGTTTGTACGGAAGATATTTCCTGTTTCACCATAGCCCTCTATGGGCTTCCAAATATCCCTTTGCCAATTCCACAAGAACAGCCTTAGCGAAAGGCTTCTTGAAGCGAAAGATGTAACTCTGTGACATGAATTAACAAAACACAGAGCAGTTTCTCAGAAAGCTTCTTTCCAGTTTTGAACGGAAGATATTTCCTTTTTCACCATAGCCCTCTATGGGCTTCCAAATATCCCTTTGCCAATTACACAAGAACAGCCTTAGCGAAAGGCTTCCTGAAGAGAAAGATGTAACTCTGTGAGATGAATTAACAGAACACAGAGCAGTTTCTCAGAAAGCTTCTTTCCAGTTCTGAACGGAAGATATTTCCTTTTTCACCATAGCCCTCTATGGGCTTCCAAATATCCCTTTGCCAATTCCACAAGAACAGCCTTAGCGAAAGGCTTCTTGAAGGGAAAGATGTAACTCTGTGAGATGAATTAACAGAACACAGAGCAGTTTCTCAGAAAGCTTCTTTCCAGTTTTGAACGGAAGATATTTCCTTTTTCACCATAGCCCTCTATGGGCTTCCAAATATCCCTTTGCCTATTCCAAAAGAACAGCCTTAGCGAAAGGCGTCTTGAAGGGAAAGATGTAACTCTGTGAGATGAATTAACAGAACAAAGAGCAGTTTCTCAGAAAGCTTCTTTCCAGGTTTGAACGGAAGATATTTCCTGTTTCACCATAGCCCTCTATGGGCTTCCAAATATCCCTTTGCCAATTCCACAAGAACAGCCTTAGCGAAAGGCTTCTTGAAGGGAAAGATGTAACTCTGTGAGATGAATTAACAGAACACAGAGCAGTTTCTCAGAAAGCTTCTTTCCAGTTTTGAACGGAAGATATTTCCTTTTTCACCATAGCCCTCTATGGGCTTCCACATATCCCTTTGCCAATTCCACAAGAACAGCCTTAGCGAAAGACTTCTTGAAGGGAAAGATGTAACTCTGTGAGATGAATTAACAGAACACAGAGCAGTTTCTCAGAAAGCTTCTTTCCAGTTTGGAACGGAAGATATTTCCTTTTTCACCATAGCCCTCTATGGGCTTCCAAATATCCCTTTGCCAATTCCACAAGAACAGCCTTAGCGAAAGGCTTCTTGAAGGGAAAGATGTAACTCTGTGAGATGAATTAACAGAACACAGAGCAGTTTCTCAGAACGCTTCTTTCCAGTTTTGAACGGAAGATGTTTCGTTTTTCACCATAGCCCTCTATGGGCTTCCAAATATCCCTTTGCCAATTCCACAAGAACAGCCTTAGCGAAAGGCTTCTTGAAGGGAAAGATTTAACGCTGTGAGATGAATTAACAGAACACAGAACAGTTTCTCAGAAAGCTTCTTTCCAGTTTTGAACGGAAGATATTTCCTTTTTCACCATAGCCCTCTATGGGCTTCCAAATATCCCTTTGCCAATTCCACAAGAACAGCCTTTGCGAAAGGCTTCTTGAAGGGAAAGATGTAACTCTGTGAGAGGAATTAACAGAACACAGAGCAGTTTCTCAGAAAGCTTCTTTCCAGTTTTGAACGGAAGATATTTCCTTTTTCACCGTAGCCCTCTATGGGCTTCCAAATATCCCTTTGCCAATTCCACAAGAACAGCCTTAGCGAAAGGTTTCTTGAAGAGAAAGATGTAACTCTATGAGATGAATTAACAGAACACAGAGCAGTTTCTCAGAAAGCTTCTTTCCAGTTTTGAAAGGAAGATATTTCCTTTTTCACCATAGCCCTCTATGGGCTTCCAAATATCCCTTTGCCAATTCCACAAGAACAGCCTTAGCGAAAGGCTTCTTGAAGGGAAAGATGTAACTCTGTGAGATGAATTAACAGAACACAGAGCAGTTTCTCAGAAAGCTTCTTTCCAGTTTTGAACGGAAGATATTTCCTTTTTCACCATAGCCCTCTATGGGCTTCCAAATATCCCTTTGCCAATTCCACAAGAACAGCCTTAGCGAAAGGCTTCTTGAAGGGAAAGATGTAACTCTGTGAGATGAATTAACAGAACACAGAGCAGTTTCTCAGAAAGCTTCTTTCCAGTTTTGAACGGAAGATGTTTCCTTTTTCACCATAGCCCTCTATGGGCTTCCAAATATCCCTTTGCCAATTCCACAAGAACAGCCTTAGCGAAAGGCTTCTTGAAGGGAAAGATGTAACGTTGTGAGATGAATTAACAGAACACAGAGCAGTTTCTCCGAAAGCTTCTTTCCAGTTTTGAACGGAAGATATTTCCTTTTTCACCATAGCCCTCTATGGGCTTCCAAATATCCCTTTGCCAATTCCACAAGAACAGCCATAGCGAAACGCTTCTTGAAGAGAAAGATGTAACTCTGTGAGATGAATTAACAGAACACAGAGCAGTTTCTCAGAAAGCTTCTTTCCAGTTTTGAACGGAAGATATTTCCTTTTTCACCATAGCCCTCTATGGGCTTCCAAATATCCCTTTGCCAATTCCACAAGAACAGCCTTAGCGAAAGGCTTCTTGAAGGGAAAGATGTAACGCTGTGAGATGAATTAACAGAACACAGAGCAGTTTCTCAGAAAGCTTCTTTCCAGTTTTGAACGGAAGATATTTCCTTTATCACCATAGCCCTCTATGGGCTTCCAAATATCCCTTTGCCAATTCCACAAGAACAGCCTTAGCGAAAGGCTTCTTGAAGGGAAAGATGTAACTCTGTGAGAGGAATTAACAGAACACAGAGCAGTTTCTCAGAAAGCTTCTTTCCAGTTTTGAACGGAAGATATTTCCTTTTCCTCCATAGCCCTCTAAGGGCTTCCAAATATCCCTTTGCCAATTCCACAAGAACAGCCTTAGCGAAAGGCTTCTTGAATAGAAAGATGTAACTCTGTGAGTTGAATTAACAGAACACAGAGCAGTTTCTCAGAAAGCTTCTTTCCAGTTATGAACGGAAGATATTTCCTTTTTCACCATAGCCCTCTATGGGCTTCCAAATATCCCTTTGCCAATTCCACAAGAACAGACTTAGCGAAACGCTTCTTGAAGAGAAAGATGTAACTCTGTGAGATGAATTAACAGAACACAGAGCAGTTTCTCAGAAAGCTTCTTTCCAGTTTTGAACGGAAGATATTTCCTTTTTCACCATAGCCCTCTATGGGCTATCAAATATCCCTTTGCCAATTCCACAAGAACAGCCTTAGCGAAAGGTTTCTTGAAGAGAAAGATGTAACTCTATGAGATGAATTAGCAGAACACAGAGCAGTTTCTCAGAAAGCTTCTTTCCAGTTTGGAACGGAAGATATTTCCTTTTTCACCATAGCCCTCTATGGGCTTCCAAATATCCCTTTGCCAATTCCACAAGAACAGCCTTAGCGAAAGGCTTCTTGAAGGGAAAGATGTAACTCTGTGAGACGAATTAACAGAACACAGAGCAGTTTCTCGGAAAGCTTGTTTCCAGTTTTGAACGGAAGATATTTCCTTTTTCACCATAGCCCTCTATGGGCTTCCAAATATCCATTTGCCAATTCCACAAGAACAGCCTTAGCGAAAGGCTTCTTGAAGGGAAAGATGTAACTCTGTGAAATGAATTAACAGAACACAGAGCAGTTTCTCAGAAAGCTTCTTTCCAGTTTTGAACGGAAGATATTTCCTTTTTCACCATAGCCCTCTATGGGCTTCCAAATATCCCTTTGCCTATTCCAAAAGAACAGCCTTAGCGAAAGGCGTCTTGAAGGGAAAGATGTAACTCTGTGAGATGAATTAACAGAACAAAGAGCAGTTTCTCAGAAAGCTTCTTTCCAGGTTTGAACGGAAGATATTTCCTGTTTCACCATAGCCCTCTATGGGCTTCCAAATATCCCTTTGCCAATTCCACAAGAACAGCCTTAGCGAAAGGCTTCTTGAAGGGAAAGATGTAACTCTGTGAGATGAATTAACAGAACACAGAGCAGTTTCTCAGAAAGCTTCTTTCCAGTTTTGAACGGAAGATATTTCCTTTTTCACCATAGCCCTCTATGGGCTTCCACATATCCCTTTGCCAATTCCACAAGAACAGCCTTAGCGAAAGACTTCTTGAAGGGAAAGATGTAACTCTGTGAGATGAATTAACAGAACACAGAGCAGTTTCTCAGAAAGCATCTTTCCAGTTTGGAACGGAAGATATTTCCTTTTTCACCATAGCCCTCTATGGGCTTCCAAATATAACTTTGCCAATTCCACAAGAACAGCCTTAGCGAAAGGCTTCTTGAAGGGAAAGATGTAACTCTGTGAGATGAATTAACAGAACACAGAGCAGTTTCTCAGAACGCTTCTTTCCAGTTTTGAACGGAAGATGTTTCCTTTTTCACCATAGCCCTCTATGGGCTTCCAAATATCCCTTTGCCAATTCCACAAGAACAGCCTTAGCGAAAGGCTTCTTGAAGGGAAAGATGTAACGCTGTGAGATGAATTAACAGAACACAGAACAGTTTCTCAGAAAGCTTCTTTCCAGTTTTGAACGGAAGATATTTCCTTTTTCACCATAGCCCTCTATGGGCTTCCAAATATCCCTTTGCCAATTCCACAAGAACAGCCTTTGCGAAAGGCTTCTTGAAGGGAAAGATGTAACTATGTGAGAGGAATTAACAGAACACAGAGCAGTTTCTCAGAAAGCTTCTTTCCAGTTTTGAACGGAAGATATTTCCTTTTTCACCGTAGCCCTCTATGGGCTTCCAAATATCCCTTTGCCAATTCCACAAGAACAGCCTTAGCGAAAGGTTTCTTGAAGAGAAAGATGTAACACTATGAGATGAATTAACAGAACACAGAGCAGTTTCTCAGAAAGCTTCTTTCCAGTTTTGAAAGGAAGATATTTCCTTTTTCACCATAGCCCTCTATGGGCTTCCAAATATCCCTTTGCCAATTCCACAAGAACAGCCTTAGCGAAAGGCTTCTTGAAGGGAAAGATGTAACTCTGTGAGATGAATTAACAGAACACAGAGCAGTTTCTCAGAAAGCTTCTTTCCAGTTTTGAACGGAAGATATTTCCTTTTTCACCATAGCCCTCTATGGGCTTCCAAATATCCCTTTGAAAATTCCAAAAGAACAGCTTTAGCGAAAGGTTTCTTGAAGAGAAACATGTAACTCTGTGAGATGAATTAACAGAACACAGAGCAGTTTCTCAGAAAGCTTCTTTCCAGTTTTGAAAGGAAGATATTTCCTTTTTCACCATAGCCCTCTATGGTCTTCCAAATATCCCTTTGCCCATTCCACAAGAACAGCTTTAGCGAAAGGCTTCTTGAAGGGAAAGATGTAACTCTGTGACATGAATTAACAGAACACAGGGCAGTTTCTCAGAAAGCTTCTTTCCAGGTTTGAACGGAAGATATTTCCTGTTTCACCATAGCCCTCTATGGGCTTCCAAATATCCCTTTGCCAATTCCACAAGAACAGCCTTAGCGAAAGGCTTCTTGAAGGGAAAGATGTAACTCTGTGAGATGAATTAACAGAACACAGAGCAGTTTCTCAGAAAGCTTCTTTCCAGTTTTGAATGGAAGATATTTCCTTTTTCACCATAGCCCTCTATGGGCTTCCAAATATCCCCTTGCCAATTCCACAAGAACTGCTTTAGCGAAAGGTTTCTTAAAGGGAAAGATGTAACTCTGTGAGATGAATTAACAGAACACAGAGCAGTTTCTCAGAAAGCTTCTTTCCAGGTTTGTACGGAAGATATTTCCTGTTTCACCATAGCCCTCTATGGGCTTCCAAATATCCCTTTGCCAATTCCACAAGAACAGCCTTAGCGAAAGGCTTCTTGAAGCGAAAGATGTAACTCTGTGACATGAATTAACAAAACACAGAGCAGTTTCTCAGAAAGCTTCTTTCCAGTTTTGAACGGAAGATATTTCCTTTTTCACCATAGCCCTCTATGGGCTTCCAAATATCCCTTTGCCAATTACACAAGAACAGCCTTAGCGAAAGGCTTCCTGAAGAGAAAGATGTAACTCTGTGAGATGAATTAACAGAACACAGAGCAGTTTCTCAGAAAGCTTCTTTCCAGTTCTGAACGGAAGATATTTCCTTTTTCACCATAGCCCTCTATGGGCTTCCAAATATCCCTTTGCCAATTCCACAAGAACAGCCTTAGCGAAAGGCTTCTTGAAGAGAAAGATGTAACTCTGTGAGATGAATTAACAGAACACAGAGCAGTTTCTCAGAAAGCTTCTTTCCAGTTTTGAACGGAAGATATTTCCTTTTTCACCATAGCCCTCTATGGGCTTCCAAATATCCCTTTGCCAATTCCACAAGAACAGCCTTAGCGAAAGGCTTCTTGAAGGGAAAGAGGTAACTCTGTGAGATGAATTAACAGAACACAGAGCAGTTTCTCAGAAAGCTTCTTTCCAGTTTTGAACGGAAGATATTTCCTTTTTCACCATAGCCCTCTATGAGCTTCCAAATATCCCTTTGCCAATTCCACAAGAACAGCCTTAGCGAAAGGCTTCTTGAAGGGAAAGATGTAACTCTGTGAGATGAATTAACAGAACACAGAGCAGTTTCTCAGAAAGCTTCTTTCCAGTTTTGATCGGAAGATATTTCCTTTTTCACCATAGCCCTCTATGGGCTTCCAAATATCCCTTTGCCAATTCCACAAGAACAGCCTTAGCGAAAGGCTTCTTGAAGGGAAAGATGTAACTCTGTGAGATGAATTAACAGAACACAGAGCAGTTTCTCAGAAAGCTTCTTTCCAGTTTTGAACGGAAGATATTTCCTTTTTCACCTTAGCCCTCTATGGGCTTCCAAATATCCCTTTGCCAATTCCACAAGAACAGCCTTAGCGAAAGGCTTCTTGAAGGGAAACATGTAACTCTGTGAGATGAATTAACAGAACACAGAGCAGTTTCTCAGAAAGCTTCTTTGCAGTTTTAAACGGAAGATATTTCCTGTTTCACCATAGCCCTCTATTTGCTTCCAAATATCCCTTTTCCAATTCCACAAGAACAGCCTTAGCGAAAGGCTTCTTGAAGGGAAAGATGTAACTCTGTGAGATGAATTAACAGAACACAGAGCAGTTTCTCAGAAAGCTTCTTTCCAGTTTTGAACGGAAGATATTTCCTTTTTCACCATAGCCCTCTATGGGCTTCCAAATATCCCTTTGCCAATTCCAGAAGAACAGCCTTAGCGAAAGCCTTCTTGAAGGGAAAGATGTAACTCTGTGAGATGAATTAACAGAACACAGAGCAGTTTCTCAGAAAGCTTCTTTCCAGTTTTGAACGGAAGATATTTCCTTTTTCACCATAGCCCTCTATGGGCTTCCAAATATCCCTTTGCCAATTCCACAAGAACAGCCTTAGCGAAAGGCTTCTTGAAGGGAAAGATGTAACTCTGTGAGATGAATTAACAGAACACAGAGCAGTTTCTCAGAAAGCTTCTTTCCAGTTTTGAACGGAAGATATTTCCTTTTTCACCTTAGCCCTCTATGGGCTTCCAAATATCCCATTGCCAATTCCACAAGAACAGCCTTAGCGAAAGGCGACTTGAAGGGAAAGATGTAACTCTGTGAGATGAATTAACAGAACACAGAGCAGTTTCTCAGAAAGCTTCTTTCCAGTTTTAAACGGAAGATATTTTCTTTTTCACCATAGCCCTCTATGGGCTTCCAAATATCCCTTTGCCAATTCCACAAAAACAGCCTTAGCGAAAGGCTTCTTGAAGGGAAAGATGTAACTCTGTGAGATGAATTAACAGAACACAGAGCAGTTTCTCAGAAAGCTTCTTTCCAGTTTTCAACGGAAGATATTTCCTTTTTCACCATAGCCCTCTATGGGCTTCCAAATATCCCTTTGCCAATTCCACAAGAACAGCCTTAGCGAAAGGCTTCTTGAAGGGAAAGATGTAACTCTGTGAGATGAATTAACAGAACACAGAGCAGTTTCTCAGAAAGCTTCTTTCCAGTTTTGAACGGAAGATATTTCCTTTTTCACCATAGCCCTCTATGGGCTTCCAAATATCCCTTTGCCAATTCCACAAGAACAGCTTTAGCGAAAGGTTTCTTGAAGGGAAAGATGTAACTCTGTGAGATGAATTAACAGAACACAGAGCAGTTTCTCAGAAAGCTTCTTTCCAGGTTTGAACGGAAGATATTTCCTGTTTCACCATAGCCCTCTATGGGCTTCCAAATATCCATTTGCCAATTCCACAAGAACAGCCTTAGCGAAAGGCTTCTTGAAGGGAAAGATGTAACTCTCTGAGATGAATTAACAGAACACAGAGCAGTTTCTCAGAAAGCTTCTTTCCAGTTTTGAACGGAAGATATTTCCTTTTTCACCATAGCCCTCTATGGGCTTCCAAATATTCCTTTGCCAATTCCACAAGAACAGCCTTAGCGAAAGGCTTTTTGAAGAGAAAGATGTAACTCTGTGAGATGAATTAACAGAACACAGAGCAGTTTCTCAGAAAGATTCTTTCCAGTTTTGAACAGAAGATATTTCCTTTTTCACCGTAGCCCTCTATGGGCTTCCAAATATCCCTTTGCCAATTCCACAAGAACAGCCTTAGCGAAAGGTTTCTTGAAGAGAAAGATGTAACTCTATGAGATGAATTAACAGAACACAGAGCAGTTTCTCAGAAAGCTTCTTTCCAGTTTTGAAAGGAAGATATTTCCTTTTTCACCATAGCCCTCTATGGGTTTCCAAATATCCCTTGGCCAATTCCACAAGAACTGCCTTAGCGAAAGGCTTCTTGAAGGGAAAGATGTAACTCTGTGAGATGAATTAACAGAACACAGAGCAGTTTCTCAGAAAGCTTCTTTCCAGTTTTGAATGGAAGATATTTCCTTTTTCACCATAGCCCTCTATTTGCTTCCAAATATCCCTTTTCCAATTCCACAAGAACAGCGTTAGCGAAAGGTTTCTTGAAGGGAAAGATGTAACTCTGTGAGATGAATTAACAGAACACAGAGCAGTTTCTCAGAAAGCTTCTTTCCAGTTTTGAACGGAAGATATTTCCTTTTTCACCATAGCCCTCTATGGGCTTCCAAATATCCCTTTGCCAATTCCACAAGAACAGCCTTAGCGAAAGGCTTCTTGAAGGGAAAGATGTAACTCTGTGAGATGAATTAACAGAACGCAGAGCAGTTTCTCAGAAAGCTTCTTTCCAGTTTTGAACGGAAGGTATTTCCTTTTTGACCTTAGCCCTCTATGGGCTTCCAAATATCCCTTTGCCAATTCCACAAGAACAGCCTTAGCGAAAGGCGACTTGAAGGGAAAGATGTAACTCTGTGAGATGAATTAACAGAACACAGAGCAGTTTCTCAGAAAGCTTCTTTCCAGTTTTGAACGGAAGATATTTCCTTTTTCACCTTAGCCCTCTATGGGCTTCCAAATATCCCTTTGCCAATTCCACAAGAACAGCCTTAGCGAAAGGCTTCTTGAAGGGAAACATGTAACTCTGTGAGATGAATTAAGAGAACACAGAGCAGTTTCTCAGAAAGCTTCTTTCCAGTTTTAAACGGAAGATATTTCCTGTTTCACCATAGCCCTCTATTTGCTTCCAAATATCCCTTTTCCAATTCCACAAGAACAGCCTTAGCGAAAGGCTTCTTGAAGGGAAAGATGTAACTCTGTGAGATGAATTAACAGAACACAGAGCAGTTTCTCAGAAAGCTTCTTTCCAGTTTTGAACGGAAGATATTTCCTTTTTCACCGTAGCCCTCTATGGGCTTCCAAATATCCCTTTGCCAATTCCACAAGAACAGCCTTAGCGAAAGGTTTCTTGAAGAGAAAGATGTAACACTATGAGATGAATTAACAGAACACAGAGCAGTTTCTCAGAAAGCTTCTTTCCAGTTTTGAAAGGAAGATATTTCCTTTTTCACCATAGCCCTCTATGGGCTTCCAAATATCCCTTTGCCAATTCCACAAGAACAGCCTTAGCGAAAGGCTTCTTGAAGGGAAAGATGTAACTCTGTGAGATGAATTAACAGAACACAGAGCAGTTTCTCAGAAAGCTTCTTTCCAGTTTTGAACGGAAGATATTTCCTTTTTCACCATAGCCCTCTATGGGCTTCCAAATATCCCTTTGAAAATTCCAAAAGAACAGCTTTAGCGAAAGGTTTCTTGAAGAGAAACATGTAACTCTGTGAGATGAATTAACAGAACACAGAGCAGTTTCTCAGAAAGCTTCTTTCCAGTTTTGAAAGGAAGATATTTCCTTTTTCACCATAGCCCTCTATGGTCTTCCAAATATCCCTTTGCCCATTCCACAAGAACAGCTTTAGCGAAAGGCTTCTTGAAGGGAAAGATGTAACTCTGTGACATGAATTAACAGAACACAGGGCAGTTTCTCAGAAAGCTTCTTTCCAGGTTTGAACGGAAGATATTTCCTGTTTCACCATAGCCCTCTATGGGCTTCCAAATATCCCTTTGCCAATTCCACAAGAACAGCCTTAGCGAAAGGCTTCTTGAAGGGAAAGATGTAACTCTGTGAGATGAATTAACAGAACACAGAGCAGTTTCTCAGAAAGCTTCTTTCCAGTTTTGAATGGAAGATATTTCCTTTTTCACCATAGCCCTCTATGGGCTTCCAAATATCCCCTTGCCAATTCCACAAGAACTGCTTTAGCGAAAGGTTTCTTAAAGGGAAAGATGTAACTCTGTGAGATGAATTAACAGAACACAGAGCAGTTTCTCAGAAAGCTTCTTTCCAGGTTTGTACGGAAGATATTTCCTGTTTCACCATAGCCCTCTATGGGCTTCCAAATATCCCTTTGCCAATTCCACAAGAACAGCCTTAGCGAAAGGCTTCTTGAAGCGAAAGATGTAACTCTGTGACATGAATTAACAAAACACAGAGCAGTTTCTCAGAAAGCTTCTTTCCAGTTTTGAACGGAAGATATTTCCTTTTTCACCATAGCCCTCTATGGGCTTCCAAATATCCCTTTGCCAATTACACAAGAACAGCCTTAGCGAAAGGCTTCCTGAAGAGAAAGATGTAACTCTGTGAGATGAATTAACAGAACACAGAGCAGTTTCTCAGAAAGCTTCTTTCCAGTTCTGAACGGAAGATATTTCCTTTTTCACCATAGCCCTCTATGGGCTTCCAAATATCCCTTTGCCAATTCCACAAGAACAGCCTTAGCGAAAGGCTTCTTGAAGAGAAAGATGTAACTCTGTGAGATGAATTAACAGAACACAGAGCAGTTTCTCAGAAAGCTTCTTTCCAGTTTTGAACGGAAGATATTTCCTTTTTCACCATAGCCCTCTATGGGCTTCCAAATATCCCTTTGCCAATTCCACAAGAACAGCCTTAGCGAAAGGCTTCTTGAAGGGAAAGAGGTAACTCTGTGAGATGAATTAACAGAACACAGAGCAGTTTCTCAGAAAGCTTCTTTCCAGTTTTGAACGGAAGATATTTCCTTTTTCACCATAGCCCTCTATGAGCTTCCAAATATCCCTTTGCCAATTCCACAAGAACAGCCTTAGCGAAAGGCTTCTTGAAGGGAAAGATGTAACTCTGTGAGATGAATTAACAGAACACAGAGCAGTTTCTCAGAAAGCTTCTTTCCAGTTTTGATCGGAAGATATTTCCTTTTTCACCATAGCCCTCTATGGGCTTCCAAATATCCCTTTGCCAATTCCACAAGAACAGCCTTAGCGAAAGGCTTCTTGAAGGGAAAGATGTAACTCTGTGAGATGAATTAACAGAACACAGAGCAGTTTCTCAGAAAGCTTCTTTCCAGTTTTGAACGGAAGATATTTCCTTTTTCACCTTAGCCCTCTATGGGCTTCCAAATATCCCTTTGCCAATTCCACAAGAACAGCCTTAGCGAAAGGCTTCTTGAAGGGAAACATGTAACTCTGTGAGATGAATTAACAGAACACAGAGCAGTTTCTCAGAAAGCTTCTTTGCAGTTTTAAACGGAAGATATTTCCTGTTTCACCATAGCCCTCTATTTGCTTCCAAATATCCCTTTTCCAATTCCACAAGAACAGCCTTAGCGAAAGGCTTCTTGAAGGGAAAGATGTAACTCTGTGAGATGAATTAACAGAACACAGAGCAGTTTCTCAGAAAGCTTCTTTCCAGTTTTGAACGGAAGATATTTCCTTTTTCACCATAGCCCTCTATGGGCTTCCAAATATCCCTTTGCCAATTCCAGAAGAACAGCCTTAGCGAAAGCCTTCTTGAAGGGAAAGATGTAACTCTGTGAGATGAATTAACAGAACACAGAGCAGTTTCTCAGAAAGCTTCTTTCCAGTTTTGAACGGAAGATATTTCCTTTTTCACCATAGCCCTCTATGGGCTTCCAAATATCCCTTTGCCAATTCCACAAGAACAGCCTTAGCGAAAGGCTTCTTGAAGGGAAAGATGTAACTCTGTGAGATGAATTAACAGAACACAGAGCAGTTTCTCAGAAAGCTTCTTTCCAGTTTTGAACGGAAGATATTTCCTTTTTCACCTTAGCCCTCTATGGGCTTCCAAATATCCCATTGCCAATTCCACAAGAACAGCCTTAGCGAAAGGCGACTTGAAGGGAAAGATGTAACTCTGTGAGATGAATTAACAGAACACAGAGCAGTTTCTCAGAAAGCTTCTTTCCAGTTTTAAACGGAAGATATTTTCTTTTTCACCATAGCCCTCTATGGGCTTCCAAATATCCCTTTGCCAATTCCACAAAAACAGCCTTAGCGAAAGGCTTCTTGAAGGGAAAGATGTAACTCTGTGAGATGAATTAACAGAACACAGAGCAGTTTCTCAGAAAGCTTCTTTCCAGTTTTCAACGGAAGATATTTCCTTTTTCACCATAGCCCTCTATGGGCTTCCAAATATCCCTTTGCCAATTCCACAAGAACAGCCTTAGCGAAAGGCTTCTTGAAGGGAAAGATGTAACTCTGTGAGATGAATTAACAGAACACAGAGCAGTTTCTCAGAAAGCTTCTTTCCAGTTTTGAACGGAAGATATTTCCTTTTTCACCATAGCCCTCTATGGGCTTCCAAATATCCCTTTGCCAATTCCACAAGAACAGCTTTAGCGAAAGGTTTCTTGAAGGGAAAGATGTAACTCTGTGAGATGAATTAACAGAACACAGAGCAGTTTCTCAGAAAGCTTCTTTCCAGGTTTGAACGGAAGATATTTCCTGTTTCACCATAGCCCTCTATGGGCTTCCAAATATCCATTTGCCAATTCCACAAGAACAGCCTTAGCGAAAGGCTTCTTGAAGGGAAAGATGTAACTCTCTGAGATGAATTAACAGAACACAGAGCAGTTTCTCAGAAAGCTTCTTTCCAGTTTTGAACGGAAGATATTTCCTTTTTCACCATAGCCCTCTATGGGCTTCCAAATATTCCTTTGCCAATTCCACAAGAACAGCCTTAGCGAAAGGCTTTTTGAAGAGAAAGATGTAACTCTGTGAGATGAATTAACAGAACACAGAGCAGTTTCTCAGAAAGATTCTTTCCAGTTTTGAACAGAAGATATTTCCTTTTTCACCGTAGCCCTCTATGGGCTTCCAAATATCCCTTTGCCAATTCCACAAGAACAGCCTTAGCGAAAGGTTTCTTGAAGAGAAAGATGTAACTCTATGAGATGAATTAACAGAACACAGAGCAGTTTCTCAGAAAGCTTCTTTCCAGTTTTGAAAGGAAGATATTTCCTTTTTCACCATAGCCCTCTATGGGTTTCCAAATATCCCTTGGCCAATTCCACAAGAACTGCCTTAGCGAAAGGCTTCTTGAAGGGAAAGATGTAACTCTGTGAGATGAATTAACAGAACACAGAGCAGTTTCTCAGAAAGCTTCTTTCCAGTTTTGAATGGAAGATATTTCCTTTTTCACCATAGCCCTCTATTTGCTTCCAAATATCCCTTTTCCAATTCCACAAGAACAGCGTTAGCGAAAGGTTTCTTGAAGGGAAAGATGTAACTCTGTGAGATGAATTAACAGAACACAGAGCAGTTTCTCAGAAAGCTTCTTTCCAGTTTTGAACGGAAGATATTTCCTTTTTCACCATAGCCCTCTATGGGCTTCCAAATATCCCTTTGCCAATTCCACAAGAACAGCCTTAGCGAAAGGCTTCTTGAAGGGAAAGATGTAACTCTGTGAGATGAATTAACAGAACGCAGAGCAGTTTCTCAGAAAGCTTCTTTCCAGTTTTGAACGGAAGGTATTTCCTTTTTGACCTTAGCCCTCTATGGGCTTCCAAATATCCCTTTGCCAATTCCACAAGAACAGCCTTAGCGAAAGGCGACTTGAAGGGAAAGATGTAACTCTGTGAGATGAATTAACAGAACACAGAGCAGTTTCTCAGAAAGCTTCTTTCCAGTTTTGAACGGAAGATATTTCCTTTTTCACCTTAGCCCTCTATGGGCTTCCAAATATCCCTTTGCCAATTCCACAAGAACAGCCTTAGCGAAAGGCTTCTTGAAGGGAAACATGTAACTCTGTGAGATGAATTAAGAGAACACAGAGCAGTTTCTCAGAAAGCTTCTTTCCAGTTTTAAACGGAAGATATTTCCTGTTTCACCATAGCCCTCTATTTGCTTCCAAATATCCCTTTTCCAATTCCACAAGAACAGCCTTAGCGAAAGGCTTCTTGAAGGGAAAGATGTAACTCTGTGAGATGAATTAACAGAACACAGAGCAGTTTCTCAGAAAGCTTCTTTCCAGTTTTCAACGGAAGATATTTCCTTTTTCACCATAGCCCTCTATGGGCTTCCAAATATCCCTTTGCCAATTCCACAAGAACAGCCTTAGCGAAAGGCTTCTTGAAGGAAAAGATGTAACTCTGTGAGATGAATTAACAGAACACAGAGCAGTTTCTCAGAAAGCTTCTTTCCAGTTTTAAACGGAAGATATTTCCTTTTTCACCATAGCCCTCTATGGGCTTCCAAACATCCCTTTGCCAATTCCACAAGAACAGCCTTAGCGAAAGGCTTCTTGAAGGGAAAGATGTAACTCTGTGAGATGAATTAACAGAACACAGAGCAGTTTCTCAGAAAGCTTCTTTCCAGTTTTGAACGGAAGATATTTCCTTTTTCACCATAGCCCTCTATGGGCTTCCAAATATCCCTTTGCCAATTCCACAAGAACAGCCTTAGCGAAAGGCTTCTTGAAGGGAAAGATGTAACTCTGTGAGATGAATTAACAGAACACAGAGCAGTTTCTCAGAAAGCTTCTTTCCAGTTTTGAACGGAAGATATTTCCTTTTTCACCTTAGCCCTCTATGGGCTTCCAAATATCCCTTTGCCAATTCCACAAGAACAGCCTTAGCGAAAGGCGACTTGAAGGGAAAGATGTAACTCTGTGAGATGAATTAACAGAACACAGAGCAGTTTCTCAGAAAGTTTCTTTCCAGTTTTGAACGGAAGATATTTCCTTTTTCACCATAGCCCTCTATGGGCTTCCAAATATCCCTTTGCCAATCCCACAAGAACAGCCTTAGCGAAAGGCTTCTTGAAGGGAAAGATGTAACGTTGTGAGATGAATTAACAGAACACAGAGCAGTTTCTCAGAAAGCTTCTTTCCAGTTTTGAACGGAAGATATTTCCTTTTTCACCATAGCCCTCTATGGGCTTCCAAATATCCCTTTGCCAATTCCACAAGAACAGCCTTAGCGAAAGGCTTCTAGAAGGCAAAGATGTAACTCTGTGAGATGAATTAACAGAACACAGAGCAGTTTCTCAGAAAGCTTCTTTCCAGTTTTGAACGGAAGATATTTCCTTTTTCACCATAGCCCTCTATGGGCTTCCAAATATCCCTTTGCCAATTCCACAAGAACAGCCTTAGCGAAAGGCTTCTTGAAGGGAAAGATGTAACTCTGTGAGATGAATTAACAGAACACAGAGCAGTTTCTCAGAAAGCTTCTTTCCAGTTTTAAACGGAAGATATTCCCTTTTTCACCATAGCCCTCTATGGGAATCCAAATATCCCTTTACCAATTCCACAAGAACAGCCTTAGCGAAAGTCTTCTTGAAGGGAAAGATGTAACTCTGTGAGATGAATTAACAGAACACAGAGCAGTTTCTCAGAAAGCTTCTTTCCAGTTTTCAACTTAAGATATTTCCTTTTTCACCATAGCCCTCTATGGGCTTCCAAATATCCCTTTGCCAATTCCACAAGAACAGCTTTAGCGAAAGGTTTCTTGAAGGGAAAGATGTAACTCTGTGAGATGAATTAACAGAACACAGAGCAGTTTCTCAGAAAGCTTCTTTCCATGTTTGAACGGAACATATTTCCTGTTTCACCATAGCCCTCTATGGGCTTCCAAATATCCCTTTGCCAATTCCACAAGAACAGCCTTAGCGAAAGGCTTCTTGAAGGGAAAGATGTAACTCTGTGAGATGAATTAACAGAACACAGAGCAGTTTCTCAGAAAGCTTCTTTCCAGGTTAAACGGAAGATATTTCCTTTTTCACCATAGCCCTCTTTGGGCTTCCAAATATCCCTTTGCCAATTCCACAAGAACAGCCTTAGCGAAAGGCTTCTTGAAGAGAAAGATGAAACTCTGTGAGATGAATTAACAGAACACAGAGCAGTTTCTCAGAAAGCTTCTTTCCAGTTTTGAACGGAAGATGTTTCCTTTTTCACCATACCACCTATGGGCTTCCAAATATCCCTTTGCCAATTCCACAAGAACAGCCTTAGCGAAAGGCTTCTTGAAGGGAAAGATGTAACGCTGTGAGATGAAATAACAGAACACAGAGCAGTTCCTCAGAAAGCCTCTTTCCAGTTTTGAACGGAAGATATTTCCTTTATCACCATAGCCCTCTATGGGCTTCCAAATATCCCTTTGCCAATTCCACAAGAACAGCCTTAGCGAAAGGCTTCTTGAAGGGAAAGATGTAACTCTGTGAGAGGAATTAACAGAACACGGAGCAGTTTCTCAGAAAGCTTCTTTCCAGTTTTGAACGGAAGATATTTCCTTTTTCTCCATAGCCCTCTATGGGCTTCCAAATATCCCTTTGCCAATTCCACAAGAACAGCCTTAGCGAAAGGCTTCTTGAAGAGAAAGATGTAACTCTGTGAGTTGAATTAAGAAAACACAGAGCAGTTTCTCAGAAAGCTTCTTTCCAGTTTTGAACGGAAGATATTTCCTTTTTCACCATAGCCCTCTATGGGCTTCCAAATATCCCTTTGCCAATTCCACAAGAACAGCCTTAGCGAAAGGCTTCTTGAAGAGAAAGATGTTACTCTGTGAGATGAATTAAGAGAACACAGAGCAGTTTCTCAGAAAGCTTCTTTCCAGTTTTGAACGGAAGATATTTCCTTTTTCACCATAGCCCTCTATGGGCTTCCAAATATCCCTTTGCCAATTCCACAAGAACAGCCTTAGCGAAAGGCTTCTTGAAGGGAAAGATGTAACTCTGTGAGATGAATTAACAGAACACAGAGCAGTTTCTCAGAAAGCTTCTTTCCAGTTTTGAACGGAAGATATTTCCTTTTTCACCATAGCCCTCTATGGGCTTCCAAATATCCCTTTGCCAATTCCACAAGAACAGCTTTAGCGAAAGGTTTCTTGAAGGGAAAGATGTAACTCTGTGAGATGAATTAACAGAACACAGAGCAGTTTCTCAGAAAGCTTCTTTCCAGTTTTGAAAGGAAGATATTTCCTTTTTCACCATAGCCCTCTATGGGCTTCCAAATATTCCTTTGCCAATTCCACAAGAACAGCCTTAGCGAAAGGCTTCTTGAAGGGAAAGATGTAACTCTGTGAGATGAATTAACAGAACACAGAGCAGTTTCTCAGAAAGCTTCTTTCCAGTTTTGAACGGAAGGTATTTCCTTTTTCACCATAGCCCTCTATGGGCTTCCAAATATCCCTTTGCCAATAGAATAGCTTTAGCGAAAGGTTTCTTGAAGGGAAAGATGTAACTCTGTGAGATGAATTAACAGAACACAGAGCAGTTTCTCATAAAGCTTCTTTCCATGTTTGAACGGAAGATATTTCCTGTTTCACCATAGCCCTCTATGGGCTTCCAAATATCCCTTTGCCAATTCCACAAGAACAGCCTTAGCGAAAGGCTTCTTGAAGGGAAAGATGTAACTCTGTGAGATGAATTAACAGAACACAGAGCAGTTTCTCAGAAAGATTCTTTCCAGTTTTGAACGGAAGATATTTCCTTTTTCACCATAGCCCTCTATGGGCTTCCAAATATCCCTTTGCCAATTCCACAAGAACAGCCTTAGCGAAAGGCTTCCAGAAGAGAAAGATGTAACTCTGTGAGATGAATTAACAGAACACAGAGCAGTTTCTCAGAAAGCTTCTTTCCAGTTTTGAACGGAAGATATTTCTTTTTCACCATAGCCCTCTATGGGCTTCCAAATATCCCTTTGCCAATTCCACAAGAACAGCTTTAGCGAAAGGCTTCTTTAAGGGAAAGAGGTAACTCTGTGACATGAATTAGCAGAACACAGAGCAGTTTCTCAGAAAGCTTCTTTCCAGTTTTGAACGGAAGATATTTCCTTTTTCACCATAGCCCTCTATGGGCTTCCAAATATCCCTTTGCCAATTCCACAAGAACAGCCTTAGCGAAAGGCTTCTTGAAGGGAAAGGTGTAACTCTGTGAGATGCATTAACAGAACACAGAGCAGTTTCTCAGAAAGCTTCTTTCCAGTTTTGAACGGAAGATATTTCCTTTTTCACCATAGCTCTCTATGGGCTTCCCAATATCCCTTTGCCAATTCCACAAGAACAGCCTTAGCGAAAGGCTTCTTGAAGAGAAAGATGTAACTCTGTGAGATGAATTAACAGAACACAGAGCAGTTTCTCAGAAAGCTTCTTTCCAGTTTTGAACGGAAGATATTTCCTTTTTCACCATAGCCCTCTATGGGCTTCCAAATATCCCTTTGCCAATTCCACAAGAACAGCCTTAGCGAAAGGCTTCTTGAAGGGAAAGAGGTAACTCTGTGAGATGAATTAACAGAACACAGAGCAGTTTCTCAGAAAGCTTCTTTCCAGTTTTGAACGGAAGATATTTCCTTTTTCACCATAGCCCTCTATGAGCTTCCAAATATCCCTTTGCCAATTCCACAAGAACAGCCTTAGCGAAAGGCTTCTTGAAGGGAAAGATGTAACTCTGTGAGATGAATTAACAGAACACAGAGCAGTTTCTCAGAAAGCTTCTTTCCAGTTTTGAACGGAAGATATTTCCTTTTTCACCATAGCCCTCTATGGGCTTCCAAATATCCCTTTGCCAATTCCACAAGAACAGCCTTAGCGAAAGGCTTCTTGAAGGGAAAGATGTAACTCTGTGAGATGAATTAACAGAACACAGAGCAGTTTCTCAGAAAGCTTCTTTCCAGTTTTGAACGGAAGATATTTCCTTTTTCACCTTAGCCCTCTATGGGCTTCCAAATATCCCTTTGCCAATTCCACAAGAACAGCCTTAGCGAAAGGCTTCTTGAAGGGAAACATGTAACTCTGTGAGATGAGTTAACAGAACACAGAGCAGTTTCTCAGAAAGCTTCTTTGCAGTTTTAAACGGAAGATATTTCCTGTTTCACCATAGCCCTCTATTTGCTTCCAAATATCCCTTTTCCAATTCCACAAGAACAGCCTTAGCGAAAGGCTTCTTGAAGGGAAAGATGTAACTCTGTGAGATGAATTAACAGAACACAGAGCAGTTTCTCAGAAAGCTTCTTTCCAGTTTTGAACGGAAGATATTTCCTTTTTCACCATAGCCCTCTATGGGCTTCCAAATATCCCTTTGCCAATTCCAGAAGAACAGCCTTAGCGAAAGCCTTCTTGAAGGGAAAGATGTAACTCTGTGAGATGAATTAACAGAACACAGAGCAGTTTCTCAGAAAGCTTCTTTCCAGTTTTGAACGGAAGATATTTCCTTTTTCACCATAGCCCTCTATGGGCTTCCAAATATCCCTTTGCCAATTCCACAAGAACAGCCTTAGCGAAAGGCTTCTTGAAGGGAAAGATGTAACTCTGTGAGATGAATTAACAGAACACAGAGCAGTTTCTCAGAAAGCTTCTTTCCAGTTTTGAACGGAAGATATTTCCTTTTTCACCTTAGCCCTCTATGGGCTTCCAAATATCCCATTGCCAATTCCACAAGAACAGCCTTAGCGAAAGGCGACTTGAAGGGAAAGATGTAACTCTGTGAGATGAATTAACAGAACACAGAGCAGTTTCTCAGAAAGCTTCTTTCCAGTTTTAAACGGAAGATATTTTCTTTTTCACCATAGCCCTCTATGGGCTTCCAAATATCCCTTTGCCAATTCCACAAAAACAGCTTTAGCGAAAGGCTTCTTGAAGGGAAAGATGTAACTCTGTGAGATGAATTAACAGAACACAGAGCAGTTTCTCAGAAAGCTTCTTTCCAGTTTTCAACGGAAGATATTTCCTTTTTCACCATAGCCCTCTATGGGCTTCCAAATATCCCTTTGCCAATTCCACAAGAACAGCCTTAGCGAAAGGCTTCTTGAAGGGAAAGATGTAACTCTGTGAGATGAATTAACAGAACACAGAGCAGTTTCTCAGAAATCTTCTTTCCAGTTTTGAACGGAAGATATTTCCTTTTTCACCATAGCCCTCTTTGGGCTTCCAAATATCCCTTTGCCAATTCCACAAGAACAGCTTTAGCGAAAGGTTTCTTGAAGGGAAAGATGTAACTCTGTGAGATGAATTAACAGAACACAGAGCAGTTTCTCAGAAAGCTTCTTTCCAGGTTTGAACGGAAGATATTTCCTGTTTCACCATAGCCCTCTATGGGCTTCCAAATATCCATTTGCCAATTCCACAAGAACAGCCTTAGCGAAAGGCTTCTTGAAGGGAAAGATGTAACTCTCTGAGATGAATTAACAGAACACAGAGCAGTTTCTCAGAAAGCTTCTTTCCAGTTTTGAACGGAAGATATTTCCTTTTTCACCATAGCCCTCTATGGGCTTCCAAATATTCCTTTGCCAATTCCACAAGAACAGCCTTAGCGAAAGGCTTTTTGAAGAGAAAGATGTAACTCTGTGAGATGAATTAACAGAACACAGAGCAGTTTCTCAGAAAGATTCTTTCCAGTTTTGAACAGAAGATATTTCCTTTTTCACCGTAGCCCTCTATGGGCTTCCAAATATCCCTTTGCCAATTCCACAAGAACAGCCTTAGCGAAAGGTTTCTTGAAGAGAAAGATGTAACTCTATGAGATGAATTAACAGAACACAGAGCAGTTTCTCAGAAAGCTTCTTTCCAGTTTTGAAAGGAAGATATTTCCTTTTTCACCATAGCCCTCTATGGGTTTCCAAATATCCCTTGGCCAATTCCACAAGAACTGCCTTAGCGAAAGGCTTCTTGAAGGGAAAGATGTAACTCTGTGAGATGAATTAACAGAACACAGAGCAGTTTCTCAGAAAGCTTCTTTCCAGTTTTGAATGGAAGATATTTCCTTTTTCACCATAGCCCTCTATTTGCTTCCAAATATCCCTTTTCCAATTCCACAAGAACAGCGTTAGCGAAAGGTTTCTTGAAGGGAAAGATGTAACTCTGTGAGATGAATTAACAGAACACAGAGCAGTTTCTCAGAAAGCTTCTTTCCAGTTTTGAACGGAAGATATTTCCTTTTTCACCATAGCCCTCTATGGGCTTCCAAATATCCCTTTGCCAATTCCACAAGAACAGCCTTAGCGAAAGGCTTCTTGAAGGGAAAGATGTAACTCTGTGAGATGAATTAACAGAACGCAGAGCAGTTTCTCAGAAAGCTTCTTTCCAGTTTTGAACGGAAGGTGTTTCCTTTTTGACCTTAGCCCTCTATGGGCTTCCAAATATCCCTTTGCCAATTCCAGAAGAACAGCCTTAGCGAAAGGCGACTTGAAGGGAAAGATGTAACTCTGTGAGATGAATTAACAGAACACAGAGCAGTTTCTCAGAAAGCTTCTTTCCAGTTTTGAACGGAAGATATTTCCTTTTTCACCTTAGCCCTCTATGGGCTTCCAAATATCCCTTTGCCAATTCCACAAGAACAGCCTTAGCGAAAGGCTTCTTGAAGGGAAACATGTAACTCTGTGAGATGAATTAAGAGAACACAGAGCAGTTTCTCAGAAAGCTTCTTTCCAGTTTTAAACGGAAGATATTTCCTGTTTCACCATAGCCCTCTATTTGCTTCCAAATATCCCTTTTCCAATTCCACAAGAACAGCCTTAGCGAAAGGCTTCTTGAAGGGAAAGATGTAACTCTGTGAGATGAATTAACAGAACACAGAGCAGTTTCTCAGAAAGCTTCTTTCCAGTTTTCAACGGAAGATATTTCCTTTTTCACCATAGCCCTCTATGGGCTTCCAAATATCCCTTTGCCAATTCCACAAGAACAGCCTTAGCGAAAGGCTTCTTGAAGGAAAAGATGTAACTCTGTGAGATGAATTAACAGAACACAGAGCAGTTTCTCAGAAAGCTTCTTTCCAGTTTTAAACGGAAGATATTTCCTTTTTCACCATAGCCCTCTATGGGCTTCCAAATATCCCTTTGCCAATTCCACAAGAACAGCCTTAGCGAAAGGCTTCTTGAAGGGAAAGATGTAACTCTGTGAGATGAATTAACAGAACACAGAGCAGTTTCTCAGAAAGCTTCTTTCCAGTTTTGAACGGAAGATATTTCCTTTTTCACCATAGCCCTCTATGGGCTTCCAAATATCCCTTTGCCAATCCCACAAGAACAGCCTTAGCGAAAGGCTTCTTGAAGGGAAAGATGTAACGTTGTGAGATGAATTAACAGAACACAGAGCAGTTTCTCAGAAAGCTTCTTTCCAGTTTTGAACGGAAGATATTTCCTTTTTCACCATAGCCCTCTATGGGCTTCCAAATATCCCTTTGCCAATTCCACAAGAACAGCCTTAGCGAAAGGCTTCTAGAAGGCAAAGATGTAACTCTGTGAGATGAATTAACAGAACACAGAGCAGTTTCTCAGAAAGCTTCTTTCCAGTTTTGAACGGAAGATATTTCCTTTTTCACCATAGCCCTCTATGGGCTTCCAAATATCCCTTTGCCAATTCCACAAGAACAGCCTTAGCGAAAGGCTTCTTGAAGGGAAAGATGTAACTCTGTGAGATGAATTAACAGAACACAGAGCAGTTTCTCAGAAAGCTTCTTTCCAGTTTTAAACGGAAGATATTCCCCTTTTCACCATAGCCCTCTATGGGAATCCAAATATCCCTTTACCAATTCCACAAGAACAGCCTTAGCGAAAGTCTTCTTGAAGGGAAAGATGTAACTCTGTGAGACGAATTAACAGAACACAGAGCAGTTTCTCAGAAAGCTTCTTTCCAGTTTTAAACGGAAGATATTTCCTTTTTCACCATAGCCCTCTATGGGCTTCCAAATATCCCTTTGCCAATTCCACAAGAACAGCTTTAGCGAAAGGTTTCTTGAAGGGAAAGATGTAACTCTGTGAGATGAATTAACAGAACACAGAGCAGTTTCTCAGAAAGCTTCTTTCCATGTTTGAACGGAACATATTTCCTGTTTCACCATAGCCCTCTATGGGCTTCCAAATATCCCTTTGCCAATTCCACAAGAACAGCCTTAGCGAAAGGCTTCTTGAAGGGAAAGATGTAACTCTGTGAGATGAATTAACAGAACACAGAGCAGTTTCTCAGAAAGCTTCTTTCCAGGTTAAACGGAAGATATTTCCTTTTTCACCATAGCCCTCTTTGGGCTTCCAAATATCCCTTTGCCAATTCCACAAGAACAGCCTTAGCGAAAGGCTTCTTGAAGAGAAAGATGAAACTCTGTGAGATGAATTAACAGAACACAGAGCAGTTTCTCAGAAAGCTTCTTTCCAGTTTTGAACGGAAGATGTTTCCTTTTTCACCATACCACCTATGGGCTTCCAAATATCCCTTTGCCAATTCCACAAGAACAGCCTTAGCGAAAGGCTTCTTGAAGGGAAAGATGTAACGCTGTGAGATGAAATAACAGAACACAGAGCAGTTCCTCAGAAAGCCTCTTTCCAGTTTTGAACGGAAGATATTTCCTTTATCACCATAGCCCTCTATGGGCTTCCAAATATCCCTTTGCCAATTCCACAAGAACAGCCTTAGCGAAAGGCTTCTTGAAGGGAAAGATGTAACTCTGTGAGAGGAATTAACAGAACACGGAGCAGTTTCTCAGAAAGCTTCTTTCCAGTTTTGAACGGAAGATATTTCCTTTTTCTCCATAGCCCTCTATGGGCTTCCAAATATCCCTTTGCCAATTCCACAAGAACAGCCTTAGCGAAAGGCTTCTTGAAGAGAAAGATGTAACTCTGTGAGTTGAATTAAGAAAACACAGAGCAGTTTCTCAGAAAGCTTCTTTCCAGTTTTGAACGGAAGATATTTCCTTTTTCACCATAGCCCTCTATGGGCTTCCAAATATCCCTTTGCCAATTCCACAAGAACAGCCTTAGCGAAAGGCTTCTTGAAGAGAAAGATGTTACTCTGTGAGATGAATTAAGAGAACACAGAGCAGTTTCTCAGAAAGCTTCTTTCCAGTTTTGAACGGAAGATATTTCCTTTTTCACCATAGCCCTCTATGGGCTTCCAAATATCCCTTTGCCAATTCCACAAGAACAGCCTTAGCGAAAGGCTTCTTGAAGGGAAAGATGTAACTCTGTGAGATGAATTAACAGAACACAGAGCAGTTTCTCAGAAAGCTTCTTTCCAGTTTTGAACGGAAGATATTTCCTTTTTCACCATAGCCCTCTATGGGCTTCCAAATATCCCTTTGCCAATTCCACAAGAACAGCTTTAGCGAAAGGTTTCTTGAAGGGAAAGATGTAACTCTGTGAGATGAATTAACAGAACACAGAGCAGTTTCTCAGAAAGCTTCTTTCCAGTTTTGAAAGGAAGATATTTCCTTTTTCACCATAGCCCTCTATGGGCTTCCAAATATTCCTTTGCCAATTCCACAAGAACAGCCTTAGCGAAAGGCTTCTTGAAGGGAAAGATGTAACTCTGTGAGATGAATTAACAGAACACAGAGCAGTTTCTCAGAAAGCTTCTTTCCAGTTTTGAACGGAAGATATTTCCTTTTTCACCATAGCCCTCTATGGGCTTCCAAATATCCCTTTGCCAATAGAATAGCTTTAGCGAAAGGTTTCTTGAAGGGAAAGATGTAACTCTGTGAGATGAATTAACAGAACACAGAGCAGTTTCTCATAAAGCTTCTTTCCATGTTTGAACGGAAGATATTTCCTGTTTCACCATAGCCCTCTATGGGCTTCCAAATATCCCTTTGCCAATTCCACAAGAACAGCCTTAGCGAAAGGCTTCTTGAAGGGAAAGATGTAACTCTGTGAGATGAATTAACAGAACACAGAGCAGTTTCTCAGAAAGATTCTTTCCAGTTTTGAACGGAAGATATTTCCTTTTTCACCATAGCCCTCTATGGGCTTCCAAATATCCCTTTGCCAATTCCACAAGAACAGCCTTAGCGAAAGGCTTCCAGAAGAGAAAGATGTAACTCTGTGAGATGAATTAACAGAACACAGAGCAGTTTCTCAGAAAGCTTCTTTCCAGTTTTGAACGGAAGATATTTCTTTTTCACCATAGCCCTCTATGGGCTTCCAAATATCCCTTTGCCAATTCCACAAGAACAGCTTTAGCGAAAGGCTTCTTTAAGGGAAAGAGGTAACTCTGTGACATGAATTAGCAGAACACAGAGCAGTTTCTCAGAAAGCTTCTTTCCAGTTTTGAACGGAAGATATTTCCTTTTTCACCATAGCCCTCTATGGGCTTCCAAATATCCCTTTGCCAATTCCACAAGAACAGCCTTAGCGAAAGGCTTCTTGAAGGGAAAGGTGTAACTCTGTGAGATGCATTAACAGAACACAGAGCAGTTTCTCAGAAAGCTTCTTTCCAGTTTTGAACGGAAGATATTTCCTTTTTCACCATAGCTCTCTATGGGCTTCCCAATATCCCTTTGCCAATTCCACAAGAACAGCCTTAGCGATAGGCTTCTTGAAGGGAAAGATGTAACTCTGTGAGATGAATTAACAGAACACAGAGCAGTTTCTCAGAAAGCTTCTTTCCAGTTTGGAACGGAAGATATTTCCTTTTTCACCTTAGCCCTCTATGGGCTTCCAAATATCCCTTTGCCAATTCCACAAGAACCGCCTTAGCGAACGGCGTCTTGAAGGGAAAGATGTAACTCTGTTAGATGAATTAGCAGAACACAGACCAGTTTCTCAGAAAGCTTCTTTCCAGTTTTAAATGGAAGCTATTTCCCTTTTCACCATAGCCCTCTATGGGCTTCCAAATATCCCTTTGCCAATTCCACAAGAACAGCCTTAGCGAAAGGCTTCTTGAAGGGAAAGATGTAACTCTGTGAGATGAATTAACAGAACACAGAGCAGTTTCTAAGAAAGCTTCTTTCCAGTTTTGAACGGAAGATATTTCCTTTTTCACCATAGCCCTCTATGGGCTTCCAAATATCCCTTTGCCAATTCCACAGGAACAGCCTTAGGGAAAGGCTTCTTGAAGGGAAAGATGTAACTCTGTGAGATGAATTAACAGAACACAGAGCAGTTTCTCAGAAAGCTTCTTTCCAGTTTTGAACGGAAGATATTTCCTTTTTCACCTTAGCCCTCTATGGGCTTCCAAATATCCCTTTGGCAATTCCACAAGAACAGCCTTAGCGAAAGGCTTCTTGAAGGGAAAGATGTAACTCTGTGAGATGAATTAACAGAACACAGAGCAGTTTCTCAGAAAGCTTCTTTCCAGTTTTAAACGGAAGATATTCCCTTTTTCACCATAGCCCTCTATGGTCTTCCAAATATCCCTTTGCCAATTCCACAAGAACAGCCTTAGCGAAAGGCTTCTTGAAGGGAAAGATGTAACTCTGTGAGATGAATTAACAGAACACACAGCAGTTTCTCAGAAAGCTTCTTTCCAGTTTTAAACGGAAGATATTCCCTTTTTCACCATAGCCCTCTATGGTCTTCCAAATATCCCTTTGCCAATTCCACAAGAACAGCCTTAGCGAGGCCCTGCATTTCTAACAAGCTCTTAGGTGACATTCGTGCTGCTTGTCTGCTGACATTTTGCGTAGCAAGGATAAAATTTTCAAATACCATAACTCAGGAACAGCTCCAGTCTCCAACTCCCAGCGCGAGCGACACAGAAGACCGGCGATTTCTGCATTTTCAACTGAGGTACTGGGTTCATCTCACTGGGGAGTGCCAGATGATCGGTGCTGGTCAGCTGCTGCAGCCGACCAGCGAGAGCTGAAGCAGGGCGAGGCATTGCCTCACCTGGAAAGCGCAAGGGGGAAGGGAATCCCTTTTCCTAGCCAGGGGAACTGAGACACACAACACCTGGAAAATCGGGTAACTCCCACCCCAATACTGCGCTTTAAGCAGACAGGCACACCAGGAGATCATATCCCACACCTGGCCGGGAGTGTCCCACACCCACGGAGCCTCCCTCATTGCTAGCACAGCAGTCTGTGATCTACCGGCAAGGCAGCAGCGAGGCTGGGGGAGGGGCGCCCGCCATTGCAGAGGCTTAAGTAGGTAAACAAAGCTGCTGGGAAGCTCGAACTGGGTGGAGCTCACAGCAGCTCAAGGAAACCTGCCTGTCTCTGTAGACTCCACCTCTGGGGACAGGGCACAGTAAATAATAACAAACGCAGGAGCTCTGCAGACGCAAAGGACTCTGTCTGACAGCTTTGAAGAGAGCAGTGGATCTCCCATCACGGAGGTTGAGATCTGAGAAGGGACAGACTCCCTGCTCAAGTGGGTCCCTGACCCCTGAGTAGCCTAACTGGGAGACATCCCCCACTAGGGGCAGTCTGACACCCCACACCTCACAGGGTGGAGTACACCCCTGAGAGGAAGATTCCAAAGCAAGAATCAGACAGGTACACTCGCTGTTCAGAAATATTCTATCTTCTGCAGCCTCTGCTGCTGATACCCAGGCAAACAGGGTCTGGAGTGGACCTCAAGCAATCTCCTACAGCTACAACCTACAGCTGAGGATCCTGACTGTTAGAAGGAAAGCTATCAAACAGGAAGGACACCTACACCAAAACCCCATCAGTACATCACCATCATCAAAGACCAGAGGCAGATAAAACCACAAAGATGGGGAAAAAGCAGGGCAGAAAAGCTGGAAATTCAAAAAATAAGAGCGCATCTCCCCCGGCAAAGGAGCGCAGCTCATCGCCAGCAACGGATCAAAGCTGGACGGAGAATGACTTCGACGAGATGAGAGAAGAAGGCTTCAGTCCATCAAATTTCTCAGAGCTAAAGGAGGAATTACGTACCCAGCGCAAAGAAACTAAAAATCTTGAAAAAAAAGTGGAAGAATTGATGGCTAGAGTAATTAATGCAGAGAAGCTCACAAACGAAATGAAAGAGACGAAAACCATGGCACGAGAAATACGTGACAAATGCACAAGCTTCAGTAACCGTCTCGATCAACTGGAAGAAAGAATGTCAGCGATGGAGGATCAAATGAATGAAATGAAGCGAGAAGAGAAACCAAAAGAAAAAAGAAGAAAAAGAAATGAACAAAGCCTGCAAGAAGTATGGGATTATGTAAAAAGACCAAATCTACGTCTGATTGGGGTGCCTGAAAGTGAGGGGGAAAATGGAACCAAGTTGGAAAACACTCTTCAGGATATCATCCAGGAGAACTTCCCCAACCTAGTAGGGCAGGCCAACATTCAAATCCAGGAAATACAGAGAACCCCACAAAGATACTCCTCGAGAAGAGCAACTCCAAGACACATAATTGCCAGATTCACCAAAGTTGAAATGAAGGAAAAAATCTTAAGGGCAGCCAGAGAGAAAGGTCGGGTTACCCACAAAGGGAAGCCCATCAGACTAACAGCAGATCTCTCGGCAGAAACTCTTCAAGCCAGAAGAGAGTGGGGGCCAATATTCAACATTCTTAAAGAAAAGAATTTTAAACCCAGAATTTTATATCCAGCCAAACTAAGTTTCATAAGTGAAGGAGAAATAAAATCCTTTACAGATAAGCAAATGCTTAGAGATTTTGTCACCACTAGGCCTGCCTTACAAGAGACCCTGAAGGAAGCACTAAACATGGAAAGGAACAACCGGTACCAGCCATTGCAAAAACATGCCAAAATGTAAAGACCATCAAGGCTAGGAAGAAACTGCATCAACTAACGAGCAAAATAACCAGTTAATATCATAATGGTAGGATCAAGTTCACACATAACAATCTTAACCTTAAATGTAAATGGACTAAATGCTCCAATTAAAAGACACAGACTGGCAAACTGGATAAAGAGTCAAGATCCATCAGTCTGCTGTATTCAGGAGACCCATCTCACATGCAGAGACATACATAGGCTCAAAATAAAGGGATGGAGGAAGATTTACCAAGCAAATGGAGAACACAAAAAAGCGGGGGTTGCAATACTAGTCTCTGATAAAACAGACTTTAAACCATCAAAGATCAAAAGAGACAAAGAAGGCCATTACATAATGGTAAAGGGATCAATTCAACAGGAAGAGCTAACTATCCTAAATATATATGCACCCAATACAGGAGCACCCAGATTCATAAAGCAAGTCCTTAGAGACTTACAAAGAGACTTAGACTCCCATACAATAATAATGGGAGACTTCAACACTCCACTGTCAACATTAGACAGATCAACGAGACAGAAAGTTAACAAGGATATCCAGGAATTGAACTCATCTCTGCAGCAAGCAGACCTAATAGACATCTATAGAACTCTCCACCCCAAATCAACAGAATATACATTCTTCTCAGCACCACATCGTACTTACTCCAAAATTGACCACGTAATTGGAAGTAAAGCACTCCTCAGCAAATGTACAAGAACAGAAATTATAACAAACTGTCTCTCAGACCACAGTGCAATCAAATTAGAACTCAGGACTAAGAAACTCAATCAAAACCGCTCAACTACATGGAAACTGAACAACCTGCTCCTGAATGACTACTGGGTACATAACGAAATGAAGGCAGAAATAAAGATGTTCTTTGAAACCAATGAGAACAAAGATACAACATACCAGAATCTCTGGGACACATTTAAAGCAGTGTGTAGAGGGAAATTTATAGCACTAAATGCCCACAAGAGAAAGCAGGAAAGATCTAAAATTGACACTCTAACATCGCAATTAAAAGAACTAGAGAAGCAAGAGCAAACACATTCGAAAGCTAGTAGAAGGCAAGAAATAACTAAGATCAGAGCAGAACTGAAGGAGATAGAGATACAAAAAACCCTCCAAAAAATCAATGAATCCAGGAGTTGGTTTTTTGAAAAGATCAACAAAATTGACAGACCACTAGCAAGACTAATAAAGAAGAAAAGAGAGAAGAATCAAATCGACGCAATTAAAAATGATAAAGGGGATATCACCACCGACCCCACAGAAATACAAACTACCATCAGAGAATACTATAAACACCTCTACGCAAATAAACTGGAAAATCTAGAAGAAATGGATAATTTCCTGGACACTTACACTCTTCCAAGACTAAACCAGGAAGAAGTTGAATCCCTGAATAGACCAATAGTAGGCTCTGAAATTGAGGCAATAATTAATAGCCTACCAACCAAAAAAAGTCCAGGACCAGATGGATTCACAGCTGAATTCTACCAGAGGTACAAGGAGGAGCTGGTACCATTCCTTCTGAAACTATTCCAATCAATAGAAAAAGAGGGAATCCTCCCTAACTCATTTTATGAGGCCAACATCATCCTGATACCAAAGCCTGGCAGAGACACAACAAAAAAAGAGAATTTTAGACCAATATCCCTGATGAACATCGATGCAAAAATCCTCAATAAAATACTGGCAAACCGGATCCAGCAGCACATCAAAAAGCTTATCCACCATGATCAAGTGGGCTTCATCCCTGGGATGCAAGGCTGGTTCAACATTCGCAAATCAATAAACATAATCCAGCATATAAACAGAACCAAAGACAAGAACCACATCATTATCTCAATAGATGCAGAAAAGGCTTTTGACAAAATTCAACAGCCCTTCATGCTAAAAACGCTCAATAAATTCGGTATTGATGGAACGTACCTCAAAATCATAAGAGCTATTTATGACAAACCCACAGCCAATATCATACTGAATGGGCAAAAACTGGAAAAATTCCCTTTGAAAACTGGCACAAGACAGGGATGCCCTCTCTCACCACTCCTATTCAACATAGTGTTGGAAGTTCTGGCTAGGGCAATCAGGCAAGAGAAAGAAATCAAGGGGATTCAGTTAGGAAAAGAAGAAGTCAAATTGTCCCTGTTTGCAGACGACATGATTGTATATTTAGAAAACCCCATTGTCTCAGCCCAAAATCTCCTTAAGCTGATCAGCAACTTCAGCAAAGTCTCAGGATACAAAATTAATGTGCAAAAATCACAAGCATTCTTATACACCAGTGACAGTCAAACAGAGAGCCAAATCAGGAATGAACTTCCATTCACAATTGCTTCAAAGAGAATAAAATACCTAGGAATCCAACTTACAAGGGATGTAAAGGACCTCTTCAAGGAGAACTACAAACCACTGCTCAGTGAAATCAAAGAGGACACAAACAAATGGAAGAACATACCATGCTCATGGATAGGAAGAATCAATATCGTGAAAATGGCCATACTGCCCAAGGTAATTTATAGATTCAATGCCATCCCCATCAAGCTACCAATGAGCTTCTTCACAGAATTGGAAAAAACTGCTTTAAAGTTCATATGGAACCAAAAAAGAGCCCGCATCTCCAAGACAATCCTAAGTCAAAAGAACAAAGCTGGAGGCATCACGCTACCTGACTTCAAACTATACTACAAGGCTACAGTAACCAAAACAGCATGGTACTGGTACCAAAACAGAGATATAGACCAATGGAACAGAACAGAGTCCTCAGAAATAATACCACACATCTACAGCCATCTGATCTTTGACAAACCTGAGAGAAACAAGAAATGGGGAAAGGATTCCCTATTTAATAAATGGTGCTGGGAAAACTGGCTAGCCATAAGTAGAAAGCTGAAACTGGATCCTTTCCTTACTCCTTATACGAAAATTAATTCAAGATGGATTAGAGACTTAAATGTTAGACCTAATACCATAAAAATCCTAGAGGAAAACCTAGGTAGTACCATTCAGGACATAGGCATGGGCAAAGACTTCATGTCTAAAACACCAAAAGCAACGGCAGCAAAAGCCAAAATTGACAAATGGGATCTCATCAAACTAAAGAGCTTCTGCACAGCAAAAGAAACTACCATCAGAGTGAGCAGGCAACCTACAGAATGGGAGAAAATTTTTGCAATCTACTCATCTGACAAAGGGCTAATATCCAGAATCTACAAAGAACTCAAACAAATTTACAAGAAAAAAACAAACAACCCCATCCAAAAGTGGGCAAAGGATATGAACAGACATTTCTCAAAAGAAGACATTCATACAGCCAACAGACACATGAAAAAATGCTCATCATCACTCGCCATCAGAGAAATGCAAATCCAAACCACAATGAGATACCATCTCACACCAGTTAGAATGGCGATCATTCAAAAGTCAGGAAACAACAGGTGCTGGAGAGGATGTGGAGAAATAGGAACACTTTTACACTGTTGGTGGGATTGTAAACTAGTTCAACCATTATGGAAAACAGTATGGCGATTCCTCAAGGATCTAGAACTAGATGTACCATATGACCCAGCCATCCCATTACTGGGTATATACCCAAAGGATTATAAATTATGCTGCTATAAGGACACATGCACACGTATGTTTATTGCAGCACTATTCACAATAGCAAAGACTTGGAATCAACCCAAATGTCCATCAGTGACAGATTGGATTAAGAAAATGTGGCACATATACACCATGGAATACTATGCAGCCATAAAAAAGGATGAGTTTGTGTCCTTTGTAGGGACATGGATGCAGCTGGAAACCATCATTCTTAGCAAACTATCACAAGAACAGAAAACCAAACACCGCATGTTCTCACTCGTAGGTGGGAACTGAACAATGAGATCACTTGGACTCGGGAAGGGGAACATCACACACCGGGGCCTATCATGGGGAGGGGGGAGGGGGGAGGGATTGCATTGGGAGTTATACCTGATGTAAATGACGAGTTGATGGGTGCAGCACACCAACATGGCACAAGTATACATATGTAGCAAACCTGCACGTTGTGCACATGTACCCTACAACTTGAAGTTTAATAATAATAAATAAATTAAAAAAAAAAAAAAAAAAAGAACAGCCTTAGCGAAAGGCTTCTTGAAGGGAAAGATGTAACTCTGTGAGATGAATTAACAGAACACAGAGCAGTTTCTCAGAAAGCTTCTTTCCAGTTTTGAACGGAAGATATTTCCTTTTTCACCATAGCCCTCTATGGGCTTCCAAATATCCCTTTGCCAATAGAATAGCTTTAGCGAAAGGTTTCTTGAAGGGAAAGATGTAACTCTGTGAGATGAATTAAAGAACACAGAGCAGTTTCTCAGAAAGCTTCTTTCCATGTTTGAACGGAAGATATTTCCTGTTTCACCATAGCCCTCCATGGGCTTCCAAATATCCCTTTGCCAATTCCACAAGAACAGCCTTAGCGAAAGGCTTCTTGAAGGGAAAGATGTAACTCTGTGAGATGAATTAACAGAACACAGAGCAGTTTCTCAGAAAGATTATTTCCAATTTGAACGGAAGATATTTCCTTTTTCACCATAGCCCTCTATGGGCTTCCAAATATCCCTTTGCCAATTCCACAAGAACAGCCTTAGCGAAAGGCTTCCAGAAGAGAAAGATGTAACTCTGTGAGATGAATTAACAGAACACAGAGCAGTTTCTCAGAAAGCTTCTTTCCAGTTTTGAACGGAAGATATTTCTTTTTCACCATAGCCCTCTATGGGCTTCCAAATATCCCTTTGCCAATTCCACAAGAACAGCTTTAGCGAAAGGCTTCTTGAAGGGAAAGAGGTAACTCTGTGACATGAATTAGCAGAACACAGAGCAGTTTCTCAGAAAGCTTCTTTCCAGTTTTGAACGGAAGATATTTCCTTTTTCACCATAGCCCTCTATGGGCTTCCAAATATCCCTTTGCCAATTCCACAAGAACAGCCTTAGCGAAAGGCTTCTTGAAGGGAAAGGTGTAACTCTGTGAGATGAATTAACAGAACACAGAGCAGTTTCTCAGAAAGCTTCTTTCCAGTTTTGAACGGAAGATATTTCCTTTTTCGCCATAGCTCTCTATGGGCTTCCCAATATCCCTTTGCCAATTCCACAAGAACAGCCTTAGCGATAGGCTTCTTGAAGGGAAAGATGTAACTCTGTGAGATGAATTAACAGAACACACAGCAGTTTCTCAGAAAGCTTCTTTCCAGTTTGGAACGGAAGATATTTCCTTTTTCACCTTAGCCCTCTATGGGCTTCCAAATATCCCTTTGCCAATTCCACAAGAACCGCCTTAGCGAACGGCGTCTTGAAGGGAAAGATGTAACTCTGTTAGATGAATTAGCAGAACACAGACCAGTTTCTCAGAAAGCTTCTTTCCAGTTTTAAATGGAAGCTATTTCCCTTTTCACCATAGCCCTCTATGGGCTTCCAAATATCCCTTTGCCAATTCCAGAAGAACAGCCTTAGCGAAAGGCTTCTTGAAGGGAAAGATGTAACTCTGTGAGATGAATTAACAGAACACAGAGCAGTTTCTAAGAAAGCTTCTTTCCAGTTTTGAACGGAAGATATTTCCTTTTTCACCATAGCCCTCTATGGGCTTCCAAATATCCCTTTGCCAATTCCACAGGAACAGCCTTAGGGAAAGGCTTCTTGAAGGGAAAGATGTAACTCTGTGAGATGAATTAACAGAACACAGAGCAGTTTCTCAGAAAGCTTCTTTCCAGTTTTGAACGGAAGATATTTCCTTTTTCACCTTAGCCCTCTATGGGCTTCCAAATATCCCTTTGGCAATTCCACAAGAACAGCCTTAGCGAAAGGCTTCTTGAAGGGAAAGATGTAACTCTGTGAGATGAATTAACAGAACACAGAGCAGTTTCTCAGAAAGCTTCTTTCCAGTTTTAAACGGAAGATATTCCCTTTTTCACCATAGCCCTCTATGGTCTTCCAAATATCCCTTTGCCAATTCCACAAGAACAGCCTTAGCGAAAGGCTTCTTGAAGGGAAAGATGTAACTCTGTGAGATGAATTAACAGAACACAGAGCAGTTTCTCAGAAAGCTTCTTTCCAGTTTTAAACGGAAGATATTCCCTTTTTCACCATAGCCCTCTATGGTCTTCCAAATATCCCTTTGCCAATTCCACAAGAACAGCCTTAGCGAAAGGCTTCTTGAAGGGAAAGATGTAACTCTGTGAGATGAATTAACAGAACACAGAGCAGTTTCTCAGAAAGCTTCTTTCCATGTTTGAACGGAAGATATTTCCTGTTTCACCATAGCCCTCTATGGGCTTCCAAATATCCCTTTGCCAATTCCACAAGAACAGCCTTAGCGAAAGGCTTCTTGAAGGGAAAGATGTAACTCTGTGAGATGAATTAACAGAACACAGAGCAGTTTCTCAGAAAGCTTCTTTCCAGGTTGAACGGAAGATATTTCCTTTTTCACCATAGCCCTCTTTGGGCTTCCAAATATCCCTTTGCCAATTCCACAAGAACAGCCTTAGCGAAAGGCTTCTTAAAGAGAAAGATGAAACTCTGTGAGATGAATTAACAGAACACAGAGCAGTTTCTCAGAAAGCTTCTTTCCAGTTTTGAACGGAAGATGTTTCCTTTTTCACCATAGCCCTCTATGGGCTTCCAAATATCCCTTTGCCAATTCCACAAGAACAGCCTTAGCGAAAGGCTTCTTGAAGGGAAAGATGTAACGCTGTGAGATGAAATAACAGAACACAGAGCAGTTCCTCAGAAAGCCTCTTTCCAGTTTTGAACGGAAGATATTTCCTTTATCACCATAGCCCTCTATGGGCTTCCAAATATCCCTTTGCCAATTCCACAAGAACAGCCTTAGCGAAAGGCTTCTTGAAGGGAAAGATGTAACTCTGTGAGAGGAATTAACAGAACACAAAGCAGTTTCTCAGAAAGCTTCTTTCCAGTTTTGAACGGAAGATATTTCCTTTTTCTCCATAGCCCTCTATGGGCTTCCAAATATCCCTTTGCCAATTCCACAAGAACAGCCTTAGCGAAAGGCTTCTTGAAGAGAAAGATGTAACTCTGTGAGTTGAATTAAGAGAACACAGAGCAGTTTCTCAGAAAGCTTCTTTCCAGTTTGGAACGGAAGATATTTCCTTTTTCACCATAGCCCTCTATGGGCTTCCAAATATCCCTTTGCCAATTCCACAAGAACAGCCTTAGCGAAAGGCTTCTTGAAGAGAAAGATGTTACTCTGTGAGATGAATTAAGAGAACACAGAGCAGTTTCTCAGAAAGCTTCTTTCCAGTTTTGAACGGAAGATATTTCCTTTTTCACCATAGCCCTCTATGGGCTTCCAAATATCCCTTTGCCAATTCCACAAGAACAGCTTTAGCGAAAGGTTTCTTGAAGGGAAACATGTAACTCTGTGAGATGAATTAACAGAACACAGAGCAGTTTCTCAGAAAGCTTCTTTCCAGTTTTGAAAGGAAGATATTTCCTTTTTCACCATAGCCCTCTATGGGCTTCCAAATATTCCTTTGCCAATTCCACAAGAACAGCCTTAGCGAAAGGCTTCTTGAAGGGAAAGATGTAACTCTGTGAGATGAATTAACAGAACACAGAGGAGTTTCTCAGAAAGCTTCTTTCCAGTTTTGAACGGAAGATATTTCCTTTTTCACCATAGCCCTCTATGGGCTTCCAAATATCCCTTTGCCAATAGAATAGCTTTAGCGAAAGGTTTCTTGAAGGGAAAGATGTAACTCTGTGAGATGAATTAACAGAACACAGAGCAGTTTCTAAGAAAGCTTCTTTCCAGTTTTGAACGGAAGATATTTCCTTTTTCACCATAGCGCTCTATGGGCTTCCAAATATCCCTTTGCCAATTCCACAGGAACAGCCTTAGGGAAAGGCTTCTTGAAGGGAAAGATGTAACTCTGTGAGATGAATTAAAAGAACACAGAGCAGTTTCTCAGAAAGCTTCTTTCCAGTTTTGAACGGAAGATATTTCCTTTTTCACCTTAGCCCTCTATGGGCTTCCAAATATCCCTTTGGCAATTCCACAAGAACAGCCTTAGCGAAAGGCTTCTTGAAGGGAAAGATGTAACTCTGTGAGATGAATTAACAGAACACAGAGCAGTTTCTCAGAAAGCTTCTTTCCAGTTTTAAACGGAAGATATTCCCTTTTTCACCATAGCCCTCTATGGGCTTCCAAATATCCCTTTGCCAATTCCACAAGAACAGCCTTAGCGAAAGTCTTCTTGAAGGGAAAGATGTAACTCTGTGAGATGAATTAACAGAACACAGAGCAGTTTCTCAGAAAGCTTCTTTCCAGTTTTAAACGGAAGATATTTCCTTTTTCACCATAGCCCTCTATGGGCTTCCAAATATCCCTTTGCCAATTCCACAAGAACAGCTTTAGCGAAAGGCTTCTTGAAGGGAAAGATGTAACTCTGTGAGATGAATTAACAGAACACAGAGCAGTTTCTCAGAAAGCTTCTTTCCAGGTTGAACGGAAGATATTTCCTTTTTCACCATAGCCCTCTATGGGCTTCCAAATATCCCTTTGCCAATTCCACAAGAACAGCCTTAGCGAAAGGCTTCTTTAAGAGAAAGATGAAACTCTGTGAGATGAATTAACAGAACACAGAGCAGTTTCTCAGAAAGCTTCTTTCCAGTTTTGAACGGAAGATGTTTCCTTTTTCACCATAGCCCTCTATGGGCTTCCAAATATCCCTTTGCCAATTCCACAAGAACAGCCTTAGCGAAAGGCTTCTTGAAGGGAAAGATGTAACGCTGTGAGATGAAATAACAGAACACAGAGCAGTTCCTCAGAAAGCCTCTTTCCAGTTTTGAACGGAAGATATTTCCTTTATCACCATAGCCCTCTATGGGCTTCCAAATATCCCTTTGCCAATTCCACAAGAACAGCCTTAGCGAAAGGCTTCTTGAAGGGAAAGATGTAACTCTGTGAGAGGAATTAACAGAACACAGAGCAGTTTCTTAGAAAGCTTCTTTCCAGTTTTGAACGGAAGATATTTCCTTTTTCTCCATAGCCCTCTATGGGCTTCCAAATATCCCTTTGCCAATTCCACAAGAACAGCCTTAGCGAAAGGCTTCTTGAAGAGAAAGATGTAACTCTGTGAGTTGAATTAAGAGAACACAGAGCAGTTTCTCAGAAAGCTTCTTTCCAGTTTGGAACGGAAGATATTTCCTTTTTCACCATAGCCCTCTATGGGCTTCCAAATATCCCTTTGGCAATTCCACAAGAACAGCCTTAGCGAAAGGCTTCTTGAAGAGAAAGATGTTACTCTGTGAGATGAATTAAGAGAACACAGAGCAGTTTCTCAGAAAGCTTCTTTCCAGTTTTGAACGGAAGATATTTCCTTTTTCACCATAGCCCTCTATGGGCTTCCAAATATCCCTTTGCCAATTCCACAAGAACAGCCTTAGCGAAAGGCTTCTGGAAGGGAAAGATGTAACTCTGTGAGATGAATTAACAGAACACAGAGCAGTTTCTCAGAAAGCTTCTTTCCAGTTTTGAACGGAAGATATTTCCTTTTTCACCATAGCCCTCTATGGGCTTCCAAATATCCCTTTGCCAATTCCACAAGAACAGCTTTAGCGAAAGGTTTCTTGAAGGGAAACATGTAACTCTGTGAGATGAATTAACAGAACACAGAGCAGTTTCTCAGAAAGCTTCTTTCCAGTTTTGAAAGGAAGATATTTCCTGTTTCACCATAGCCCTCTATGGGCTTCCAAATATCCCTTTGCCAATTCCACAAGAACAGCCTTAGCGAAAGGTTTCTTGAAGGGAAAGATGTAACTCTGTGAGATGAATTAACAGAACACAGAGCAGTTTCTCAGAAAGATTCTTTCCAGTTTTGAACGGAAGATATTTCCTTTTTCACCTTAGCCCTCTATGGGCTTCCAAATATCCCTTTGCCAATTCCACAAGAACAGCCTTAGCGAAAGGCTTCTTGAAGGGAAAGATGTAACTCTGTGAGATGAATTAACAGAACACAGAGCAGTTTCTCAGAAAGCTTCTTTCCAGTTTTAAACGGAAGATATTTCCTTTTTCACCATAGCCCTCTATGGGCTTCCAAATATCCCTTTGGCAATTCCACAAGAACAGCCTTAGCGAAAGGCTTCTTGAAGGGAAAGATGTAACTCTGTGAGATGAATTAACAGAACACAGAGCAGTTTCTCAGAAAGCTTCTTTCCAGTTTTAAACGGAAGATATTCCCTTTTTCACCATAGCCCTCTATGGTCTTCCAAATATCCCTTTGCCAATTCCACAAGAACAGCCTTAGCGAAAGGCTTCTTGAAGGGAAAGATGTAACTCTGTGAGATGAATTAACAGAACACAGAGCAGTTTCTCAGAAAGCTTCTTTCCAGTTTTAAACGGAAGATATTCCCTTTTTCACCATAGCCCTCTATGGTTTTCCAAATATCCCTTTGCCAATTCCACAAGAACAGCCTTAGCGAAAGGCTTCTTGAAGGGAAAGATGTAACTCTGTGAGATGAATTAACAGAACACAGAGCAGTTTCTCAGAAAGCTTCTTTCCATGTTTGAACGGAAGATATTTCCTGTTTCACCATAGCCCTCTATGGGCTTCCAAATATCCCTTTGCCAATTCCACAAGAACAGCCTTAGCGAAAGGCTTCTTGAAGGGAAAGATGTAACTCTGTGAGATGAATTAACAGAACACAGAGCAGTTTCTCAGAAAGCTTCTTTCCAGGTTGAACGGAAGATATTTCCTTTTTCACCATAGCCCTCTTTGGGCTTCCAAATATCCCTTTGCCAATTCCACAAGAACAGCCTTAGCGAAAGGCTTCTTGAAGAGAAAGATGAAACTCTGTGAGATGAATTAACAGAACACAGAGCAGTTTCTCAGAAAGCTTCTTTCCAGTTTTGAACGGAAGATGTTTCCTTTTTCACCATAGCCCTCTATGGGCTTCCAAATATCCCTTTGCCAATTCCACAAGAACAGCCTTAGCGAAAGGCTTCTTGAAGGGAAAGATGTAACGCTGTGAGATGAAATAACAGAACACAGAGCAGTTCCTCAGAAAGCCTCTTTCCAGTTTTGAACGGAAGATATTTCCTTTATCACCATAGCCCTCTATGGGCTTCCAAATATCCCTTTGCCAATTCCACAAGAACAGCCTTAGCGAAAGGCTTCTTGAAGGGAAAGATGTAACTCTGTGAGAGGAATTAACAGAACACAAAGCAGTTTCTCAGAAAGCTTCTTTCCAGTTTTGAACGGAAGATATTTCCTTTTTCTCCATAGCCCTCTATGGGCTTCCAAATATCCCTTTGCCAATTCCACAAGAACAGCCTTAGCGAAAGGCTTCTTGAAGAGAAAGATGTAACTCTGTGAGTTGAATTAAGAGAACACAGAGCAGTTTCTCAGAAAGCTTCTTTCCAGTTTGGAACGGAAGATATTTCCTTTTTCACCATAGCCCTCTATGGGCTTCCAAATATCCCTTTGCCAATTCCACAAGAACAGCCTTAGCGAAAGGCTTCTTGAAGAGAAAGATGTTACTCTGTGAGATGAATTAAGAGAACACGGAGCAGTTTCTCAGAAAGCTTCTTTCCAGTTTTGAACGGAAGATATTTCCTTTTTCACCATAGCCCTCTATGGGCTTCCAAATATCCCTTTGCCAATTCCACAAGAACAGCTTTAGCGAAAGGTTTCTTGAAGGGAAACATGTAACTCTGTGAGATGAATTAACAGAACACAGAGCAGTTTCTCAGAAAGCTTCTTTCCAGTTTTGAAAGGAAGATATTTCCTTTTTCACCATAGCCCTCTATGGGCTTCCAAATATTCCTTTGCCAATTCCACAAGAACAGCCTTAGCGAAAGGCTTCTTGAAGGGAAAGATGTAACTCTGTGAGATGAATTAACAGAACACAGAGGAGTTTCTCAGAAAGCTTCTTTCCAGTTTTGAACGGAAGATATTTCCTTTTTCACCATAGCCCTCTATGGGCTTCCAAATATCCCTTTGCCAATAGAATAGCTTTAGCGAAAGGTTTCTTGAAGGGAAAGATGTAACTCTGTGAGATGAATTAACAGAACACAGAGCAGTTTCTAAGAAAGCTTCTTTCCAGTTTTGAACGGAAGATATTTCCTTTTTCACCATAGCGCTCTATGGGCTTCCAAATATCCCTTTGCCAATTCCACAGGAACAGCCTTAGGGAAAGGCTTCTTGAAGGGAAAGATGTAACTCTGTGAGATGAATTAAAAGAACACAGAGCAGTTTCTCAGAAAGCTTCTTTCCAGTTTTGAACGGAAGATATTTCCTTTTTCACCTTAGCCCTCTATGGGCTTCCAAATATCCCTTTGGCAATTCCACAAGAACAGCCTTAGCGAAAGGCTTCTTGAAGGGAAAGATGTAACTCTGTGAGATGAATTAACAGAACACAGAGCAGTTTCTCAGAAAGCTTCTTTCCAGTTTTAAACGGAAGATATTCCCTTTTTCACCATAGCCCTCTATGGGCTTCCAAATATCCCTTTGCCAATTCCACAAGAACAGCCTTAGCGAAAGTCTTCTTGAAGGGAAAGATGTAACTCTGTGAGATGAATTAACAGAACACAGAGCAGTTTCTCAGAAAGCTTCTTTCCAGTTTTAAACGGAAGATATTTCCTTTTTCACCATAGCCCTCTATGGGCTTCCAAATATCCCTTTGCCAATTCCACAAGAACAGCTTTAGCGAAAGGCTTCTTGAAGGGAAAGATGTAACTCTGTGAGATGAATTAACAGAACACAGAGCAGTTTCTCAGAAAGCTTCTTTCCAGGTTGAACGGAAGATATTTCCTTTTTCACCATAGCCCTCTATGGGCTTCCAAATATCCCTTTGCCAATTCCACAAGAACAGCCTTAGCGAAAGGCTTCTTTAAGAGAAAGATGAAACTCTGTGAGATGAATTAACAGAACACAGAGCAGTTTCTCAGAAAGCTTCTTTCCAGTTTTGAACGGAAGATGTTTCCTTTTTCACCATAGCCCTCTATGGTCTTCCAAATATCCCTTTGCCAATTCCACAAGAACAGCCTTAGCGAAAGGCTTCTTGAAGGGAAAGATGTAACGCTGTGAGATGAAATAACAGAACACAGAGCAGTTCCTCAGAAAGCCTCTTTCCAGTTTTGAACGGAAGATATTTCCTTTATCACCATAGCCCTCTATGGGCTTCCAAATATCCCTTTGCCAATTCCACAAGAACAGCCTTAGCGAAAGGCTTCTTGAAGGGAAAGATGTAACTCTGTGAGAGGAATTAACAGAACACAGAGCAGTTTCTTAGAAAGCTTCTTTCCAGTTTTGAACGGAAGATATTTCCTTTTTCTCCATAGCCCTCTATGGGCTTCCAAATATCCCTTTGCCAATTCCACAAGAACAGCCTTAGCGAAAGGCTTCTTGAAGAGAAAGATGTAACTCTGTGAGTTGAATTAAGAGAACACAGAGCAGTTTCTCAGAAAGCTTCTTTCCAGTTTGGAACGGAAGATATTTCCTTTTTCACCATAGCCCTCTATGGGCTTCCAAATATCCCTTTGGCAATTCCACAAGAACAGCCTTAGCGAAAGGCTTCTTGAAGAGAAAGATGTTACTCTGTGAGATGAATTAAGAGAACACAGAGCAGTTTCTCAGAAAGCTTCTTTCCAGTTTTGAACGGAAGATATTTCCTTTTTCACCATAGCCCTCTATGGGCTTCCAAATATCCCTTTGCCAATTCCACAAGAACAGCCTTAGCGAAAGGCTTCTGGAAGGGAAAGATGTAACTCTGTGAGATGAATTAACAGAACACAGAGCAGTTTCTCAGAAAGCTTCTTTCCAGTTTTGAACGGAAGATATTTCCTTTTTCACCATAGCCCTCTATGGGCTTCCAAATATCCCTTTGCCAATTCCACAAGAACAGCTTTAGCGAAAGGTTTCTTGAAGGGAAACATGTAACTCTGTGAGATGAATTAACAGAACACAGAGCAGTTTCTCAGAAAGCTTCTTTCCAGTTTTGAAAGGAAGATATTTCCTGTTTCACCATAGCCCTCTATGGGCTTCCAAATATCCCTTTGCCAATTCCACAAGAACAGCCTTAGCGAAAGGTTTCTTGAAGGGAAAGATGTAACTCTGTGAGATGAATTAACAGAACACAGAGCAGTTTCTCAGAAAGATTCTTTCCAGTTTTGAACGGAAGATATTTCCTTTTTCACCTTAGCCCTCTATGGGCTTCCAAATATCCCTTTGCCAATTCCACAAGAACAGCCTTAGCGAAAGGCTTCTTGAAGGGAAAGATGTAACTCTGTGAGATGAATTAACAGAACACAGAGCAGTTTCTCAGAAAGCTTCTTTCCAGTTTTAAACGGAAGATATTCCCTTTTTCACCATAGCCCTCTATGGGCTTCCAAATATCCCTTTGCCAATTCCACAAGAACAGCCTTAGCGAAAGGCTTCTTGAAGGGAAAGATGTAACTCTGTGAGATGAATTAACAGAACACAGAGCAGTTTCTCAGAAAGCTTCTTTCCAGTTTTAAACGGAAGATATTTCCTTTTTCACCATAGCCCTCTATGGGCTTCCAAATATCCCTTTGCCAATTCCACAAGAACAGCTTTAGCGAAAGGTTTCTTGAAGGGAAAGATGTAACTCTGTGAGATGAATTAACAGAACACAGAGCAGTTTCTCAGAAAGCTTCTTTCCATGTTTGAACGGAAGATATTTCCTGTTTCACCATAGCCCTCTATGGGCTTCCAAATATCCCTTTGCCAATTCCACAAGAACAGCCTTAGCGAAAGGCTTCTTGAAGGGAAAGATGTAACTCTGTGAGATGAATTAACAGAACACAGAGCAGTTTCTCAGAAAGCTTCTTTCCAGGTTGAACGGAAGATATTTCCTTTTTCACCATAGCCCTCTAGGGGTTCCAAATATCCCTTTGCCAATTCCACAAGAACAGCCTTAGCGAAAGGCTTCTTGAAGGGAAAGATGTAACGCTGTGAGATGAAATAACAGAACACAGAGCAGTTCCTCAGAAAGCCTCTTTCCAGTTTTGAACGGAAGATATTTCCTTTATCACCATAGCCCTCTATGGGCTTCCAAATATCCCTTTGCCAATTCCACAAGAACAGCCTTAGCGAAAGGCTTCTTGAAGGGAAAGATGTAACTCTGTGAGAGGAATTAACAGAACACAGAGCAGTTTCTCAGAAAGCTTCTTTCCAGTTTTGAACGGAAGATATTTCCTTTTTCTCCATAGCCCTCTATGGGCTTCCAAATATCCCTTTGCCAATTCCACAAGAACAGCCTTAGCGAAAGGCTTCTTGAAGGGAAAGATGTAACTCTGTGAGATGAATTAACAGAACACAGAGCAGTTTCTCAGAAAGCTTCTTTCCAGTTTTAAACGGAAGATATTTCCTTTTTCACCATAGCCCTCTATGGGCTTCCAAATATCCCTTTGCCAATTCCACAAGAACAGCTTTAGCGAAAGGTTTCTTGAAGGGAAAGATGTAACTCTGTGAGATGAATTAACAGAACACAGAGCAGTTTCTCAGAAAGCTTCTTTCCATGTTTGAACGGAAGATATTTCCTGTTTCACCATAGCCCTCTATGGGCTTCCAAATATCCCTTTGCCAATTCCACAAGAACAGCCTTAGCGAAAGGCTTCTTGAAGGGAAAGATGTAACTCTGTGAGATGAATTAACAGAACACAGAGCAGTTTCTCAGAAAGCTTCTTTCCAGTTTTGAACGGAAGATATTTCCTTTTTCACCTTAGCCCTCTATGGGCTTCCAAATATCCCTTTGGCAATTCCACAAGAACAGCCTTAGCGAAAGGCTTCTTGAAGGGAAAGATGTAACTCTGTGAGATGAATTAACAGAACACAGAGCAGTTTCTCAGAAAGCTTCTTTCCAGTTTTAAACGGAAGATATTCCCTTTTTCACCATAGCCCTCTATGGTCTTCCAAATATCCCTTTGCCAATTCCACAAGAACAGCCTTAGCGAAAGGCTTCTTGAAGGGAAAGATGTAACTCTGTGAGATGAATTAACAGAACACAGAGCAGTTTCTCAGAAAGCTTCTTTCCAGGTTGAACGGAAGATATTTCCTTTTTCACCATAGCCCTCTAGGGGTTCCAAATATCCCTTTGCCAATTCCACAAGAACAGCCTTAGCGAAAGGCTTCTTGAAGGGAAAGATGTAACGCTGTGAGATGAAATAACAGAACACAGAGCAGTTCCTCAGAAAGCCTCTTTCCAGTTTTGAACGGAAGATATTTCCTTTATCACCATAGCCCTCTATGGGCTTCCAAATATCCCTTTGCCAATTCCACAAGAACAGCCTTAGCGAAAGGCTTCTTGAAGGGAAAGATGTAACTCTGTGAGAGGAATTAACAGAACACAGAGCAGTTTCTCAGAAAGCTTCTTTCCAGTTTTGAACGGAAGATATTTCCTTTTTCTCCATAGCCCTCTATGGGCTTCCAAATATCCCTTTGCCAATTCCACAAGAACAACCTTAGCGAAAGGCTTCTTGAAGAGAAAGATGTAACTCTGTGAGTTGAATTAAGAGAACACAGAACAGTTTCTCAGAAAGCTTCTTTCCAGTTTGGAACGGAAGATATTTCCTTTTTCACCATAGCCCTCTATGGGCTTCCAAATATCCCTTTGCCAATTCCACAAGAACAGCCTTAGCGAAAGGCTTCTTGAAGAGAAAGATGTTACTCTGTGAGATGAATTAAGAGAACACAGAGCAGTTTCTCAGAAAGCTTCTTTCCAGTTTTGAACGGAAGATATTTCCTTTTTCACCATAGCCCTCTATGGTCTTCCAAATATCCCTTTGCCAATTCCACAAGAACAGCCTTAGCGAAAGGCTTCTTGAAGGGAAAGATGTAACTCTGTGAGATGATTTAACAGAACACAGAGCAGTTTCTCAGAAAGCTTCTTTCCAGTTTTGAACGGAAGATATTTCCTTTTTCACCATAGCCCTCTATGGGCTTCCAAATATCCCTTTGCCAATAGAATAGCTTTAGCGAAAGGTTTCTTGAAGGGAAAGATGTAACTCTGTGAGATGAATTAACAGAACACAGAGCAGTTTCTCAGAAAGCTTCTTTCCATGTTTGAACGGAAGATATTTCCTGTTTCACCATAGCCCTCTATGGGCTTCCAAATATCCCTTTGCCAATTCCACAAGAACAGCCTTAGCGAAAGGCTTCTTGAAGAGAAAGATGTAACTCTATGAGATGAATTAGCAGAACACAGAGCAGTTTCTCAGAAAGCTTCTTTCCAGTTTGGAACGGAAGATATTTCCTTTTTCACCATAGCCCTCTATGGGCTTCCAAATATCCCTTTGCCAATTCCACAAGAACAGCCTTAGCGAAAGGCTTCTTGAAGGGAAAGATGTAACTCTGTGAGACGAATTAACAGAACACAGAGCAGTTTCTCGGAAAGCTTGTTTCCAGTTTTGAACGGAAGATATTTCCTTTTTCACCATAGCCCTCTATGGGCTTCCAAATATCCCTTTGCCAATTCCACAAGAACAGCCTTAGCGAAAGGCTTCTTGAAGGGAAAGATGTAACTCTGTGAGATGAATTAACAGAACACAGAGCAGGTTCTCAGAAAGCTTCTTTCCAGTTTTGAACGGAAGATATTTCCTTTTTCACCATAGCCCTCTATGGGCTTCCAAATATCCCTTTGCCAATTCCACAAGAACAGCCTTTGCGAAAGGCTTCTTGAAGGGAAAGATGTAACTCTGTGAGAGGAATTAACAGAACACAGAGCAGTTTCTCAGAAAGCTTCTTTCCAGTTTTGAACGGAAGATATTTCCTTTTTCACCGTAGCCCTCTATGGGCTTCCAAATATCCCTTTGCCAATTCCACAAGAACAGCCTTAGCGAAAGGTTTCTTGAAGAGAAAGATGTAACTCTATGAGATGAATTAACAGAACACAGAGCAGTTTCTCAGAAAGCTTCTTTCCAGTTTTGAAAGGAAGATATTTCCTTTTTCACCATAGCCCTCTATGGGCTTCCAAATATCCCTTTGCCAATTCCACAAGAACAGCCTTAGCGAAAGGCTTCTTGAAGGGAAAGATGTAACTCTGTGAGATGAATTAACAGAACACAGAGCAGTTTCTCAGAAAGCTTCTTTCCAGTTTTGAACGGAAGATATTTCCTTTTTCACCATAGCCCTCTATGGGCTTCCAAATATCCCTTTGAAAATTCCACAAGAACAGCTTCAGCGAAAGGTTTCTTGAAGAGAAACATGTAACTCTGTGAGATGAATTAACAGAACACAGAGCAGTTTCTCAGAAAGCTTCTTTCCAGTTTTGAAAGGAAGATATTTCCTTTTTCACCATAGCCCTCTATGGTCTTCCAAATATCCCTTTGCCCATTCCACAAGAACAGCTTTAGCGAAAGGCTTCTTGAAGGGAAAGATGTAACTCTGTGACATGAATTAACAGAACACAGGGCAGTTTCTCAGAAAGCTTCTTTCCAGGTTTGAACGGAAGATATTTCCTGTTTCACCATAGCCCTCTATGGGCTTCCAAATATCCCTTTGCCAATTCCACAAGAACAGCCTTAGCGAAAGGCTTCTTGAAGGGAAAGATGTAACTCTGTGAGATGAATTAACAGAACACAGAGCAGTTTCTCAGAAAGCTTCTTTCCAGTTTTGAATGGAAGATATTTCCTTTTTCACCATAGCCCTCTATGGGCTTCCAAATATCCCTTTGCTAATTCCACAAGAACTGCTTTAGCGAAAGGTTTCTTGAAGGGAAAGATGTAACTCTGTGAGATGAATTAACAGAACACAGAGCAGTTTCTCAGAAAGCTTCTTTCCAGGTTTGAACGGAAGATATTTCCTGTTTCACCATAGCCCTCTATGGGCTTCCAAATATCCCTTTGCCAATTCCACAAGAACAGCCTTAGCGAAAGGCTTCTTGAAGCGAAAGATGTAACTCTGTGAGATGAATTAACAGAACACAGAGCAGTTTCTCAGAAAGCTTCTTTCCAGTTTTGAACGGAAGATATTTCCTTTTTCACCATAGCCCTCTATGGGCTTCCAAATATCCCTTTGCCAATTACACAAGAACAGCCTTAGCGAAAGGCTTCCTGAAGAGAAAGATGTAACTCTGTGAGATGAATTAACAGAACACAGAGCAGTTTCTCAGAAAGCTTCTTTCCAGTTCTGAACGGAAGATATTTCCTTTTTCACCATAGCCCTCTATGGGCTTCCAAATATCCCTTTGCCAATTCCACAAGAACAGCCTTAGCGAAAGGCTTCTTGAAGAGAAAGATGTAACTCTGTGAGATGAATTAACAGAACACAGAGCAGTTTCTCAGAAAGCTTCTTTCCAGTTTTGAACGGAAGATATTTCCTTTTTCACCATAGCCCTCTATGGGCTTCCAAATATCCCTTTGCCAATTCCACAAGAACAGCCTTAACGAAAGGCTTCTTGAAGGGAAAGATGTAACTCTGTGAGATGAATTAACAGAACACAGAGCAGTTTCTCAGAAAGCTTCTTTCCAGTTTTGAACGGAAGATATTTCCTTTTTCACCATAGCCCTCTATGGGCTTCCAAATATCCCTTTGCCAATTCCACAAGAACAGCCTTAGCGAAAGACTTCTTGAAGGGAAAGATGTAACTCTGTGAGATGAATTAACAGAACACAGAGCAGTTTCTCAGAAAGCTTCTTTCCAGTTTTGAACGGAAGATATTTCCTTTTTCACCTTAGCCCTCTATGGGCTTCCAAATATCCCTTTGCCAATTCCACAAGAACAGCCTTAGCGAAAGACTTCTTGAAGGGAAACATGTAACTCTGTGAGATGAATTAACAGAACACAGAGCAGTTTCTCAGAAAGCTTCTTTGCAGTTTTAAACGGAAGATATTTCCTGTTTCACCATAGCCCTCTATTTGCTTCCAAATATCCCTTTTCCAATTCCACAAGAACAGCCTTAGCGAAAGGCTTCTTGAAGGGAAAGATGTAACTCTGTGAGATGAATTAACAGAACACAGAGCAGTTTCTCAGAAAGCTTCTTTCCAGTTTTGAACGGAAGATATTTCCTTTTTCACCATAGCCCTCTATGGGCTTCCAAATATCCCTTTGCCAATTCCAGAAGAACAGCCTTAGCGAAAGCCTTCTTGAAGGGAAAGATGTAACTCTGTGAGATGAATTAACAGAACACAGAGCAGTTTCTCAGAAAGCTTCTTTCCAGTTTTGAACGGAAGATATTTCCTTTTTCACCATAGCCCTCTATGGGCTTCCAAATATCCCTTTGCCAATTCCACAAGAACAGCCTTAGCGAAAGGCTTCTTGAAGGGAAAGATGTAACTCTGTGAGATGAATTAACAGAACACAGAGCAGTTTCTCAGAAAGCTTCTTTCCAGTTTGGAACGGAAGATATTTCCTTTTTCACCTTAGCCCTCTATGGGCTTCCAAATATCCCTTTGCCAATTCCACAAGAACAGCCTTAGCGAAAGGCGACTTGAAGGGAAGATGTAACTCTGTGAGATGAATTAACAGAACACAGAGGAGTTTCTCAGAAAGCTTCTTTCCAGTTTTAAACGGAAGATATTTTCTTTTTCACCATAGCCCTCTATGGGCTTCCAAATATCCCTTTGCCAATTCCACAAGAACAGCCTTAGCGAAAGGCTTCTTGAAGGGAAAGATGTAACTCTGTGAGGTGAATTAACAGAACACAGAGCAGTTTCTCAGAAAGCTTCTTTCTAGTTTTCAACGGAAGATATTTCCTTTTTCACCATAGCCCTCTATGGGCTTCCAAATATCCCTTTGCCAATTCCACAAGAACAGCCTTAGCGAAAGGCTTCTTGAAGGGAAAGATGTAACTCTGTGAGATGAATTAACAGAACACAGAGCAGTTTCTCAGAAAGCTTCTTTCCAGTTTTGAACGGAAGATATTTCCTGTTTCACCATAGCCCTCTATGGGCTTCCAAATATCCCTTTGCCAATTCCACAAGAACAGCCTTAGCGAAAGGCTTCTTGAAGGGAAAGATGTAACTCTGTGAGATGAATTAACAGAACACAGAGCAGTTTCTCAGAAAGCTTCTTTCCAGTTTTGAACGGAAGATATTTCCTTTTTCACCATAGCCCTCTATGGGCTTCCAAATATCCCTTTGCCAATTCCACAAGAACAGCCTTAGCGAAAGGCGTCTTGAAGTGAAAGATGTAACTCTGTGAGATGAATTAACAGAACACAGAGCAGTTTCTCAGAAAGCTTCTTTCCAGGTTTGAACGGAAGATATTTCCTGTTTCACCATAGCCCTCTATGGGCTTCCAAATATCCCTTTGCCAATTCCACAAGAACAGCCTTAGCGAAAGGCTTCTTGAAGGGAAAGATGTAACTCTTTGAGATGAATTAGCAGAACACAGAGCAGTTTCTCAGAAAGCTTCTTTCCAGTTTTGAACGGAAGATATTTCCTTTTTCACCATAGCCCTCTATGGGCTTCCAAATATCCCTTTGCCAATTCCACAAGAACAGCCTTAGCGAAAGGCTTCTTGAAGGGAAAGGTGTAACTCTGTGAGATGCATTAACAGAACACAGAGCAGTTTCTCAGAAAGCTTCTTTCCAGTTTTGAACGGAAGATATTTCCTTTTTCACCATAGCTCTCTATGGGCTTCCCAATATCCCTTTGCCAATTCCACAAGAACAGCCTTAGCGATAGGCTTCTTGAAGGGAAAGATGTAACTCTGTGAGATGAATTAACAGAACACAGAGCAGTTTCTCAGAAAGCTTCTTTCCAGTTTGGAACGGAAGATATTTCCTTTTTCACCTTAGCCCTCTATGGGCTTCCAAATATCCCTTTGCCAATTCCACAAGAACCGCCTTAGCGAACGGCGTCTTGAAGGGAAAGATGTAACTCTGTTAGATGAATTAGCAGAACACAGACCAGTTTCTCAGAAAGCTTCTTTCCAGTTTTAAATGGAAGCTATTTCCCTTTTCACCATAGCCCTCTATGGGCTTCCAAATATCCCTTTGCCAATTCCTCAAGAACAGCCTTAGCGAAAGGCTTCTTGAAGGGAAAGATGTAACTCTGTGAGATGAATTAACAGAACACAGAGCAATTTCTAAGAAAGCTTCTTTCCAGTTTTGAACGGAAGATATTTCCTTTTTCACCATAGCCCTCTATGGGCTTCCAAATATCCCTTTGCCAATTCCACAGGAACAGCCTTAGGGAAAGGCTTCTTGAAGGGAAAGATGTAACTCTGTGAGATGAATTAACAGAACACAGAGCAGTTTCTCAGAAAGCTTCTTTCCAGTTTTGAACGGAAGATATTTCCTTTTTCACCTTAGCCCTCTATGGGCTTCCAAATATCCCTTTGGCAATTCCACAAGAACAGCCTTAGCGAAAGGCTTCTTGAAGGGAAAGATGTAACTCTGTGAGATGAATTAACAGAACACAGAGCAGTTTCTCAGAAAGCTTCTTTCCAGTTTTACACGGAAGATATTCCCTTTTTCACCATAGCCCTCTATGGTCTTCCAAATATCCCTTTGCCAATTCCACAAGAACAGCCTTAGCGAAAGGCTTCTTGAAGGGAAAGATGTAACTCTGTGAGATGAATTAACAGAACACACAGCAGTTTCTCAGAAAGCTTCTTTCCAGTTTTAAACGGAAGATATTCCCTTTTTCACCATAGCCCTCTATGGTCTTCCAAATATCCCTTTGCCAATTCCACAAGAACAGCCTTAGCGAGGCCCTGCATTTCTAACAAGCTCTTAGGTGACATTCGTGCTGCTTGTCTGCTGACATTTTGCGTAGCAAGGATAAAATTTTCAAATACCATAACTCAGGAACAGCTCCAGTCTCCAACTCCCAGCGCGAGCGACACAGAAGACCGGCGATTTCTGCATTTTCAACTGAGGTACTGGGTTCATCTCACTGGGGAGTGCCAGATGATCGGTGCTGGTCAGCTGCTGCAGCCGACCAGCGAGAGCTGAAGCAGGGCGAGGCATTGCCTCACCTGGAAAGCGCAAGGGGGAAGGGAATCCCTTTTCCTAGCCAGGGGAACTGAGACACACAACACCTGGAAAATCGGGTAACTCCCACCCCAATACTGCGCTTTAAGCAGACAGGCACACCAGGAGATCATATCCCACACCTGGCCGGGAGTGTCCCACACCCACGGAGCCTCCCTCATTGCTAGCACAGCAGTCTGTGATCTACCGGCAAGGCAGCAGCGAGGCTGGGGGAGGGGCGCCCGCCATTGCAGAGGCTTAAGTAGGTAAACAAAGCTGCTGGGAAGCTCGAACTGGGTGGAGCTCACAGCAGCTCAAGGAAACCTGCCTGTCTCTGTAGACTCCACCTCTGGGGACAGGGCACAGTAAATAATAACAAACGCAGGAGCTCTGCAGACGCAAAGGACTCTGTCTGACAGCTTTGAAGAGAGCAGTGGATCTCCCATCACGGAGGTTGAGATCTGAGAAGGGACAGACTCCCTGCTCAAGTGGGTCCCTGACCCCTGAGTAGCCTAACTGGGAGACATCCCCCACTAGGGGCAGTCTGACACCCCACACCTCACAGGGTGGAGTACACCCCTGAGAGGAAGATTCCAAAGCAAGAATCAGACAGGTACACTCGCTGTTCAGAAATATTCTATCTTCTGCAGCCTCTGCTGCTGATACCCAGGCAAACAGGGTCTGGAGTGGACCTCAAGCAATCTCCTACAGCTACAACCTACAGCTGAGGATCCTGACTGTTAGAAGGAAAGCTATCAAACAGGAAGGACACCTACACCAAAACCCCATCAGTACATCACCATCATCAAAGACCAGAGGCAGATAAAACCACAAAGATGGGGAAAAAGCAGGGCAGAAAAGCTGGAAATTCAAAAAATAAGAGCGCATCTCCCCCGGCAAAGGAGCGCAGCTCATCGCCAGCAACGGATCAAAGCTGGACGGAGAATGACTTCGACGAGATGAGAGAAGAAGGCTTCAGTCCATCAAATTTCTCAGAGCTAAAGGAGGAATTACGTACCCAGCGCAAAGAAACTAAAAATCTTGAAAAAAAAGTGGAAGAATTGATGGCTAGAGTAATTAATGCAGAGAAGCTCACAAACGAAATGAAAGAGACGAAAACCATGGCACGAGAAATACGTGACAAATGCACAAGCTTCAGTAACCGTCTCGATCAACTGGAAGAAAGAATGTCAGCGATGGAGGATCAAATGAATGAAATGAAGCGAGAAGAGAAACCAAAAGAAAAAAGAAGAAAAAGAAATGAACAAAGCCTGCAAGAAGTATGGGATTATGTAAAAAGACCAAATCTACGTCTGATTGGGGTGCCTGAAAGTGAGGGGGAAAATGGAACCAAGTTGGAAAACACTCTTCAGGATATCATCCAGGAGAACTTCCCCAACCTAGTAGGGCAGGCCAACATTCAAATCCAGGAAATACAGAGAACCCCACAAAGATACTCCTCGAGAAGAGCAACTCCAAGACACATAATTGCCAGATTCACCAAAGTTGAAATGAAGGAAAAAATCTTAAGGGCAGCCAGAGAGAAAGGTCGGGTTACCCACAAAGGGAAGCCCATCAGACTAACAGCAGATCTCTCGGCAGAAACTCTTCAAGCCAGAAGAGAGTGGGGGCCAATATTCAACATTCTTAAAGAAAAGAATTTTAAACCCAGAATTTTATATCCAGCCAAACTAAGTTTCATAAGTGAAGGAGAAATAAAATCCTTTACAGATAAGCAAATGCTTAGAGATTTTGTCACCACTAGGCCTGCCTTACAAGAGACCCTGAAGGAAGCACTAAACATGGAAAGGAACAACCGGTACCAGCCATTGCAAAAACATGCCAAAATGTAAAGACCATCAAGGCTAGGAAGAAACTGCATCAACTAACGAGCAAAATAACCAGTTAATATCATAATGGTAGGATCAAGTTCACACATAACAATCTTAACCTTAAATGTAAATGGACTAAATGCTCCAATTAAAAGACACAGACTGGCAAACTGGATAAAGAGTCAAGATCCATCAGTCTGCTGTATTCAGGAGACCCATCTCACATGCAGAGACATACATAGGCTCAAAATAAAGGGATGGAGGAAGATTTACCAAGCAAATGGAGAACACAAAAAAGCGGGGGTTGCAATACTAGTCTCTGATAAAACAGACTTTAAACCATCAAAGATCAAAAGAGACAAAGAAGGCCATTACATAATGGTAAAGGGATCAATTCAACAGGAAGAGCTAACTATCCTAAATATATATGCACCCAATACAGGAGCACCCAGATTCATAAAGCAAGTCCTTAGAGACTTACAAAGAGACTTAGACTCCCATACAATAATAATGGGAGACTTCAACACTCCACTGTCAACATTAGACAGATCAACGAGACAGAAAGTTAACAAGGATATCCAGGAATTGAACTCATCTCTGCAGCAAGCAGACCTAATAGACATCTATAGAACTCTCCACCCCAAATCAACAGAATATACATTCTTCTCAGCACCACATCGTACTTACTCCAAAATTGACCACGTAATTGGAAGTAAAGCACTCCTCAGCAAATGTACAAGAACAGAAATTATAACAAACTGTCTCTCAGACCACAGTGCAATCAAATTAGAACTCAGGACTAAGAAACTCAATCAAAACCGCTCAACTACATGGAAACTGAACAACCTGCTCCTGAATGACTACTGGGTACATAACGAAATGAAGGCAGAAATAAAGATGTTCTTTGAAACCAATGAGAACAAAGATACAACATACCAGAATCTCTGGGACACATTTAAAGCAGTGTGTAGAGGGAAATTTATAGCACTAAATGCCCACAAGAGAAAGCAGGAAAGATCTAAAATTGACACTCTAACATCGCAATTAAAAGAACTAGAGAAGCAAGAGCAAACACATTCGAAAGCTAGTAGAAGGCAAGAAATAACTAAGATCAGAGCAGAACTGAAGGAGATAGAGACACAAAAAACCCTCCAAAAAATCAATGAATCCAGGAGTTGGTTTTTTGAAAAGATCAACAAAATTGACAGACCACTAGCAAGACTAATAAAGAAGAAAAGAGAGAAGAATCAAATCGACGCAATTAAAAATGATAAAGGGGATATCACCACCGACCCCACAGAAATACAAACTACCATCAGAGAATACTATAAACACCTCTACGCAAATAAACTGGAAAATCTAGAAGAAATGGATAATTTCCTGGACACTTACACTCTTCCAAGACTAAACCAGGAAGAAGTTGAATCCCTGAATAGACCAATAGTAGGCTCTGAAATTGAGGCAATAATTAATAGCCTACCAACCAAAAAAAGTCCAGGACCAGATGGATTCACAGCTGAATTCTACCAGAGGTACAAGGAGGAGCTGGTACCATTCCTTCTGAAACTATTCCAATCAATAGAAAAAGAGGGAATCCTCCCTAACTCATTTTATGAGGCCAACATCATCCTGATACCAAAGCCTGGCAGAGACACAACAAAAAAAGAGAATTTTAGACCAATATCCCTGATGAACATCGATGCAAAAATCCTCAATAAAATACTGGCAAACCGGATCCAGCAGCACATCAAAAAGCTTATCCACCATGATCAAGTGGGCTTCATCCCTGGGATGCAAGGCTGGTTCAACATTCGCAAATCAATAAACATAATCCAGCATATAAACAGAACCAAAGACAAGAACCACATCATTATCTCAATAGATGCAGAAAAGGCTTTTGACAAAATTCAACAGCCCTTCATGCTAAAAACGCTCAATAAATTCGGTATTGATGGAACGTACCTCAAAATCATAAGAGCTATTTATGACAAACCCACAGCCAATATCATACTGAATGGGCAAAAACTGGAAAAATTCCCTTTGAAAACTGGCACAAGACAGGGATGCCCTCTCTCACCACTCCTATTCAACATAGTGTTGGAAGTTCTGGCTAGGGCAATCAGGCAAGAGAAAGAAATCAAGGGGATTCAGTTAGGAAAAGAAGAAGTCAAATTGTCCCTGTTTGCAGACGACATGATTGTATATTTAGAAAACCCCATTGTCTCAGCCCAAAATCTCCTTAAGCTGATCAGCAACTTCAGCAAAGTCTCAGGATACAAAATTAATGTGCAAAAATCACAAGCATTCTTATACACCAGTGACAGTCAAACAGAGAGCCAAATCAGGAATGAACTTCCATTCACAATTGCTTCAAAGAGAATAAAATACCTAGGAATCCAACTTACAAGGGATGTAAAGGACCTCTTCAAGGAGAACTACAAACCACTGCTCAGTGAAATCAAAGAGGACACAAACAAATGGAAGAACATACCATGCTCATGGATAGGAAGAATCAATATCGTGAAAATGGCCATACTGCCCAAGGTAATTTATAGATTCAATGCCATCCCCATCAAGCTACCAATGAGCTTCTTCACAGAATTGGAAAAAACTGCTTTAAAGTTCATATGGAACCAAAAAAGAGCCCGCATCTCCAAGACAATCCTAAGTCAAAAGAACAAAGCTGGAGGCATCACGCTACCTGACTTCAAACTATACTACAAGGCTACAGTAACCAAAACAGCATGGTACTGGTACCAAAACAGAGATATAGACCAATGGAACAGAACAGAGTCCTCAGAAATAATACCACACATCTACAGCCATCTGATCTTTGACAAACCTGAGAGAAACAAGAAATGGGGAAAGGATTCCCTATTTAATAAATGGTGCTGGGAAAACTGGCTAGCCATAAGTAGAAAGCTGAAACTGGATCCTTTCCTTACTCCTTATACGAAAATTAATTCAAGATGGATTAGAGACTTAAATGTTAGACCTAATACCATAAAAATCCTAGAGGAAAACCTAGGTAGTACCATTCAGGACATAGGCATGGGCAAAGACTTCATGTCTAAAACACCAAAAGCAACGGCAGCAAAAGCCAAAATTGACAAATGGGATCTCATCAAACTAAAGAGCTTCTGCACAGCAAAAGAAACTACCATCAGAGTGAGCAGGCAACCTACAGAATGGGAGAAAATTTTTGCAATCTACTCATCTGACAAAGGGCTAATATCCAGAATCTACAAAGAACTCAAACAAATTTACAAGAAAAAAACAAACAACCCCATCCAAAAGTGGGCAAAGGATATGAACAGACATTTCTCAAAAGAAGACATTCATACAGCCAACAGACACATGAAAAAATGCTCATCATCACTCGCCATCAGAGAAATGCAAATCCAAACCACAATGAGATACCATCTCACACCAGTTAGAATGGCGATCATTCAAAAGTCAGGAAACAACAGGTGCTGGAGAGGATGTGGAGAAATAGGAACACTTTTACACTGTTGGTGGGATTGTAAACTAGTTCAACCATTATGGAAAACAGTATGGCGATTCCTCAAGGATCTAGAACTAGATGTACCATATGACCCAGCCATCCCATTACTGGGTATATACCCAAAGGATTATAAATTATGCTGCTATAAGGACACATGCACACGTATGTTTATTGCAGCACTATTCACAATAGCAAAGACTTGGAATCAACCCAAATGTCCATCAGTGACAGATTGGATTAAGAAAATGTGGCACATATACACCATGGAATACTATGCAGCCATAAAAAAGGATGAGTTTGTGTCCTTTGTAGGGACATGGATGCAGCTGGAAACCATCATTCTTAGCAAACTATCACAAGAACAGAAAACCAAACACCGCATGTTCTCACTCGTAGGTGGGAACTGAACAATGAGATCACTTGGACTCGGGAAGGGGAACATCACACACCGGGGCCTATCATGGGGAGGGGGGAGGGGGGAGGGATTGCATTGGGAGTTATACCTGATGTAAATGACGAGTTGATGGGTGCAGCACACCAACATGGCACAAGTATACATATGTAGCAAACCTGCACGTTGTGCACATGTACCCTACAACTTGAAGTTTAATAATAATAAATAAATTAAAAAAAAAAAAAAAAAAAGAACAGCCTTAGCGAAAGGCTTCTTGAAGGGAAAGATGTAACTCTGTGAGATGAATTAACAGAACACAGAGCAGTTTCTCAGAAAGCTTCTTTCCAGTTTTGAACGGAAGATATTTCCTTTTTCACCATAGCCCTCTATGGGCTTCCAAATATCCCTTTGCCAATAGAATAGCTTTAGCGAAAGGTTTCTTGAAGGGAAAGATGTAACTCTGTGAGATGAATTAAAGAACACAGAGCAGTTTCTCAGAAAGCTTCTTTCCATGTTTGAACGGAAGATATTTCCTGTTTCACCATAGCCCTCCATGGGCTTCCAAATATCCCTTTGCCAATTCCACAAGAACAGCCTTAGCGAAAGGCTTCTTGAAGGGAAAGATGTAACTCTGTGAGATGAATTAACAGAACACAGAGCAGTTTCTCAGAAAGATTATTTCCAATTTGAACGGAAGATATTTCCTTTTTCACCATAGCCCTCTATGGGCTTCCAAATATCCCTTTGCCAATTCCACAAGAACAGCCTTAGCGAAAGGCTTCCAGAAGAGAAAGATGTAACTCTGTGAGATGAATTAACAGAACACAGAGCAGTTTCTCAGAAAGCTTCTTTCCAGTTTTGAACGGAAGATATTTCTTTTTCACCATAGCCCTCTATGGGCTTCCAAATATCCCTTTGCCAATTCCACAAGAACAGCTTTAGCGAAAGGCTTCTTGAAGGGAAAGAGGTAACTCTGTGACATGAATTAGCAGAACACAGAGCAGTTTCTCAGAAAGCTTCTTTCCAGTTTTGAACGGAAGATATTTCCTTTTTCACCATAGCCCTCTATGGGCTTCCAAATATCCCTTTGCCAATTCCACAAGAACAGCCTTAGCGAAAGGCTTCTTGAAGGGAAAGGTGTAACTCTGTGAGATGAATTAACAGAACACAGAGCAGTTTCTCAGAAAGCTTCTTTCCAGTTTTGAACGGAAGATATTTCCTTTTTCGCCATAGCTCTCTATGGGCTTCCCAATATCCCTTTGCCAATTCCACAAGAACAGCCTTAGCGATAGGCTTCTTGAAGGGAAAGATGTAACTCTGTGAGATGAATTAACAGAACACACAGCAGTTTCTCAGAAAGCTTCTTTCCAGTTTGGAACGGAAGATATTTCCTTTTTCACCTTAGCCCTCTATGGGCTTCCAAATATCCCTTTGCCAATTCCACAAGAACCGCCTTAGCGAACGGCGTCTTGAAGGGAAAGATGTAACTCTGTTAGATGAATTAGCAGAACACAGACCAGTTTCTCAGAAAGCTTCTTTCCAGTTTTAAATGGAAGCTATTTCCCTTTTCACCATAGCCCTCTATGGGCTTCCAAATATCCCTTTGCCAATTCCAGAAGAACAGCCTTAGCGAAAGGCTTCTTGAAGGGAAAGATGTAACTCTGTGAGATGAATTAACAGAACACAGAGCAGTTTCTAAGAAAGCTTCTTTCCAGTTTTGAACGGAAGATATTTCCTTTTTCACCATAGCCCTCTATGGGCTTCCAAATATCCCTTTGCCAATTCCTCAGGAACAGCCTTAGGGAAAGGCTTCTTGAAGGGAAAGATGTAACTCTGTGAGATGAATTAACAGAACACAGAGCAGTTTCTCAGAAAGCTTCTTTCCAGTTTTGAACGGAAGATATTTCCTTTTTCACCTTAGCCCTCTATGGGCTTCCAAATATCCCTTTGGCAATTCCACAAGAACAGCCTTAGCGAAAGGCTTCTTGAAGGGAAAGATGTAACTCTGTGAGATGAATTAACAGAACACAGAGCAGTTTCTCAGAAAGCTTCTTTCCAGTTTTAAACGGAAGATATTCCCTTTTTCACCATAGCCCTCTATGGTCTTCCAAATATCCCTTTGCCAATTCCACAAGAACAGCCTTAGCGAAAGGCTTCTTGAAGGGAAAGATGTAACTCTGTGAGATGAATTAACAGAACACAGAGCAGTTTCTCAGAAAGCTTCTTTCCAGTTTTAAACGGAAGATATTCCCTTTTTCACCATAGCCCTCTATGGTCTTCCAAATATCCCTTTGCCAATTCCACAAGAACAGCCTTAGCGAAAGGCTTCTTGAAGGGAAAGATGTAACTCTGTGAGATGAATTAACAGAACACAGAGCAGTTTCTCAGAAAGCTTCTTTCCATGTTTGAACGGAAGATATTTCCTGTTTCACCATAGCCCTCTATGGGCTTCCAAATATCCCTTTGCCAATTCCACAAGAACAGCCTTAGCGAAAGGCTTCTTGAAGGGAAAGATGTAACTCTGTGAGATGAATTAACAGAACACAGAGCAGTTTCTCAGAAAGCTTCTTTCCAGGTTGAACGGAAGATATTTCCTTTTTCACCATAGCCCTCTTTGGGCTTCCAAATATCCCTTTGCCAATTCCACAAGAACAGCCTTAGCGAAAGGCTTCTTAAAGAGAAAGATGAAACTCTGTGAGATGAATTAACAGAACACAGAGCAGTTTCTCAGAAAGCTTCTTTCCAGTTTTGAACGGAAGATGTTTCCTTTTTCACCATAGCCCTCTATGGGCTTCCAAATATCCCTTTGCCAATTCCACAAGAACAGCCTTAGCGAAAGGCTTCTTGAAGGGAAAGATGTAACGCTGTGAGATGAAATAACAGAACACAGAGCAGTTCCTCAGAAAGCCTCTTTCCAGTTTTGAACGGAAGATATTTCCTTTATCACCATAGCCCTCTATGGGCTTCCAAATATCCCTTTGCCAATTCCACAAGAACAGCCTTAGCGAAAGGCTTCTTGAAGGGAAAGATGTAACTCTGTGAGAGGAATTAACAGAACACAAAGCAGTTTCTCAGAAAGCTTCTTTCCAGTTTTGAACGGAAGATATTTCCTTTTTCTCCATAGCCCTCTATGGGCTTCCAAATATCCCTTTGCCAATTCCACAAGAACAGCCTTAGCGAAAGGCTTCTTGAAGAGAAAGATGTAACTCTGTGAGTTGAATTAAGAGAACACAGAGCAGTTTCTCAGAAAGCTTCTTTCCAGTTTGGAACGGAAGATATTTCCTTTTTCACCATAGCCCTCTATGGGCTTCCAAATATCCCTTTGCCAATTCCACAAGAACAGCCTTAGCGAAAGGCTTCTTGAAGAGAAAGATGTTACTCTGTGAGATGAATTAAGAGAACACAGAGCAGTTTCTCAGAAAGCTTCTTTCCAGTTTTGAACGGAAGATATTTCCTTTTTCACCATAGCCCTCTATGGGCTTCCAAATATCCCTTTGCCAATTCCACAAGAACAGCTTTAGCGAAAGGTTTCTTGAAGGGAAACATGTAACTCTGTGAGATGAATTAACAGAACACAGAGCAGTTTCTCAGAAAGCTTCTTTCCAGTTTTGAAAGGAAGATATTTCCTTTTTCACCATAGCCCTCTATGGGCTTCCAAATATTCCTTTGCCAATTCCACAAGAACAGCCTTAGCGAAAGGCTTCTTGAAGGGAAAGATGTAACTCTGTGAGATGAATTAACAGAACACAGAGGAGTTTCTCAGAAAGCTTCTTTCCAGTTTTGAACGGAAGATATTTCCTTTTTCACCATAGCCCTCTATGGGCTTCCAAATATCCCTTTGCCAATAGAATAGCTTTAGCGAAAGGTTTCTTGAAGGGAAAGATGTAACTCTGTGAGATGAATTAACAGAACACAGAGCAGTTTCTAAGAAAGCTTCTTTCCAGTTTTGAACGGAAGATATTTCCTTTTTCACCATAGCGCTCTATGGGCTTCCAAATATCCCTTTGCCAATTCCACAGGAACAGCCTTAGGGAAAGGCTTCTTGAAGGGAAAGATGTAACTCTGTGAGATGAATTAAAAGAACACAGAGCAGTTTCTCAGAAAGCTTCTTTCCAGTTTTGAACGGAAGATATTTCCTTTTTCACCTTAGCCCTCTATGGGCTTCCAAATATCCCTTTGGCAATTCCACAAGAACAGCCTTAGCGAAAGGCTTCTTGAAGGGAAAGATGTAACTCTGTGAGATGAATTAACAGAACACAGAGCAGTTTCTCAGAAAGCTTCTTTCCAGTTTTAAACGGAAGATATTCCCTTTTTCACCATAGCCCTCTATGGGCTTCCAAATATCCCTTTGCCAATTCCACAAGAACAGCCTTAGCGAAAGTCTTCTTGAAGGGAAAGATGTAACTCTGTGAGATGAATTAACAGAACACAGAGCAGTTTCTCAGAAAGCTTCTTTCCAGTTTTAAACGGAAGATATTTCCTTTTTCACCATAGCCCTCTATGGGCTTCCAAATATCCCTTTGCCAATTCCACAAGAACAGCTTTAGCGAAAGGCTTCTTGAAGGGAAAGATGTAACTCTGTGAGATGAATTAACAGAACACAGAGCAGTTTCTCAGAAAGCTTCTTTCCAGGTTGAACGGAAGATATTTCCTTTTTCACCATAGCCCTCTATGGGCTTCCAAATATCCCTTTGCCAATTCCACAAGAACAGCCTTAGCGAAAGGCTTCTTTAAGAGAAAGATGAAACTCTGTGAGATGAATTAACAGAACACAGAGCAGTTTCTCAGAAAGCTTCTTTCCAGTTTTGAACGGAAGATGTTTCCTTTTTCACCATAGCCCTCTATGGGCTTCCAAATATCCCTTTGCCAATTCCACAAGAACAGCCTTAGCGAAAGGCTTCTTGAAGGGAAAGATGTAACGCTGTGAGATGAAATAACAGAACACAGAGCAGTTCCTCAGAAAGCCTCTTTCCAGTTTTGAACGGAAGATATTTCCTTTATCACCATAGCCCTCTATGGGCTTCCAAATATCCCTTTGCCAATTCCACAAGAACAGCCTTAGCGAAAGGCTTCTTGAAGGGAAAGATGTAACTCTGTGAGAGGAATTAACAGAACACAGAGCAGTTTCTTAGAAAGCTTCTTTCCAGTTTTGAACGGAAGATATTTCCTTTTTCTCCATAGCCCTCTATGGGCTTCCAAATATCCCTTTGCCAATTCCACAAGAACAGCCTTAGCGAAAGGCTTCTTGAAGAGAAAGATGTAACTCTGTGAGTTGAATTAAGAGAACACAGAGCAGTTTCTCAGAAAGCTTCTTTCCAGTTTGGAACGGAAGATATTTCCTTTTTCACCATAGCCCTCTATGGGCTTCCAAATATCCCTTTGGCAATTCCACAAGAACAGCCTTAGCGAAAGGCTTCTTGAAGAGAAAGATGTTACTCTGTGAGATGAATTAAGAGAACACAGAGCAGTTTCTCAGAAAGCTTCTTTCCAGTTTTGAACGGAAGATATTTCCTTTTTCACCATAGCCCTCTATGGGCTTCCAAATATCCCTTTGCCAATTCCACAAGAACAGCCTTAGCGAAAGGCTTCTGGAAGGGAAAGATGTAACTCTGTGAGATGAATTAACAGAACACAGAGCAGTTTCTCAGAAAGCTTCTTTCCAGTTTTGAACGGAAGATATTTCCTTTTTCACCATAGCCCTCTATGGGCTTCCAAATATCCCTTTGCCAATTCCACAAGAACAGCTTTAGCGAAAGGTTTCTTGAAGGGAAACATGTAACTCTGTGAGATGAATTAACAGAACACAGAGCAGTTTCTCAGAAAGCTTCTTTCCAGTTTTGAAAGGAAGATATTTCCTGTTTCACCATAGCCCTCTATGGGCTTCCAAATATCCCTTTGCCAATTCCACAAGAACAGCCTTAGCGAAAGGTTTCTTGAAGGGAAAGATGTAACTCTGTGAGATGAATTAACAGAACACAGAGCAGTTTCTCAGAAAGATTCTTTCCAGTTTTGAACGGAAGATATTTCCTTTTTCACCTTAGCCCTCTATGGGCTTCCAAATATCCCTTTGCCAATTCCACAAGAACAGCCTTAGCGAAAGGCTTCTTGAAGGGAAAGATGTAACTCTGTGAGATGAATTAACAGAACACAGAGCAGTTTCTCAGAAAGCTTCTTTCCAGTTTTAAACGGAAGATATTCCCTTTTTCACCATAGCCCTCTATGGGCTTCCAAATATCCCTTTGCCAATTCCACAAGAACAGCCTTAGCGAAAGGCTTCTTGAAGGGAAAGATGTAACTCTGTGAGATGAATTAACAGAACACAGAGCAGTTTCTCAGAAAGCTTCTTTCCAGTTTTAAACGGAAGATATTTCCTTTTTCACCATAGCCCTCTATGGGCTTCCAAATATCCCTTTGCCAATTCCACAAGAACAGCTTTAGCGAAAGGTTTCTTGAAGGGAAAGATGTAACTCTGTGAGATGAATTAACAGAACACAGAGCAGTTTCTCAGAAAGCTTCTTTCCATGTTTGAACGGAAGATATTTCCTGTTTCACCATAGCCCTCTATGGGCTTCCAAATATCCCTTTGCCAATTCCACAAGAACAGCCTTAGCGAAAGGCTTCTTGAAGGGAAAGATGTAACTCTGTGAGATGAATTAACAGAACACAGAGCAGTTTCTCAGAAAGCTTCTTTCCAGGTTGAACGGAAGATATTTCCTTTTTCACCATAGCCCTCTAGGGGTTCCAAATATCCCTTTGCCAATTCCACAAGAACAGCCTTAGCGAAAGGCTTCTTGAAGGGAAAGATGTAACGCTGTGAGATGAAATAACAGAACACAGAGCAGTTCCTCAGAAAGCCTCTTTCCAGTTTTGAACGGAAGATATTTCCTTTATCACCATAGCCCTCTATGGGCTTCCAAATATCCCTTTGCCAATTCCACAAGAACAGCCTTAGCGAAAGGCTTCTTGAAGGGAAAGATGTAACTCTGTGAGAGGAATTAACAGAACACAGAGCAGTTTCTCAGAAAGCTTCTTTCCAGTTTTGAACGGAAGATATTTCCTTTTTCTCCATAGCCCTCTATGGGCTTCCAAATATCCCTTTGCCAATTCCACAAGAACAACCTTAGCGAAAGGCTTCTTGAAGAGAAAGATGTAACTCTGTGAGTTGAATTAAGAGAACACAGAACAGTTTCTCAGAAAGCTTCTTTCCAGTTTGGAACGGAAGATATTTCCTTTTTCACCATAGCCCTCTATGGGCTTCCAAATATCCCTTTGCCAATTCCACAAGAACAGCCTTAGCGAAAGGCTTCTTGAAGAGAAAGATGTTACTCTGTGAGATGAATTAAGAGAACACAGAGCAGTTTCTCAGAAAGCTTCTTTCCAGTTTTGAACGGAAGATATTTCCTTTTTCACCATAGCCCTCTATGGTCTTCCAAATATCCCTTTGCCAATTCCACAAGAACAGCCTTAGCGAAAGGCTTCTTGAAGGGAAAGATGTAACTCTGTGAGATGATTTAACAGAACACAGAGCAGTTTCTCAGAAAGCTTCTTTCCAGTTTTGAACGGAAGATATTTCCTTTTTCACCATAGCCCTCTATGGGCTTCCAAATATCCCTTTGCCAATAGAATAGCTTTAGCGAAAGGTTTCTTGAAGGGAAAGATGTAACTCTGTGAGATGAATTAACAGAACACAGAGCAGTTTCTCAGAAAGCTTCTTTCCATGTTTGAACGGAAGATATTTCCTGTTTCACCATAGCCCTCTATGGGCTTCCAAATATCCCTTTGCCAATTCCACAAGAACAGCCTTAGCGAAAGGTTTCTTGAAGAGAAAGATGTAACTCTATGAGATGAATTAGCAGAACACAGAGCAGTTTCTCAGAAAGCTTCTTTCCAGTTTGGAACGGAAGATATTTCCTTTTTCACCATAGCCCTCTATGGGCTTCCAAATATCCCTTTGCCAATTCCACAAGAACAGCCTTAGCGAAAGGCTTCTTGAAGGGAAAGATGTAACTCTGTGAGACGAATTAACAGAACACAGAGCAGTTTCTCGGAAAGCTTGTTTCCAGTTTTGAACGGAAGATATTTCCTTTTTCACCATAGCCCTCTATGGGCTTCCAAATATCCCTTTGCCAATTCCACAAGAACAGCCTTAGCGAAAGGCTTCTTGAAGGGAAAGATGTAACTCTGTGAGATGAATTAACAGAACACAGAGCAGGTTCTCAGAAAGCTTCTTTCCAGTTTTGAACGGAAGATATTTCCTTTTTCACCATAGCCCTCTATGGGCTTCCAAATATCCCTTTGCCAATTCCACAAGAACAGCCTTTGCGAAAGGCTTCTTGAAGGGAAAGATGTAACTCTGTGAGAGGAATTAACAGAACACAGAGCAGTTTCTCAGAAAGCTTCTTTCCAGTTTTGAACGGAAGATATTTCCTTTTTCACCGTAGCCCTCTATGGGCTTCCAAATATCCCTTTGCCAATTCCACAAGAACAGCCTTAGCGAAAGGTTTCTTGAAGAGAAAGATGTAACTCTATGAGATGAATTAACAGAACACAGAGCAGTTTCTCAGAAAGCTTCTTTCCAGTTTTGAAAGGAAGATATTTCCTTTTTCACCATAGCCCTCTATGGGCTTCCAAATATCCCTTTGCCAATTCCACAAGAACAGCCTTAGCGAAAGGCTTCTTGAAGGGAAAGATGTAACTCTGTGAGATGAATTAACAGAACACAGAGCAGTTTCTCAGAAAGCTTCTTTCCAGTTTTGAACGGAAGATATTTCCTTTTTCACCATAGCCCTCTATGGGCTTCCAAATATCCCTTTGAAAATTCCACAAGAACAGCTTCAGCGAAAGGTTTCTTGAAGAGAAACATGTAACTCTGTGAGATGAATTAACAGAACACAGAGCAGTTTCTCAGAAAGCTTCTTTCCAGTTTTGAAAGGAAGATATTTCCTTTTTCACCATAGCCCTCTATGGTCTTCCAAATATCCCTTTGCCCATTCCACAAGAACAGCTTTAGCGAAAGGCTTCTTGAAGGGAAAGATGTAACTCTGTGACATGAATTAACAGAACACAGGGCAGTTTCTCAGAAAGCTTCTTTCCAGGTTTGAACGGAAGATATTTCCTGTTTCACCATAGCCCTCTATGGGCTTCCAAATATCCCTTTGCCAATTCCACAAGAACAGCCTTAGCGAAAGGCTTCTTGAAGGGAAAGATGTAACTCTGTGAGATGAATTAACAGAACACAGAGCAGTTTCTCAGAAAGCTTCTTTCCAGTTTTGAATGGAAGATATTTCCTTTTTCACCATAGCCCTCTATGGGCTTCCAAATATCCCTTTGCTAATTCCACAAGAACTGCTTTAGCGAAAGGTTTCTTGAAGGGAAAGATGTAACTCTGTGAGATGAATTAACAGAACACAGAGCAGTTTCTCAGAAAGCTTCTTTCCAGGTTTGAACGGAAGATATTTCCTGTTTCACCATAGCCCTCTATGGGCTTCCAAATATCCCTTTGCCAATTCCACAAGAACAGCCTTAGCGAAAGGCTTCTTGAAGCGAAAGATGTAACTCTGTGAGATGAATTAACAGAACACAGAGCAGTTTCTCAGAAAGCTTCTTTCCAGTTTTGAACGGAAGATATTTCCTTTTTCACCATAGCCCTCTATGGGCTTCCAAATATCCCTTTGCCAATTACACAAGAACAGCCTTAGCGAAAGGCTTCCTGAAGAGAAAGATGTAACTCTGTGAGATGAATTAACAGAACACAGAGCAGTTTCTCAGAAAGCTTCTTTCCAGTTCTGAACGGAAGATATTTCCTTTTTCACCATAGCCCTCTATGGGCTTCCAAATATCCCTTTGCCAATTCCACAAGAACAGCCTTAGCGAAAGGCTTCTTGAAGAGAAAGATGTAACTCTGTGAGATGAATTAACAGAACACAGAGCAGTTTCTCAGAAAGCTTCTTTCCAGTTTTGAACGGAAGATATTTCCTTTTTCACCATAGCCCTCTATGGGCTTCCAAATATCCCTTTGCCAATTCCACAAGAACAGCCTTAGCGAAAAGCTTCTTGAAGGGAAAGAGGTAACTCTGTGAGATGAATTAACAGAACACAGAGCAGTTTCTCAGAAAGCTTCTTTCCAGTTTTGAACGGAAGATATTTCCTTTTTCACCATAGCCCTCTATGAGCTTCCAAATATCCCTTTGCCAATTCCACAAGAACAGCCTTAGCGAAAGGCTTCTTGAAGGGAAAGATGTAACTCTGTGAGATGAATTAACAGAACACAGAGCAGTTTCTCAGAAAGCTTCTTTCCAGTTTTGAACGGAAGATATTTCCTTTTTCACCATAGCCCTCTATGGGCTTCCAAATATCCCTTTGCCAATTCCACAAGAACAGCCTTAGCGAAAGACTTCTTGAAGGGAAAGATGTAACTCTGTGAGATGAATTAACAGAACACAGAGCAGTTTCTCAGAAAGCTTCTTTCCAGTTTTGAACGGAAGATATTTCCTTTTTCACCTTAGCCCTCTATGGGCTTCCAAATATCCCTTTGCCAATTCCACAAGAACAGCCTTAGCGAAAGACTTCTTGAAGGGAAACATGTAACTCTGTGAGATGAATTAACAGAACACAGAGCAGTTTCTCAGAAAGCTTCTTTGCAGTTTTAAACGGAAGATATTTCCTGTTTCACCATAGCCCTCTATTTGCTTCCAAATATCCCTTTTCCAATTCCACAAGAACAGCCTTAGCGAAAGGCTTCTTGAAGGGAAAGATGTAACTCTGTGAGATGAATTAACAGAACACAGAGCAGTTTCTCAGAAAGCTTCTTTCCAGTTTTGAACGGAAGATATTTCCTTTTTCACCATAGCCCTCTATGGGCTTCCAAATATCCCTTTGCCAATTCCAGAAGAACAGCCTTAGCGAAAGCCTTCTTGAAGGGAAAGATGTAACTCTGTGAGATGAATTAACAGAACACAGAGCAGTTTCTCAGAAAGCTTCTTTCCAGTTTTGAACGGAAGATATTTCCTTTTTCACCATAGCCCTCTATGGGCTTCCAAATATCCCTTTGCCAATTCCACAAGAACAGCCTTAGCGAAAGGCTTCTTGAAGGGAAAGATGTAACTCTGTGAGATGAATTAACAGAACACAGAGCAGTTTCTCAGAAAGCTTCTTTCCAGTTTGGAACGGAAGATATTTCCTTTTTCACCTTAGCCCTCTATGGGCTTCCAAATATCCCTTTGCCAATTCCACAAGAACAGCCTTAGCGAAAGGCGACTTGAAGGGAAGATGTAACTCTGTGAGATGAATTAACAGAACACAGAGGAGTTTCTCAGAAAGCTTCTTTCCAGTTTTAAACGGAAGATATTTTCTTTTTCACCATAGCCCTCTATGGGCTTCCAAATATCCCTTTGCCAATTCCACAAGAACAGCCTTAGCGAAAGGCTTCTTGAAGGGAAAGATGTAACTCTGTGAGGTGAATTAACAGAACACAGAGCAGTTTCTCAGAAAGCTTCTTTCTAGTTTTCAACGGAAGATATTTCCTTTTTCACCATAGCCCTCTATGGGCTTCCAAATATCCCTTTGCCAATTAGACAAGAACAGCATTAGCGAAAGGCTTCTTGAAGGGAAAGATGTAACTCTGTGAGATGAATTAACAGAACACAGAGCAGTTTCTCAGAAAGCTTCTTTCCAGTTTTGAACGGAAGATATTTCCTGTTTCACCATAGCCCTCTATGGGCTTCCAAATATCCCTTTGCCAATTCCACAAGAACAGCCTTAGCGAAAGGCTTCTTGAAGGGAAAGATGTAACTCTGTGAGATGAATTAACAGAACACAGAGCAGTTTCTCAGAAAGCTTCTTTCCAGTTTTGAACGGAAGATATTTCCTTTTTCACCATAGCCCTCTATGGGCTTCCAAATATCCCTTTGCCAATTCCACAAGAACAGCCTTAGCGAAAGGCGTCTTGAAGTGAAAGATGTAACTCTGTGAGATGAATTAACAGAACACAGAGCAGTTTCTCAGAAAGCTTCTTTCCAGGTTTGAACGGAAGATATTTCCTGTTTCACCATAGCCCTCTATGGGCTTCCAAATATCCCTTTGCCAATTCCACAAGAACAGCCTTAGCGAAAGGCTTCTTGAAGGGAAAGATGTAACTCTTTGAGATGAATTAACAGAACACAGAGCAGTTTCTCAGAAAGCTTCTTTCCAGTTTTGAACGGAAGATATTTCCTTTTTCACCATAGCCCTCTATGGGCTTCCAAATATCCCTTTGCCAATTCCACAAGAACAGCCTTAGCGAAAGGCTTCTTGAAGGGAAAGAGGTAACTCTGTGAGATGAATTAACAGAACACAGAGCAGTTTCTCAGAAAGCTTCTTTCCAGTTTTGAACGGAAGATATTTCCTTTTTCACCATAGCCCTCTATGGGCTTCCAAATATCCCTTTGCCAATTCCACAAGAACAGCCTTAGCGAAAGGCTTCTTGAAGGGAAAGATGTAACGTTGTGAGATGAATTAACAGAACACAGAGCAGTTTCTCAGAAAGCTTCTTTCCAGTTTTGAACGGAAGATATTTCCTTTATCACCATAGCCCTCTATGGGCTTCCAAATATCCCTTTGCCAATTCCACAAGAACAGCCATAGCGAAACACTTCTTGAAGAGAAAGATGTAACTCTGTGAGATGAATTAACAGAACACAGAGCAGTTTCTCAGAAAGCTTCTTTCCAGTTTTGAACGGAAGATATTTCCTTTTTCACCATAGCCCTCTATGGGCTTCCAAATATCCCTTTGCCAATTCCACAAGAACAGCCTTAGCGAAAGGCTTCTTGAAGGGAAAGATGTAACGCTGTGAGATGAATTAACAGAACACAGAGCAGTTTCTCAGAAAGCTTCTTTCCAGTTTTGAACGGAAGATATTTCCTTTATCACCATAGCCCTCTATGGGCTTCCAAATATCCCTTTGCCAATTCCACAAGAACAGCCTTTGCGAAAGGCTTCTTGAAGGGAAAGATGTAACTCTGTGAGAGGAATTAACAGAACACAGAGCAGTTTCTCAGAAAGCTTCTTTCCAGTTTTGAACGGAAGATATTTCCTTTTTCTCCATAGCCCTCTATGGGCTTCCAAATATCCCTTTGCCAATTCCACAAGAACAGCCTTAGCGAAAGGCTTCTTGAAGAGAAAGATGTAACTCTGTGAGTTGAATTAACAGAACACAGAGCAGTTTCTCAGAAAGCTTCTTTCCAGTTTTGAACGGAAGATATTTCCTTTTTCACCATAGCCCTCTATGGGCTTCCAAATATCCCTTTGCCAATTCCACAAGAACAGCCTTAGCGAAACGCTTCTTGAAGAGAAAGATGTAACTCTGTGAGATGAATTAACAGAACACAGAGCAGTTTCTCAGAAAGCTTCTTTCCAGTTTTGAACGGAAGATATTTCCTTTTTCACCATAGCCCTCTATGGGCTATCAAATATCCCTTTGCCAATTCCACAAGAACAGCCTTAGCGAAAGGTTTCTTGAAGAGAAAGATGTAACTCTATGAGATGAATTAGCAGAACACAGAGCAGTTTCTCAGAAAGCTTCTTTCCAGTTTGGAACGGAAGATATTTCCTTTTTCACCATAGCCCTCTATGGGCTTCCAAATATCCCTTTGCCAATTCCACAAGAACAGCCTTAGCGAAAGGCTTCTTGAAGGGAAAGATGTAACTCTGTGAGACGAATTAACAGAACACAGAGCAGTTTCTCGGAAAGCTTGTTTCCAGTTTTGAACGGAAGATATTTCCTTTTTCACCATAGCCCTCTATGGGCTTCCAAATATCCCTTTGCCAATTCCACAAGAACAGCCTTAGCGAAAGGCTTCTTGAAGGGAAAGATGTAACTCTGTGAGATGAATTAACAGAACACAGAGCAGTTTCTCAGAAAGCTTCTTTCCAGTTTTGAACGGAAGATATTTCCTTTTTCACCATAGCCCTCTATGGGCTTCCAAATATCCCTTTGCCAATTCCACAAGAACAGCCTTTGCGAAAGGCTTCTTGAAGGGAAAGATGTAACTCTGTGAGAGGAATTAACAGAACACAGAGCAGTTTCTCAGAAAGCTTCTTTCCAGTTTTGAACGGAAGATATTTCCTTTTTCACCGTAGCCCTCTATGGGCTTCCAAATATCCCTTTGCCAATTCCACAAGAACAGCCTTAGCGAAAGGTTTCTTGAAGAGAAAGATGTAACTCTATGAGATGAATTAACAGAACACAGAGCAGTTTCTCAGAAAGCTTCTTTCCAGTTTTGAAAGGAAGATATTTCCTTTTTCACCATAGCCCTCTATGGGCTTCCAAATATCCCTTTGCCAATTCCACAAGAACAGCCTTAGCGAAAGGCTTCTTGAAGGGAAAGATGTAACTCTGTGAGATGAATTAACAGAACACAGAGCAGTTTCTCAGAAAGCTTCTTTCCAGTTTTGAACGGAAGATATTTCCTTTTTCACCATAGCCCTCTATGGGCTTCCAAATATCCCTTTGAAAATTCCACAAGAACAGCTTCAGCGAAAGGTTTCTTGAAGAGAAACATGTAACTCTGTGAGATGAATTAACAGAACACAGAGCAGTTTCTCAGAAAGCTTCTTTCCAGTTTTGAAAGGAAGATATTTCCTTTTTCACCATAGCCCTCTATGGTCTTCCAAATATCCCTTTGCCCATTCCACAAGAACAGCTTTAGCGAAAGGCTTCTTGAAGGGAAAGATGTAACTCTGTGACATGAATTAACAGAACACAGGGCAGTTTCTCAGAAAGCTTCTTTCCAGGTTTGAACGGAAGATATTTCCTGTTTCACCATAGCCCTCTATGGGCTTCCAAATATCCCTTTGCCAATTCCACAAGAACAGCCTTAGCGAAAGGCTTCTTGAAGGGAAAGATGTAACTCTGTGAGATGAATTAACAGAACACAGAGCAGTTTCTCAGAAAGCTTCTTTCCAGTTTTGAACGGAAGATATTTCCTTTTTCACCATAGCCCTCTATGAGCTTCCAAATATCCCTTTGCCAATTCCACAAGAACAGCCTTAGCGAAAGGCTTCTTGAAGGGAAAGATGTAACTCTGTGAGATGAATTAACAGAACACAGAGCAGTTTCTCAGAAAGCTTCTTTCCAGTTTTGAACGGAAGATATTTCCTTTTTCACCATAGCCCTCTATGGGCTTCCAAATATCCCTTTGCCAATTCCACAAGAACAGCCTTAGCGAAAGGCTTCTTGAAGGGAAAGATGTAACTCTGTGAGATGAATTAACAGAACACAGAGCAGTTTCTCAGAAAGCTTCTTTCCAGTTTTGAACGGAAGATATTTCCTTTTTCAACTTAGCCCTCTATGGGCTTCCAAATATCCCTTTGCCAATTCCACAAGAACAGCCTTAGCGAAAGGCTTCTTGAAGGGAAACATGTAACTCTGTGAGATGAATTAACAGAACACAGAGCAGTTTCTCAGAAAGCTTCTTTGCAGTTTTAAACGGAAGATATTTCCTGTTTCACCATAGCCCTCTATTTGCTTCCAAATATCCCTTTTCCAATTCCACAAGAACAGCCTTAGCGAAAGGCTTCTTGAAGGGAAAGATGTAACTCTGTGAGATGAATTAACAGAACACAGAGCAGTTTCTCAGAAAGCTTCTTTCCAGTTTTGAACGGAAGATATTTCCTTTTTCACCATAGCCCTCTATGGGCTTCCAAATATCCCTTTGCCAATTCCAGAAGAACAGCCTTAGCGAAAGCCTTCTTGAAGGGAAAGATGTAACTCTGTGAGATGAATTAACAGAACACAGAGCAGTTTCTCAGAAAGCTTCTTTCCAGTTTTGAACGGAAGATATTTCCTTTTTCACCATAGCCCTCTATGGGCTTCCAAATATCCCTTTGCCAATTCCACAAGAACAGCCTTTGCGAAAGGCTTCTTGAAGGGAAAGATGTAACTCTGTGAGAGGAATTAACAGAACACAGAGCAGTTTCTCAGAAAGCTTCTTTCCAGTTTTGAACGGAAGATATTTCCTTTTTCACCGTAGCCCTCTATGGGCTTCCAAATATCCCTTTGCCAATTCCACAAGAACAGCCTTAGCGAAAGGTTTCTTGAAGAGAAAGATGTAACTCTATGAGATGAATTAACAGAACACAGAGCAGTTTCTCAGAAAGCTTCTTTCCAGTTTTGAAAGGAAGATATTTCCTTTTTCACCATAGCCCTCTATGGGCTTCCAAATATCCCTTTGCCAATTCCACAAGAACAGCCTTAGCGAAAGGCTTCTTGAAGGGAAAGATGTAACTCTGTGAGATGAATTAACAGAACACAGAGCAGTTTCTCAGAAAGCTTCTTTCCAGTTTTGAACGGAAGATATTTCCTTTTTCACCATAGCCCTCTATGGGCTTCCAAATATCCCTTTGAAAATTCCACAAGAACAGCTTCAGCGAAAGGTTTCTTGAAGAGAAACATGTAACTCTGTGAGATGAATTAACAGAACACAGAGCAGTTTCTCAGAAAGCTTCTTTCCAGTTTTGAAAGGAAGATATTTCCTTTTTCACCATAGCCCTCTATGGTCTTCCAAATATCCCTTTGCCCATTCCACAAGAACAGCTTTAGCGAAAGGCTTCTTGAAGGGAAAGATGTAACTCTGTGACATGAATTAACAGAACACAGGGCAGTTTCTCAGAAAGCTTCTTTCCAGGTTTGAACGGAAGATATTTCCTGTTTCACCATAGCCCTCTATGGGCTTCCAAATATCCCTTTGCCAATTCCACAAGAACAGCCTTAGCGAAAGGCTTCTTGAAGGGAAAGATGTAACTCTGTGAGATGAATTAACAGAACACAGAGCAGTTTCTCAGAAAGCTTCTTTCCAGTTTTGAACGGAAGATATTTCCTTTTTCACCATAGCCCTCTATGAGCTTCCAAATATCCCTTTGCCAATTCCACAAGAACAGCCTTAGCGAAAGGCTTCTTGAAGGGAAAGATGTAACTCTGTGAGATGAATTAACAGAACACAGAGCAGTTTCTCAGAAAGCTTCTTTCCAGTTTTGAACGGAAGATATTTCCTTTTTCACCATAGCCCTCTATGGGCTTCCAAATATCCCTTTGCCAATTCCACAAGAACAGCCTTAGCGAAAGGCTTCTTGAAGGGAAAGATGTAACTCTGTGAGATGAATTAACAGAACACAGAGCAGTTTCTCAGAAAGCTTCTTTCCAGTTTTGAACGGAAGATATTTCCTTTTTCAACTTAGCCCTCTATGGGCTTCCAAATATCCCTTTGCCAATTCCACAAGAACAGCCTTAGCGAAAGGCTTCTTGAAGGGAAACATGTAACTCTGTGAGATGAATTAACAGAACACAGAGCAGTTTCTCAGAAAGCTTCTTTGCAGTTTTAAACGGAAGATATTTCCTGTTTCACCATAGCCCTCTATTTGCTTCCAAATATCCCTTTTCCAATTCCACAAGAACAGCCTTAGCGAAAGGCTTCTTGAAGGGAAAGATGTAACTCTGTGAGATGAATTAACAGAACACAGAGCAGTTTCTCAGAAAGCTTCTTTCCAGTTTTGAACGGAAGATATTTCCTTTTTCACCATAGCCCTCTATGGGCTTCCAAATATCCCTTTGCCAATTCCAGAAGAACAGCCTTAGCGAAAGCCTTCTTGAAGGGAAAGATGTAACTCTGTGAGATGAATTAACAGAACACAGAGCAGTTTCTCAGAAAGCTTCTTTCCAGTTTTGAACGGAAGATATTTCCTTTTTCACCATAGCCCTCTATGGGCTTCCAAATATCACTTTGCCAATTCCACAAGAACAGCCTTAGCGAAAGGCTTCTTGAAGGGAAAGATGTAACTCTGTGAGATGAATTAACAGAACACAGAGCAGTTTCTCAGAAAGCTTCTTTCCAGTTTTGAACGGAAGATATTTCCTTTTTCACCATAGCCCTCTATGGGCTTCCAAATATCCCTTTGCCAATTCCACAAGAACAGCCTTTGCGAAAGGCTTCTTGAAGGGAAAGATGTAACTCTGTGAGAGGAATTAACAGAACACAGAGCAGTTTCTCAGAAAGCTTCTTTCCAGTTTTGAACGGAAGATATTTCCTTTTTCTCCATAGCCCTCTATGGGCTTCCAAATATCCCTTTGCCAATTCCACAAGAACAGCCTTAGCGAAAGGCTTCTTGAAGAGAAAGATGTAACTCTGTGAGTTGAATTAACAGAACACAGAGCAGTTTCTCAGAAAGCTTCTTTCCAGTTTTGAACGGAAGATATTTCCTTTTTCACCATAGCCCTCTATGGGCTTCCAAATATCCCTTTGCCAATTCCACAAGAACAGCCTTTGCGAAAGGCTTCTTGAAGGGAAAGATGTAACTCTGTGAGAGGAATTAACAGAACACAGAGCAGTTTCTCAGAAAGCTTCTTTCCAGTTTTGAACGGAAGATATTTCCTTTTTCTCCATAGCCCTCTATGGGCTTCCAAATATCCCTTTGCCAATTCCACAAGAACAGCCTTAGCGAAAGGCTTCTTGAAGAGAAAGATGTAACTCTGTGAGTTGAATTAACAGAACACAGAGCAGTTTCTCAGAAAGCTTCTTTCCAGTTTTGAACGGAAGATATTTCCTTTTTCACCATAGCCCTCTATGGGCTTCCAAATATCCCTTTGCCAATTCCACAAGAACAGCCTTAGCGAAACGCTTCTTGAAGAGAAAGATGTAACTCTGTGAGATGAATTAACAGAACACAGAGCAGTTTCTCAGAAAGCTTCTTTCCAGTTTTGAACGGAAGATATTTCCTTTTTCACCATAGCCCTCTATGGGCTATCAAATATCCCTTGGCCAATTCCACAAGAACAGCCTTAGCGAAAGGTTTCTTGAAGAGAAAGATGTAACTCTATGAGATGAATTAGCAGAACACAGAGCAGTTTCTCAGAAAGCTTCTTTCCAGTTTGGAACGGAAGATATTTCCTTTTTCACCATAGCCCTCTATGGGCTTCCAAATATCCCTTTGCCAATTCCACAAGAACAGCCTTAGCGAAAGGCTTCTTGAAGGAAAAGATGTAACTCTGTGAGACGAATTAACAGAACACAGAGCAGTTTCTCGGAAAGCTTGTTTCCAGTTTTGAACGGAAGATATTTCTTTTTTCACCATAGCCCTCTATGGGCTTCCCAATATCCCTTTGCCAATTCCACAAGAACAGCCTTAGCGAAAGGCTTCTTGAAGGGAAAGATGTAACTCTGTGAGATGAATTAACAGAACACAGAGCAGTTTCTCAGAAAGCTTCTTTCCAGTTTTGAACGGAAGATATTTCCTTTTTCACCATAGCCCTCTATGGGCTTCCAAATATCCCTTTGCCTATTCCAAAAGAACAGCCTTAGCGAAAGGCGTCTTGAAGGGAAAGATGTAACTCTGTGAGATGAATTAACAGAACAAAGAGCAGTTTCTCAGAAAGCTTCTTTCCAGGTTTGAACGGAAGATATTTCCTGTTTCACCATAGCCCTCTATGGGCTTCCAAATATCCCTTTGCCAATTCCACAAGAACAGCCTTAGCGAAAGGCTTCTTGAAGGGAAAGATGTAACTCTGTGAGATGAATTAACAGAACACAGAGCAGTTTCTCAGAAAGCTTCTTTCCAGTTTTGAACGGAAGATATTTCCTTTTTCACCATAGCCCTCTATGGGCTTCCAAATATCCCTTTGAAAATTCCACAAGAACAGCTTCAGCGAAAGGTTTCTTGAAGAGAAACATGTAACTCTGTGAGATGAATTAACAGAACACAGAGCAGTTTCTCAGAAAGCTTCTTTCCAGTTTTGAAAGGAAGATATTTCCTTTTTCACCATAGCCCTCTATGGTCTTCCAAATATCCCTTTGCCCATTCCACAAGAACAGCTTTAGCGAAAGGCTTCTTGAAGGGAAAGATGTAACTCTGTGACATGAATTAACAGAACACAGGGCAGTTTCTCAGAAAGCTTCTTTCCAGGTTTGAACGGAAGATATTTCCTGTTTCACCATAGCCCTCTATGGGCTTCCAAATATCCCTTTGCCAATTCCACAAGAACAGCCTTAGCGAAAGGCTTCTTGAAGGGAAAGATGTAACTCTGTGAGATGAATTAACAGAACACAGAGCAGTTTCTCAGAAAGCTTCTTTCCAGTTTTGAACGGAAGATATTTCCTTTTTCACCATAGCCCTCTATGAGCTTCCAAATATCCCTTTGCCAATTCCACAAGAACAGCCTTAGCGAAAGGCTTCTTGAAGGGAAAGATGTAACTCTGTGAGATGAATTAACAGAACACAGAGCAGTTTCTCAGAAAGCTTCTTTCCAGTTTTGAACGGAAGATATTTCCTTTTTCACCATAGCCCTCTATGGGCTTCCAAATATCCCTTTGCCAATTCCACAAGAACAGCCTTAGCGAAAGGCTTCTTGAAGGGAAAGATGTAACTCTGTGAGATGAATTAACAGAACACAGAGCAGTTTCTCAGAAAGCTTCTTTCCAGTTTTGAACGGAAGATATTTCCTTTTTCAACTTAGCCCTCTATGGGCTTCCAAATATCCCTTGGCCAATTCCACAAGAACAGCCTTAGCGAAAGGCTTCTTGAAGGGAAACATGTAACTCTGTGAGATGAATTAACAGAACACAGAGCAGTTTCTCAGAAAGCTTCTTTGCAGTTTTAAACGGAAGATATTTCCTGTTTCACCATAGCCCTCTATTTGCTTCCAAATATCCCTTTTCCAATTCCACAAGAACAGCCTTAGCGAAAGGCTTCTTGAAGGGAAAGATGTAACTCTGTGAGATGAATTAACAGAACACAGAGCAGTTTCTCAGAAAGCTTCTTTCCAGTTTTGAACGGAAGATATTTCCTTTTTCACCATAGCCCTCTATGGGCTTCCAAATATCCCTTTGCCAATTCCAGAAGAACAGCCTTAGCGAAAGCCTTCTTGAAGGGAAAGATGTAACTCTGTGAGATGAATTAACAGAACACAGAGCAGTTTCTCAGAAAGCTTCTTTCCAGTTTTGAACGGAAGATATTTCCTTTTTCACCATAGCCCTCTATGGGCTTCCAAATATCACTTTGCCAATTCCACAAGAACAGCCTTAGCGAAAGGCTTCTTGAAGGGAAAGATGTAACTCTGTGAGATGAATTAACAGAACACAGAGCAGTTTCTCAGAAAGCTTCTTTCCAGTTTTGAACGGAAGATATTTCCTTTTTCACCATAGCCCTCTATGGGCTTCCAAATATCCCTTTGCCAATTCCACAAGAACAGCCTTTGCGAAAGGCTTCTTGAAGGGAAAGATGTAACTCTGTGAGAGGAATTAACAGAACACAGAGCAGTTTCTCAGAAAGCTTCTTTCCAGTTTTGAACGGAAGATATTTCCTTTTTCTCCATAGCCCTCTATGGGCTTCCAAATATCCCTTTGCCAATTCCACAAGAACAGCCTTAGCGAAAGGCTTCTTGAAGAGAAAGATGTAACTCTGTGAGTTGAATTAACAGAACACAGAGCAGTTTCTCAGAAAGCTTCTTTCCAGTTTTGAACGGAAGATATTTCCTTTTTCACCATAGCCCTCTATGGGCTTCCAAATATCCCTTTGCCAATTCCACAAGAACAGCCTTTGCGAAAGGCTTCTTGAAGGGAAAGATGTAACTCTGTGAGAGGAATTAACAGAACACAGAGCAGTTTCTCAGAAAGCTTCTTTCCAGTTTTGAACGGAAGATATTTCCTTTTTCTCCATAGCCCTCTATGGGCTTCCAAATATCCCTTTGCCAATTCCACAAGAACAGCCTTAGCGAAAGGCTTCTTGAAGAGAAAGATGTAACTCTGTGAGTTGAATTAACAGAACACAGAGCAGTTTCTCAGAAAGCTTCTTTCCAGTTTTGAACGGAAGATATTTCCTTTTTCACCATAGCCCTCTATGGGCTTCCAAATATCCCTTTGCCAATTCCACAAGAACAGCCTTAGCGAAACGCTTCTTGAAGAGAAAGATGTAACTCTGTGAGATGAATTAACAGAACACAGAGCAGTTTCTCAGAAAGCTTCTTTCCAGTTTTGAACGGAAGATATTTCCTTTTTCACCATAGCCCTCTATGGGCTATCAAATATCCCTTGGCCAATTCCACAAGAACAGCCTTAGCGAAAGGTTTCTTGAAGAGAAAGATGTAACTCTATGAGATGAATTAGCAGAACACAGAGCAGTTTCTCAGAAAGCTTCTTTCCAGTTTGGAACGGAAGATATTTCCTTTTTCACCATAGCCCTCTATGGGCTTCCAAATATCCCTTTGCCAATTCCACAAGAACAGCCTTAGCGAAAGGCTTCTTGAAGGAAAAGATGTAACTCTGTGAGACGAATTAACAGAACACAGAGCAGTTTCTCGGAAAGCTTGTTTCCAGTTTTGAACGGAAGATATTTCTTTTTTCACCATAGCCCTCTATGGGCTTCCAAATATCCCTTTGCCAATTCCACAAGAACAGCCTTAGCGAAAGGCTTCTTGAAGGGTAAGATGTAACTCTGTGAGATGAATTAACAGAACACAGAGCAGTTTCTCAGAAAGCTTCTTTCCAGTTTTGAACGGAAGATATTTCCTTTTTCACCATAGCCCTCTATGGGCTTCCAAATATCCCTTTGCCTATTCCAAAAGAACAGCCTTAGCGAAAGGCGTCTTGAAGGGAAAGATGTAACTCTGTGAGATGAATTAACAGAACAAAGAGCAGTTTCTCAGAAAGCTTCTTTCCAGGTTTGAACGGAAGATATTTCCTGTTTCACCATAGCCCTCTATGGGCTTCCAAATATCCCTTTGCCAATTCCACAAGAACAGCCTTAGCGAAAGGCTTCTTGAAGGGAAAGATGTAACTCTGTGAGATGAATTAACAGAACACAGAGCAGTTTCTCAGAAAGCTTCTTTCCAGTTTTGAACGGAAGATATTTCCTTTTTCACCATAGCCCTCTATGGGCTTCCACATATCCCTTTGCCAATTCCACAAGAACAGCCTTAGCGAAAGACTTCTTGAAGGGAAAGATGTAACTCTGTGAGATGAATTAACAGAACACAGAGCAGTTTCTCAGAAAGCTTCTTTCCAGTTTGGAACGGAAGATATTTCCTTTTTCACCATAGCCCTCTATGGGCTTCCAAATATCCCTTTGCCAATTCCACAAGAACAGCCTTAGCGAAAGGCTTCTTGAAGGGAAAGATGTAACTCTGTGAGATGAATTAACAGAACACAGAGCAGTTTCTCAGAACGCTTCTTTCCAGTTTTGAACGGAAGATGTTTCCTTTTTCACCATAGCCCTCTATGGGCTTCCAAATATCCCTTTGCCAATTCCACAAGAACAGCCTTAGCGAAAGGCTTCTTGAAGGGAAAGATTTAACGCTGTGAGATGAATTAACAGAACACAGAACAGTTTCTCAGAAAGCTTCTTTCCAGTTTTGAACGGAAGATATTTCCTTTTTCACCATAGCCCTCTATGGGCTTCCAAATATCCCTTTGCCAATTCCACAAGAACAGCCTTTGCGAAAGGCTTCTTGAAGGGAAAGATGTAACTCTGTGAGAGGAATTAACAGAACACAGAGCAGTTTCTCAGAAAGCTTCTTTCCAGTTTTGAACGGAAGATATTTCCTTTTTCACCGTAGCCCTCTATGGGCTTCCAAATATCCCTTTGCCAATTCCACAAGAACAGCCTTAGCGAAAGGTTTCTTGAAGAGAAAGATGTAACTCTATAAGATGAATTAACAGAACACAGAGCAGTTTCTCAGAAAGCTTCTTTCCAGTTTTGAACGGAAGATATTTCCTTTTTCACCATAGCCCTCTATGGGCTTCCAAATATCCCTTTGCCAATTCCACAAGAACAGCCTTAGCGAAAGGCTTCTTGAAGGGAAAGATGTAACTCTGTGAGATGAATTAACAGAACACAGAGCAGTTTCTCAGAAAGCTTCTTTCCAGTTTTGAACGGAAGATGTTTCCTTTTTCACCATAGCCCTCTATGGGCTTCCAAATATCCCTTTGCCAATTCCACAAGAACAGCCTTAGCGAAAGGCTTCTTGAAGGGAAAGATGTAACGTTGTGAGATGAATTAACAGAACACAGAGCAGTTTCTCCGAAAGCTTCTTTCCAGTTTTGAACGGAAGATATTTCCTTTATCACCATAGCCCTCTATGGGCTTCCAAATATCCCTTTGCCAATTCCACAAGAACAGCCATAGCGAAACGCTTCTTGAAGAGAAAGATGTAACTCTGTGAGATGAATTAACAGAACACAGAGCAGTTTCTCAGAAAGCTTCTTTCCAGTTTTGAACGGAAGATATTTCCTTTTTCACCATAGCCCTCTATGGGCTTCCAAATATCCCTTTGCCAATTCCACAAGAACAGCCTTAGCGAAAGGCTTCTTGAAGGGAAAGATGTAACTCTGTGAGAGGAATTAACAGAACACAGAGCAGTTTCTCAGAAAGCTTCTTTCCAGTTTTGAACGGAAGATATTTCCTTTTCCTCCATAGCCCTCTATGGGCTTCCAAATATCCCTTTGCCAATTCCACAAGAACAGCCTTAGCGAAAGGCTTCTTGAATAGAAAGATGTAACTCTGTGAGTTGAATTAACAGAACACAGAGCAGTTTCTCAGAAAGCTTCTTTCCAGTTATGAACGGAAGATATTTCCTTTTTCACCATAGCCCTCTATGGGCTTCCAAATATCCCTTTGCCAATTCCACAAGAACAGACTTAGCGAAACGCTTCTTGAAGAGAAAGATGTAACTCTGTGAGATGAATTAACAGAACACAGAGCAGTTTCTCAGAAAGCTTCTTTCCAGTTTTGAACGGAAGATATTTCCTTTTTCACCATAGCCCTCTATGGGCTATCAAATATCCCTTTGCCAATTCCACAAGAACAGCCTTAGCGAAAGGTTTCTTGAAGAGAAAGATGTAACTCTATGAGATGAATTAGCAGAACACAGAGCAGTTTCTCAGAAAGCTTCTTTCCAGTTTGGAACGGAAGATATTTCCTTTTTCACCATAGCCCTCTATGGGCTTCCAAATATCCCTTTGCCAATTCCACAAGAACAGCCTTAGCGAAAGGCTTCTTGAAAGGAAAGATGTAACTCTGTGAGACGAATTAACAGAACACAGAGCAGTTTCTCGGAAAGCTTGTTTCCAGTTTTGAACGGAAGATATTTCCTTTTTCACCATAGCCCTCTATGGGCTTCCAAATATCCCTTTGCCAATTCCACAAGAACAGCCTTAGCGAAAGGCTTCTTGAAGGGAAAGATGTAACTCTGTGAGATGAATTAACAGAACACAGAGCAGTTTCTCAGAAAGCTTCTTTCCAGTTTTGAACGGAAGATATTTCCTTTTTCACCATAGCCCTCTATGGGCTTCCAAATATCCCTTTGCCTATTCCAAAAGAACAGCCTTAGCGAAAGGCGTCTTGAAGGGAAAGATGTAACTCTGTGAGATGAATTAACAGAACAAAGAGCAGTTTCTCAGAGAGCTTCTTTCCAGGTTTGAACGAAAGATATTTCCTGTTTCACCATAGCCCTCTATGGGCTTCCAAATATCCCTTTGCCAATTCCACAAGAACAGCCTTAGCGAAAGGCTTCTTGAAGGGAAAGATGTAACTCTGTGAGATGAATTAACAGAACACAGAGCAGTTTCTCAGAAAGCTTCTTTCCAGTTTTGAACGGAAGATATTTCCTTTTTCACCATAGCCCTCTATGGGCTTCCACATATCCCTTTGCCAATTCCACAAGAACAGCCTTAGCGAAAGACTTCTTGAAGGGAAAGATGTAACTCTGTGAGATGAATTAACAGAACACAGAGCAGTTTCTCAGAAAGCTTCTTTCCAGTTTGGAACGGAAGATATTTCCTTTTTCACCATAGCCCTCTATGGGCTTCCAAATATAACTTTGCCAATTCCACAAGAACAGCCTTAGCGAAAGGCTTCTTGAAGGGAAAGATGTAACTCTGTGAGATGAATTAACAGAACACAGAGCAGTTTCTCAGAACGCTTCTTTCCAGTTTTGAACGGAAGATGTTTCCTTTTTCACCATAGCCCTCTATGGGCTTCCAAATATCCCTTTGCCAATTCCACAAGAACAGCCTTAGCGAAAGGCTTCTTGAAGGGAAAGAGGTAACTCTGTGAGATGAATTAACAGAACACAGAGCAGTTTCTCAGAAAGCTTCTTTCCAGTTTTGAACGGAAGATATTTCCTTTTTCACCATAGCCCTCTATGAGCTTCCAAATATCCCTTTGCCAATTCCACAAGAACAGCCTTAGCGAAAGGCTTCTTGAAGGGAAAGATGTAACTCTGTGAGATGAATTAACAGAACACAGAGCAGTTTCTCAGAAAGCTTCTTTCCAGTTTTGAACGGAAGATATTTCCTTTTTCACCATAGCCCTCTATGGGCTTCCAAATATCCCTTTGCCAATTCCACAAGAACAGCCTTAGCGAAAGGCTTCTTGAAGGGAAAGATGTAACTCTGTGAGATGAATTAACAGAACACAGAGCAGTTTCTCAGAAAGCTTCTTTCCAGTTTTGAACGGAAGATATTTCCTTTTTCACCTTAGCCCTCTATGGGCTTCCAAATATCCCTTTGCCAATTCCACAAGAACAGCCTTAGCGAAAGGCTTCTTGAAGGGAAACATGTAACTCTGTGAGATGAATTAACAGAACACAGAGCAGTTTCTCAGAAAGCTTCTTTGCAGTTTTAAACGGAAGATATTTCCTGTTTCACCATAGCCCTCTATTTGCTTCCAAATATCCCTTTTCCAATTCCACAGGAACAGCCTTAGCGAAAGGCTTCTTGAAGGGAAAGATGTAACTCTGTGAGATGAATTAACAGAACACAGAGCAGTTTCTCAGAAAGCTTCTTTCCAGTTTTGAACGGAAGATATTTCCTTTTTCACCATAGCCCTCTATGGGCTTCCAAATATCCCTTTGCCAATTCCAGAAGAACAGCCTTAGCGAAAGCCTTCTTGAAGGGAAAGATGTAACTCTGTGAGATGAATTAACAGAACACAGAGCAGTTTCTCAGAAAGCTTCTTTCCAGTTTTGAAAGGAAGATATTTCCTTTTTCACCATAGCCCTCTATGGGTTTCCAAATATCCCTTGGCCAATTCCACAAGAACAGCCTTAGCGAAAGGCTTCTTGAAGGGAAAGATGTAACTCTGTGAGATGAATTAACAGAACACAGAGCAGTTTCTCAGAAAGCTTCTTTCCAGTTTTGAATGGAAGATATTTCCTTTTTCACCATAGCCCTCTATTTGCTTCCAAATATCCCTTTTCCAATTCCACAAGAACAGCGTTAGCGAAAGGTTTCTTGAAGGGAAAGATGTAACTCTGTGAGATGAATTAACAGAACACAGAGCAGTTTCTCAGAAAGCTTCTTTCCAGTTTTGAACGGAAGATATTTCCTTTTTCACCATAGCCCTCTATGGGCTTCCAAATATCCCTTTGCCAATTCCACAAGAACAGCCTTAGCGAAAGGCTTCTTGAAGGGAAAGATGTAACTCTGTGAGATGAATTAACAGAACGCAGAGCAGTTTCTCAGAAAGCTTCTTTCCAGTTTTGAACGGAAGATATTTCCTTTTTCACCATAGCCCTCTATGGGCTTCCAAATATCCCTTTGCCAATTCCACAAGAACAGCCTTTGCGAAAGGCTTCTTGAAGGGAAAGATGTAACTCTGTGAGAGGAATTAACAGAACACAGAGCAGTTTCTCAGAAAGCTTCTTTCCAGTTTTGAACGGAAGATATTTCCTTTTTCTCCATAGCCCTCTATGGGCTTCCAAATATCCCTTTGCCAATTCCACAAGAACAGCCTTAGCGAAAGGCTTCTTGAAGAGAAAGATGTAACTCTGTGAGTTGAATTAACAGAACACAGAGCAGTTTCTCAGAAAGCTTCTTTCCAGTTTTGAACGGAAGATATTTCCTTTTTCACCATAGCCCTCTATGGGGTTCCAAATATCCCTTTGCCAATTCCACAAGAACAGCCTTAGCGAAACGCTTCTTGAAGAGAAAGATGTAACTCTGTGAGATGAATTAACAGAACACAGAGCAGTTTCTCAGAAAGCTTCTTTCCAGTTTTGAATGGAAGATATTTCCTTTTTCACCATAGCCCTCTATTTGCTTCCAAATATCCCTTTTCCAATTCCACAAGAACAGCGTTAGCGAAAGGTTTCCTGAAGGGAAAGATGTAACTCTGTGAGATGAATTAACAGAACACAGAGCAGTTTCTCAGAAAGCTTCTTTCCAGTTTTGAACGGAAGATATTTCCTTTTTCACCATAGCCCTCTATGGTCTTCCAAATATCCCTTTGCCAATTCCACAAGAACAGCCTTAGCGAAAGGCTTCTTGAAGGGAAAGATGTAACTCTGTGAGATGAATTAACAGAACGCAGAGCAGTTTCTCAGAAAGCTTCTTTCCAGTTTTGAACGGAAGATATTTCCTTTTTCACCATAGCCCTCTATGGGCTTCCAAATATCCCTTTGCCAATTCCACAAGAACAGCCTTTGCGAAAAGCTTCTTGAAGGGAAAGATGTAACTCTGTGAGAGGAATTAAGAGAACACAGAGCAGTTTCTCAGAAAGCTTCTTTCCAGTTTTGAACGGAAGATATTTCCTTTTTCTCCATAGCCCTCTATGGGCTTCCAAATATCCCTTTGCCAATTCCACAAGAACAGCCTTAGCGAAAGGCTTCTTGAAGAGAAAGATGTAACTCTGTGAGTTGAATTAACAGAACACAGAGCAGTTTCTCAGAAAGCTTCTTTCCAGTTTTGAACGGAAGATATTTCCTTTTTCACCATAGCCCTCTATGGGCTTCCAAATATCCCTTTGCCAATTCCACAAGAATAGCCTTAGCGAAAGGCTTCTTGAAGAGAAAGATGTAACTCTGTGAGATGAATTAACAGAACACAGAGCAGTTTCTCAGAGAGCTTCTTTCCAGTTTTGAACGGAAGATATTTCCTTTTTCACCATAGCCCTCTATGGGCTTCCAAATATCCCTTTGCCAATTCCACAAGAACAGCCTTAGCGAAAGGCTTCTTGAAGGGAAAGAGGTAACTCTGTGAGATGAATTAACAGAACACAGAGCAGTTTCTCAGAAAGCTTCTTTCCAGTTTTGAACGGAAGATATTTCCTTTTTCACCATAGCCCTCTATGAGCTTCCAAATATCCCTTTGCCAATTCCACAAGAACAGCCTTAGCGAAAGGCTTCTTGAAGGGAAAGATGTAACTCTGTGAGATGAATTAACAGAACACAGAGCAGTTTCTCAGAAAGCTTCTTTCCAGTTTTGAACGGAAGATATTTCCTTTTTCACCATAGCCCTCTATGGGCTTCCAAATATCCCTTTGCCAATTCCACAAGAACAGCCTTAGCGAAAGGCTTCTTGAAGGGAAAGATGTAACTCTGTGAGATGAATTAACAGAACACAGAGCATTTTCTCAGAAAGCTTCTTTCCAGTTTTGAACGGAAGATATTTCCTTTTTCACCTTAGCCCTCTATGGGCTTCCAAATATCCCTTTGCCAATTCCACAAGAACAGCCTTAGCGAAAGGCTTCTTGAAGGGAAACATGTAACTCTGTGAGATGAATTAACAGAACACAGAGCAGTTTCTCAGAAAGCTTCTTTGCAGTTTTAAACGGAAGATATTTCCTGTTTCACCATAGCCCTCTATTTGCTTCCAAATATCCCTTTTCCAATTCCACAGGAACAGCCTTAGCGAAAGGCTTCTTGAAGGGAAAGATGTAACTCTGTGAGATGAATTAACAGAACACAGAGCAGTTTCTCAGAAAGCTTCTTTCCAGTTTTGAACGGAAGATATTTCCTTTTTCACCATAGCCCTCTATGGGCTTCCAAATATCCCTTTGCCAATTCCAGAAGAACAGCCTTAGCGAAAGCCTTCTTGAAGGGAAAGATGTAACTCTGTGAGATGAATTAACAGAACACAGAGCAGTTTCTCAGAAAGCTTCTTTCCAGTTTTGAAAGGAAGATATTTCCTTTTTCACCATAGCCCTCTATGGGTTTCCAAATATCCCTTGGCCAATTCCACAAGAACAGCCTTAGCGAAAGGCTTCTTGAAGGGAAAGATGTAACTCTGTGAGATGAATTAACAGAACACAGAGCAGTTTCTCAGAAAGCTTCTTTCCAGTTTTGAATGGAAGATATTTCCTTTTTCACCATAGCCCTCTATTTGCTTCCAAATATCCCTTTTCCAATTCCACAAGAACAGCGTTAGCGAAAGGTTTCTTGAAGGGAAAGATGTAACTCTGTGAGATGAATTAACAGAACACAGAGCAGTTTCTCATAAAGCTTCTTTCCAGTTTTGAACGGAAGATATTTCCTTTTTCACCATAGCCCTCTATGGGCTTCCAAATATCCCTTTGCCAATTCCACAAGAACAGCCTTAGCGAAAGGCTTCTTGAAGGGAAAGATGTAACTCTGTGAGATGAATTAACAGAACGCCGAGCAGTTTCTCAGAAAGCTTCTTTCCAGTTTTGAACGGAAGATATTTCCTTTTTCACCATAGCCCTCTATGGGCTTCCAAATATCCCTTTGCCAATTCCACAAGAACAGCCTTTACGAAAGGCTTCTTGAAGGGAAAGATGTAACTCTGTGAGAGGAATTAACAGAACACAGAGCAGTTTCTCAGAAAGCTTCTTTCCAGTTTTGAACGGAAGATATTTCCTTTTTCTCCATAGCCCTCTATGGGCTTCCAAATATCCCTTTGCCAATTCCACAAGAACAGCCTTAGCGAAAGGCTTCTTGAAGAGAAAGATGTAACTCTGTGAGTTGAATTAACAGAACACAGAGCAGTTTCTCAGAAAGCTTCTTTCCAGTTTTGAACGGAAGATATTTCCTTTTTCACCATAGCCCTCTATGGGCTTCCAAATATCCCTTTGCCAATTCCACAAGAACAGCCTTAGCGAAACGCTTCTTGAAGAGAAAGATGTAACTCTGTGAGATGAATTAACAGAACACAGAGCAGTTTCTCAGAAAGCTTCTTTCCAGTTTTGAATGGAAGATATTTCCTTTTTCACCATAGCCCTCTATTTGCTTCCAAATATCCCTTTTCCAATTCCACAAGAACAGCGTTAGCGAAAGGTTTCTTGAAGGGAAACATGTAACTCTGTGAGATGAATTAACAGAACACAGAGCAGTTTCTCAGAAAGCTTCTTTCCAGTTTTGAACGGAAGATATTTCCTTTTTCACCATAGCCCTCTATGGGCTTCCAAATATCCCTTTGCCAATTCCACAAGAACAGCCTTAGCGAAAGGCTTCTTGAAGGGAAAGATGTAACTCTGTGAGATGAATTAACAGAACGCAGAGCAGTTTCTCAGAAAGCTTCTTTCCAGTTTTGAACGGAAGATATTTCCTTTTTCACCATAGCCCTCTATGGGCTTCCAAATATCCCTTTGCCAATTCCACAAGAACAGCCTTTGCGAAAGGCTTCTTGAAGGGAAAGATGTAACTCTGTGAGAGGAATTAAGAGAACACAGAGCAGTTTCTCAGAAAGCTTCTTTCCAGTTTTGAACGGAAGATATTTCCTTTTTCTCCATAGCCCTCTATGGGCTTCCAAATATCCCTTTGCCAATTCCACAAGAACAGCCTTAGCGAAAGGCTTCTTGAAGAGAAAGATGTAACTCTGTGAGTTGAATTAACAGAACACAGAGCAGTTTCTCAGAAAGCTTCTTTCCAGTTTTGAACGGAAGATATTTCCTTTTTCACCATAGCCCTCTATGGGCTTCCAAATATCCCTTTGCCAATTCCACAAGAACAGCCTTAGCGAAACGCTTCTTGAAGAGAAAGATGTAACTCTGTGAGATGAATTAACAGAACACAGAGCAGTTTCTCAGAAAGCTTCTTTCCAGTTTTGAACGGAAGATATTTCCTTTTTCACCATAGCCCTCTATGGGCTATCAAATATCCCTTGGCCAATTCCACAAGAACAGCCTTAGCGAAAGGTTTCTTGAAGAGAAAGATGTAACTCTATGAGATGAATTAGCAGAACACAGAGCAGTTTCTCAGAAAGCTTCTTTCCAGTTTGGAACGGAAGATATTTCCTTTTTCACCATAGCCCTCTAAGGGCTTCCAAATATCCCTTTGCCAATTCCACAAGAACAGCCTTAGCGAAAGGCTTCTTGAAGGAAAAGATGTAACTCTGTGAGACGAATTAACAGAACACAGAGCAGTTTCTCGGAAAGCTTGTTTCCAGTTTTGAACGGAAGATATTTCTTTTTTCACCATAGCCCTCTATGGGCTTCCAAATATCCCTTTGCCAATTCCACAAGAACAGCCTTAGCGAAAGGCTTCTTGAAGGGAAAGATGTAACTCTGTGAGATGAATTAACAGAACACAGAGCAGTTTCTCAGAAAGCTTCTTTCCAGTTTTGAACGGAAGATATTTCCTTTTTCACCATAGCCCTCTATGGGCTTCCAAATATCCCTTTGCCTATTCCAAAAGAACAGCCTTAGCGAAAGGCGTCTTGAAGGGAAAGATGTAACTCTGTGAGATGAATTAACAGAACAAAGAGCAGTTTCTCAGAAAGCTTCTTTCCAGGTTTGAACGGAAGATATTTCCTGTTTCACCATAGCCCTCTATGGGCTTCCAAATATCCCTTTGCCAATTCCACAAGAACAGCCTTAGCGAAAGGCTTCTTGAAGGGAAAGATGTAACTCTGTGAGATGAATTAACAGAACACAGAGCAGTTTCTCAGAAAGCTTCTTTCCAGTTTTGAACGGAAGATATTTCCTTTTTCACCATAGCCCTCTATGGGCTTCCACATATCCCTTTGCCAATTCCACAAGAACAGCCTTAGCGAAAGACTTCTTGAAGGGAAAGATGTAACTCTGTGAGATGAATTAACAGAACACAGAGCAGTTTCTCAGAAAGCTTCTTTCCAGTTTGGAACGGAAGATATTTCCTTTTTCACCATAGCCCTCTTTGGGCTTCCAAATATCCCTTTGCCAATTCCACAAGAACAGCCTTAGCGAAAGGCTTCTTGAAGGGAAAGATGTAACTCTGTGAGATGAATTAACAGAACACAGAGCAGTTTCTCAGAACGCTTCTTTCCAGTTTTGAACGGAAGATGTTTCCTTTTTCACCATAGCCCTCTATGGGCTTCCAAATATCCCTTTGCCAATTCCACAAGAACAGCCTTAGCGAAAGGCTTCTTGAAGGGAAAGATTTAACGCTGTGAGATGAATTAACAGAACACAGAACAGTTTCTCAGAAAGCTTCTTTCCAGTTTTGAACGGAAGATATTTCCTTTTTCACCATAGCCCTCTATGGGCTTCCAAATATCCCTTTGCCAATTCCACAAGAACAGCCTTTGCGAAAGGCTTCTTGAAGGGAAAGATGTAACTCTGTGAGAGGAATTAACAGAACACAGAGCAGTTTCTCAGAAAGCTTCTTTCCAGTTTTGAACGGAAGATATTTCCTTTTTCACCGTAGCCCTCTATGGGCTTCCAAATATCCCTTTGCCAATTCCACAAGAACAGCCTTAGCGAAAGGTTTCTTGAAGAGAAAGATGTAACTCTATAAGATGAATTAACAGAACACAGAGCAGTTTCTCAGAAAGCTTCTTTCCAGTTTTGAAAGGAAGATATTTCCTTTTTCACCATAGCCCTCTATGGGCTTCCAAATATCCCTTTGCCAATTCCACAAGAACAGCCTTAGCGAAAGGCTTCTTGAAGGGAAAGATGTAACTCTGTGAGATGAATTAACAGAACACAGAGCAGTTTCTCAGAAAGCTTCTTTCCAGTTTTGAACGGAAGATGTTTCCTTTTTCACCATAGCCCTCTATGGGCTTCCAAATATGCCTTTGCCAATTCCACAAGAACAGCCTTAGCGAAAGGCTTCTTGAAGGGAAAGATGTAACGTTGTGAGATGAATTAACAGAACACAGAGCAGTTTCTCCGAAAGCTTCTTTCCAGTTTTGAACGGAAGATATTTCATTTATCACCATAGCCCTCTATGGGCTTCCAAATATCCCTTTGCCAATTCCACAAGAACAGCCATAGCGAAACGCTTCTTGAAGAGAAAGATGTAACTCTGTGAGATGAATTAACAGAACACAGAGCAGTTTCTCAGAAAGCTTCTTTCCAGTTTTGAACGGAAGATATTTCCTTTTTCACCATAGCCCTCTATGGGCTTCCAAATATCCCTTTGCCAATTCCACAAGAACAGCCTTAGCGAAAGGCTTCTTGAAGGGAAAGATGTAACGCTGTGAGATGAATTAACAGAACACAGAGCAGTTTCTCAGAAAGCTTCTTTCCAGTTTTGAACGGAAGATATTTCCTTTATCACCATAGCCCTCTATGGGCTTCCAAATATCCCTTTGCCAATTCCACAAGAACAGCCTTAGCGAAAGGCTTCTTGAAGGGAAAGATGTAACTCTGTGAGAGGAATTAACAGAACACAGAGCAGTTTCTCAGAAAGCTTCTTTCCAGTTTTGAACGGAAGATATTTACTTTTCCTCCATAGCCCTCTATGGGCTTCCAAATATCCCTTTGCCAATTCCACAAGAACAGCCTTAGCGAAAGGCTTCTTGAATAGAAAGATGTAACTCTGTGAGTTGAATTAACAGAACACAGAGCAGTTTCTCAGAAAGCTTCTTTCCAGTTATGAACGGAAGATATTTCCTTTTTCACCATAGCCCTCTATGGGCTTCCAAATATCCCTTTGCCAATTCCACAAGAACAGACTTAGCGAAACGCTTCTTGAAGAGAAAGATGTAACTCTGTGAGATGAATTAACAGAACACAGAGCAGTTTCTCAGAAAGCTTCTTTCCAGTTTTGAACGGAAGATATTTCCTTTTTCACCATAGCCCTCTATGGGCTATCAAATATCCCTTTGCCAATTCCACAAGAACAGCCTTAGCGAAAGGTTTCTTGAAGAGAAAGATGTAACTCTATGAGATGAATTAGCAGAACACAGAGCAGTTTCTCAGAAAGCTTCTTTCCAGTTTGGAACGGAAGATATTTCCTTTTTCACCATAGCCCTCTATGGGCTTCCAAATATCCCTTTGCCAATTCCACAAGAACAGCCTTAGCGAAAGGCTTCTTGAAAGGAAAGATGTAACTCTGTGAGACGAATTAACAGAACACAGAGCAGTTTCTCGGAAAGCTTGTTTCCAGTTTTGAACGGAAGATATTTCCTTTTTCACCATAGCCTTCTATGGGCTTCCAAATATCCCTTTGCCAATTCCACAAGAACAGCCTTAGCGAAAGGCTTCTTGAAGGGAAAGATGTAACTCTGTGAGATGAATTAACAGAACACAGAGCAGTTTCTCAGAAAGCTTCTTTCCAGTTTTGAACGGAAGATATTTCCTTTTTCACCATAGCCCTCTATGGGCTTCCAAATATCCCTTTGCCTATTCCAAAAGAACAGCCTTAGCGAAAGGCGTCTTGAAGGGAAAGATGTAACTCTGTGAGATGAATTAACAGAACAAAGAGCAGTTTCTCAGAGAGCTTCTTTCCAGGTTTGAACGAAAGATATTTCCTGTTTCACCATAGCCCTCTATGGGCTTCCAAATATCCCTTTGCCAATTCCACAAGAACAGCCTTAGCGAAAGGCTTCTTGAAGGGAAAGATGTAACTCTGTGAGATGAATTAACAGAACACAGAGCAGTTTCTCAGAAAGCTTCTTTCCAGTTTTGAACGGAAGATATTTCCTTTTTCACCATAGCCCTCTAAGGGCTTCCACATATCCCTTTGCCAATTCCACAAGAACAGCCTTAGCGAAAGACTTCTTGAAGGGAAAGATGTAACTCTGTGAGATGAATTAACAGAACACAGAGCAGTTTCTCAGAAAGCTTCTTTCCAGTTTGGAACGGAAGATATTTCCTTTTTCACCGTAGCCCTCTATGGGCTTCCAAATATCCCTTTGCCAATTCCACAAGAACAGCCTTAGCGAAAGGTTTCTTGAAGAGAAAGATGTAACTCTATGAGATGAATTAACAGAACACAGAGCAGTTTCTCAGAAAGCTTCTTTCCAGTTTTGAAAGGAAGATATTTCCTTTTTCACCATAGCCCTCTATGGGCTTCCAAATATCCCTTTGCCAATTCCACAAGAACAGCCTTAGCGAAAGGATTCTTGAAGGGAAAGATGTAACTCTGTGAGATGAATTAACAGAACACAGAGCAGTTTCTCAGAAAGCTTCTTTCCAGTTTTGAACGGAAGATATTTCCTTTTTCACCATAGCCCTCTATGGGCTTCCAAATATCCCTTTGAAAATTCCAAAAGAACAGCTTTAGCGAAAGGTTTCTTGAAGAGAAACATGTAACTCTGTGAGATGAATTAACAGAACACAGAGCAGTTTCTCAGAAAGCTTCTTTCCAGTTTTGAACGGAAGATATTTCCTTTTTCACCATAGCCCTCTATGGTCTTCCAAATATCCCTTTGCCCATTCCACAAGAACAGCTTTAGCGAAAGGCTTCTTGAAGGGAAAGATGTAACTCTGTGACATGAATTAACAGAACACAGGGCAGTTTCTCAGAAAGCTTCTTTCCAGGTTTGAACGGAAGATATTTCCTGTTTCACCATAGCCCTCTATGGGCTTCCAAATATCCCTTTGCCAATTCCACAAGAACAGCCTTAGCGAAAGGCTTCTTGAAGGGAAAGATGTAACTCTGTGAGATGAATTAACAGAACACAGAGCAGTTTCTCAGAAAGCTTCTTTCCAGTTTTGAATGGAAGATATTTCCTTTTTCACCATAGCCCTCTATGGGCTTCCAAATATCCCTTTGCCAATTCCACAAGAACAGCCTTAGCGAAAGGCTTCTTGAAGGGAAAGATGTAACTCTGTGAGATGAATTAACAGAACACAGAGCAGTTTCTCAGAAAGCTTCTTTCCAGTTTTGAACGGAAGATATTTCCTTTTTCACCATAGCCCTCTATGGGCTTCCAAATATCCCTTTGCCAATTCCACAAGAACAGCCTTAGCGAAAGGCTTCTTGAAGGGAAAGATGTAACTCTGTGAGATGAATTAACAGAACACAGAGCAGTTTCTCAGAAAGCTTCTTTCCAGTTTTGAACGGAAGATATTTCCTTTTTCACCTTAGCCCTCTATGGGCTTCCAAATATCCCTTTGCCAATTCCACAAGAACAGCCTTAGCGAAAGGCGACTTGAAGGGAAAGATGTAACTCTGTGAGATGAATTAACAGAACACAGAGCAGTTTCTCAGAAAGCTTCTTTCCAGTTTTGAACGGAAGATATTTCCTTTTTCACCATAGCCCTCTATGGGCTTCCAAATATCCCTTTGCCAATCCCACAAGAACAGCCTTAGCGAAAGGCTTCTTGAAGGGAAAGATGTAACGTTGTGAGATGAATTAACAGAACACAGAGCAGTTTCTCAGAAAGCTTCTTTCCAGTTTTGAACGGAAGATATTTCCTTTTTCACCATAGCCCTCTATGGGCTTCCAAATATCCCTTTGCCAATTCCACAAGAACAGCCTTAGCGAAAGGCTTCTAGAAGGCAAAGATGTAACTCTGTGAGATGAATTAACAGAACACAGAGCAGTTTCTCAGAAAGCTTCTTTCCAGTTTTGAACGGAAGATATTTCCTTTTTCACCATAGCCCTCTATGGGCTTCCAAATATCCCTTTGCCAATTCCACAAGAACAGCCTTAGCGAAAGGCTTCTTGAAGGGAAAGATGTAACTCTGTGAGATGAATTAACAGAACACAGAGCAGTTTCTCAGAAAGCTTCTTTCCAGTTTTAAACGGAAGATATTCCCTTTTTCACCATAGCCCTCTATGGGCTTCCAAATATCCCTTTACCAATTCCACAAGAACAGCCTTAGCGAAAGTCTTCTTGAAGGGAAAGATGTAACTCTGTGAGATGAATTAACAGAACACAGAGCAGTTTCTCAGAAAGCTTCTTTCCAGTTTTAAACGGAAGATATTTCCTTTTTCACCATAGCCCTCTATGGGCTTCCAAATATCCCTTTGCCAATTCCACAAGAACAGCTTTAGCGAAAGGTTTCTTGAAGGGAAAGATGTAACTCTGTGAGATGAATTAACAGAACACAGAGCAGTTTCTCAGAAAGCTTCTTTCCAGGTTAAACGGAAGATATTTCCTTTTTCACCATAGCCCTCTTTGGGCTTCCAAATATCCCTTTGCCAATTCCACAAGAACAGCCTTAGCGAAAGGCTTCTTGAAAAGAAAGATGAAACTCTGTGAGATGAATTAACAGAACACAGAGCAGTTTCTCAGAAAGCTTCTTTCCAGTTTTGAACGGAAGATGTTTCCTTTTTCACCATACCACCTATGGGCTTCCAAATATCCCTTTGCCAATTCCACAAGAACAGCCTTAGCGAAAGGCTTCTTGAAGGGAAAGATGTAACGCTGTGAGATGAAATAACAGAACACAGAGCAGTTCCTCAGAAAGCCTCTTTCCAGTTTTGAACGGAAGATATTTCCTTTATCACCATAGCCCTCTATGGGCTTCCAAATATCCCTTTGCCAATTCCACAAGAACAGCCTTAGCGAAAGGCTTCTTGAAGGGAAAGATGTAACTCTGTGAGAGGAATTAACAGAACACGGAGCAGTTTCTCAGAAAGCTTCTTTCCAGTTTTGAACGGAAGATATTTCCTTTTTCTCCATAGCCCTCTATGGGCTTCCAAATATCCCTTTGCCAATTCCACAAGAACAGCCTTAGCGAAAGGCTTCTTGAAGAGAAAGATGTAACTCTGTGAGTTGAATTAAGAAAACACAGAGCAGTTTCTCAGAAAGCTTCTTTCCAGTTTTGAACGGAAGATATTTCCTTTTTCACCATAGCCCTCTATGGGCTTCCAAATATCCCTTTGCCAATTCCACAAGAACAGCCTTAGCGAAAGGCTTCTTGAAGGGAAAGATGTAACTCTGTGAGATGAATTAACAGAACACAGAGCAGTTTCTCAGAAAGCTTCTTTCCAGTTTTGAACGGAAGATATTTCCTTTTTCACCATAGCCCTCTATGGGCTTCCAAATATCCCTTTGCCAATTCCACAAGAACAGCTTTAGCGAAAGGTTTCTTGAAGGGAAAGATGTAACTCTGTGAGATGAATTAACAGAACACAGAGCAGTTTCTCAGAAAGCTTCTTTCCAGTTTTGAAAGGAAGATATTTCCTTTTTCACCATAGCCCTCTATGGGCTTCCAAATATTCCTTTGCCAATTCCACAAGAACAGCCTTAGCGAAAGGCTTCTTGAAGGGAAAGATGTAACTCTGTGAGATGAATTAACAGAACACAGAGCAGTTTCTCAGAAAGCTTCTTTCCAGTTTTGAACGGAAGATATTTCCTTTTTCACCATAGCCCTCTATGGGCTTCCAAATATCCCTTTGCCAATAGAATAGCTTTAGCGAAAGGTTTCTTGAAGGGAAAGATGTAACTCTGTGAGATGAATTAACAGAACACAGAGCAGTTTCTCATAAAGCTTCTTTCCATGTTTGAACGGAAGATATTTCCTGTTTCACCATAGCCCTCTATGGGCTTCCAAATATCCCTTTGCCAATTCCACAAGAACAGCCTTAGCGAAAGGCTTCTTGAAGGGAAAGATGTAACTCTGTGAGATGAATTAACAGAACACAGAGCAGTTTCTCAGAAAGATTCTTTCCAGTTTTGAACGGAAGATATTTCCTTTTTCACCATAGCCCTCTATGGGCTTCCAAATATCCCTTTGCCAATTCCACAAGAACAGCCTTAGCGAAAGGCTTCCAGAAGAGAAAGATGTAACTCTGTGAGATGAATTAACAGAACACAGAGCAGTTTCTCAGAAAGCTTCTTTCCAGTTTTGAACGGAAGATATTTCTTTTTCACCATAGCCCTCTATGGGCTTCCAAATATCCCTTTGCCAATTCCACAAGAACAGCTTTAGCGAAAGGCTTCTTTAAGGGAAAGAGGTAACTCTGTGACATGAATTAGCAGAACACAGAGCAGTTTCTCAGAAAGCTTCTTTCCAGTTTTGAACGGAAGATATTTCCTTTTTCACCATAGCCCTCTATGGGCTTCCAAATATCCCTTTGCCAATTCCACAAGAACAGCCTTAGCGAAAGGCTTCTTGAAGGGAAAGGTGTAACTCTGTGAGATGCATTAACAGAACACAGAGCAGTTTCTCAGAAAGCTTCTTTCCAGTTTTGAACGGAAGATATTTCCTTTTTCACCATAGCTCTCTATGGGCTTCCCAATATCCCTTTGCCAATTCCACAAGAACAGCCTTAGCGATAGGCTTCTTGAAGGGAAAGATGTAACTCTGTGAGATGAATTAACAGAACACAGAGCAGTTTCTCAGAAAGCTTCTTTCCAGTTTGGAACGGAAGATATTTCCTTTTTCACCTTAGCCCTCTATGGGCTTCCAAATATCCCTTTGCCAATTCCACAAGAACCGCCTTAGCGAACGGCGTCTTGAAGGGAAAGATGTAACTCTGTTAGATGAATTAGCAGAACACAGACCAGTTTCTCAGAAAGCTTCTTTCCAGTTTTAAATGGAAGCTATTTCCCTTTTCACCATAGCCCTCTATGGGCTTCCAAATATCCCTTTGCCAATTCCACAAGAACAGCCTTAGCGAAAGGCTTCTTGAAGGGAAAGATGTAACTCTGTGAGATGAATTAACAGAACACAGAGCAATTTCTAAGAAAGCTTCTTTCCAGTTTTGAACGGAAGATATTTCCTTTTTCACCATAGCCCTCTATGGGCTTCCAAATATCCCTTTGCCAATTCCACAGGAACAGCCTTAGGGAAAGGCTTCTTGAAGGGAAAGATGTAACTCTGTGAGATGAATTAACAGAACACAGAGCAGTTTCTCAGAAAGCTTCTTTCCAGTTTTGAACGGAAGATATTTCCTTTTTCACCTTAGCCCTCTATGGGCTTCCAAATATCCCTTTGGCAATTCCACAAGAACAGCCTTAGCGAAAGGCTTCTTGAAGGGAAAGATGTAACTCTGTGAGATGAATTAACAGAACACAGAGCAGTTTCTCAGAAAGCTTCTTTCCAGTTTTACACGGAAGATATTCCCTTTTTCACCATAGCCCTCTATGGTCTTCCAAATATCCCTTTGCCAATTCCACAAGAACAGCCTTAGCGAAAGGCTTCTTGAAGGGAAAGATGTAACTCTGTGAGATGAATTAACAGAACACACAGCAGTTTCTCAGAAAGCTTCTTTCCAGTTTTAAACGGAAGATATTCCCTTTTTCACCATAGCCCTCTATGGTCTTCCAAATATCCCTTTGCCAATTCCACAAGAACAGCCTTAGCGAGGCCCTGCATTTCTAACAAGCTCTTAGGTGACATTCGTGCTGCTTGTCTGCTGACATTTTGCGTAGCAAGGATAAAATTTTCAAATACCATAACTCAGGAACAGCTCCAGTCTCCAACTCCCAGCGCGAGCGACACAGAAGACCGGCGATTTCTGCATTTTCAACTGAGGTACTGGGTTCATCTCACTGGGGAGTGCCAGATGATCGGTGCTGGTCAGCTGCTGCAGCCGACCAGCGAGAGCTGAAGCAGGGCGAGGCATTGCCTCACCTGGAAAGCGCAAGGGGGAAGGGAATCCCTTTTCCTAGCCAGGGGAACTGAGACACACAACACCTGGAAAATCGGGTAACTCCCACCCCAATACTGCGCTTTAAGCAGACAGGCACACCAGGAGATCATATCCCACACCTGGCCGGGAGTGTCCCACACCCACGGAGCCTCCCTCATTGCTAGCACAGCAGTCTGTGATCTACCGGCAAGGCAGCAGCGAGGCTGGGGGAGGGGCGCCCGCCATTGCAGAGGCTTAAGTAGGTAAACAAAGCTGCTGGGAAGCTCGAACTGGGTGGAGCTCACAGCAGCTCAAGGAAACCTGCCTGTCTCTGTAGACTCCACCTCTGGGGACAGGGCACAGTAAATAATAACAAACGCAGGAGCTCTGCAGACGCAAAGGACTCTGTCTGACAGCTTTGAAGAGAGCAGTGGATCTCCCATCACGGAGGTTGAGATCTGAGAAGGGACAGACTCCCTGCTCAAGTGGGTCCCTGACCCCTGAGTAGCCTAACTGGGAGACATCCCCCACTAGGGGCAGTCTGACACCCCACACCTCACAGGGTGGAGTACACCCCTGAGAGGAAGATTCCAAAGCAAGAATCAGACAGGTACACTCGCTGTTCAGAAATATTCTATCTTCTGCAGCCTCTGCTGCTGATACCCAGGCAAACAGGGTCTGGAGTGGACCTCAAGCAATCTCCTACAGCTACAACCTACAGCTGAGGATCCTGACTGTTAGAAGGAAAGCTATCAAACAGGAAGGACACCTACACCAAAACCCCATCAGTACATCACCATCATCAAAGACCAGAGGCAGATAAAACCACAAAGATGGGGAAAAAGCAGGGCAGAAAAGCTGGAAATTCAAAAAATAAGAGCGCATCTCCCCCGGCAAAGGAGCGCAGCTCATCGCCAGCAACGGATCAAAGCTGGACGGAGAATGACTTCGACGAGATGAGAGAAGAAGGCTTCAGTCCATCAAATTTCTCAGAGCTAAAGGAGGAATTACGTACCCAGCGCAAAGAAACTAAAAATCTTGAAAAAAAAGTGGAAGAATTGATGGCTAGAGTAATTAATGCAGAGAAGCTCACAAACGAAATGAAAGAGACGAAAACCATGGCACGAGAAATACGTGACAAATGCACAAGCTTCAGTAACCGTCTCGATCAACTGGAAGAAAGAATGTCAGCGATGGAGGATCAAATGAATGAAATGAAGCGAGAAGAGAAACCAAAAGAAAAAAGAAGAAAAAGAAATGAACAAAGCCTGCAAGAAGTATGGGATTATGTAAAAAGACCAAATCTACGTCTGATTGGGGTGCCTGAAAGTGAGGGGGAAAATGGAACCAAGTTGGAAAACACTCTTCAGGATATCATCCAGGAGAACTTCCCCAACCTAGTAGGGCAGGCCAACATTCAAATCCAGGAAATACAGAGAACCCCACAAAGATACTCCTCGAGAAGAGCAACTCCAAGACACATAATTGCCAGATTCACCAAAGTTGAAATGAAGGAAAAAATCTTAAGGGCAGCCAGAGAGAAAGGTCGGGTTACCCACAAAGGGAAGCCCATCAGACTAACAGCAGATCTCTCGGCAGAAACTCTTCAAGCCAGAAGAGAGTGGGGGCCAATATTCAACATTCTTAAAGAAAAGAATTTTAAACCCAGAATTTTATATCCAGCCAAACTAAGTTTCATAAGTGAAGGAGAAATAAAATCCTTTACAGATAAGCAAATGCTTAGAGATTTTGTCACCACTAGGCCTGCCTTACAAGAGACCCTGAAGGAAGCACTAAACATGGAAAGGAACAACCGGTACCAGCCATTGCAAAAACATGCCAAAATGTAAAGACCATCAAGGCTAGGAAGAAACTGCATCAACTAACGAGCAAAATAACCAGTTAATATCATAATGGTAGGATCAAGTTCACACATAACAATCTTAACCTTAAATGTAAATGGACTAAATGCTCCAATTAAAAGACACAGACTGGCAAACTGGATAAAGAGTCAAGATCCATCAGTCTGCTGTATTCAGGAGACCCATCTCACATGCAGAGACATACATAGGCTCAAAATAAAGGGATGGAGGAAGATTTACCAAGCAAATGGAGAACACAAAAAAGCGGGGGTTGCAATACTAGTCTCTGATAAAACAGACTTTAAACCATCAAAGATCAAAAGAGACAAAGAAGGCCATTACATAATGGTAAAGGGATCAATTCAACAGGAAGAGCTAACTATCCTAAATATATATGCACCCAATACAGGAGCACCCAGATTCATAAAGCAAGTCCTTAGAGACTTACAAAGAGACTTAGACTCCCATACAATAATAATGGGAGACTTCAACACTCCACTGTCAACATTAGACAGATCAACGAGACAGAAAGTTAACAAGGATATCCAGGAATTGAACTCATCTCTGCAGCAAGCAGACCTAATAGACATCTATAGAACTCTCCACCCCAAATCAACAGAATATACATTCTTCTCAGCACCACATCGTACTTACTCCAAAATTGACCACGTAATTGGAAGTAAAGCACTCCTCAGCAAATGTACAAGAACAGAAATTATAACAAACTGTCTCTCAGACCACAGTGCAATCAAATTAGAACTCAGGACTAAGAAACTCAATCAAAACCGCTCAACTACATGGAAACTGAACAACCTGCTCCTGAATGACTACTGGGTACATAACGAAATGAAGGCAGAAATAAAGATGTTCTTTGAAACCAATGAGAACAAAGATACAACATACCAGAATCTCTGGGACACATTTAAAGCAGTGTGTAGAGGGAAATTTATAGCACTAAATGCCCACAAGAGAAAGCAGGAAAGATCTAAAATTGACACTCTAACATCGCAATTAAAAGAACTAGAGAAGCAAGAGCAAACACATTCGAAAGCTAGTAGAAGGCAAGAAATAACTAAGATCAGAGCAGAACTGAAGGAGATAGAGACACAAAAAACCCTCCAAAAAATCAATGAATCCAGGAGTTGGTTTTTTGAAAAGATCAACAAAATTGACAGACCACTAGCAAGACTAATAAAGAAGAAAAGAGAGAAGAATCAAATCGACGCAATTAAAAATGATAAAGGGGATATCACCACCGACCCCACAGAAATACAAACTACCATCAGAGAATACTATAAACACCTCTACGCAAATAAACTGGAAAATCTAGAAGAAATGGATAATTTCCTGGACACTTACACTCTTCCAAGACTAAACCAGGAAGAAGTTGAATCCCTGAATAGACCAATAGTAGGCTCTGAAATTGAGGCAATAATTAATAGCCTACCAACCAAAAAAAGTCCAGGACCAGATGGATTCACAGCTGAATTCTACCAGAGGTACAAGGAGGAGCTGGTACCATTCCTTCTGAAACTATTCCAATCAATAGAAAAAGAGGGAATCCTCCCTAACTCATTTTATGAGGCCAACATCATCCTGATACCAAAGCCTGGCAGAGACACAACAAAAAAAGAGAATTTTAGACCAATATCCCTGATGAACATCGATGCAAAAATCCTCAATAAAATACTGGCAAACCGGATCCAGCAGCACATCAAAAAGCTTATCCACCATGATCAAGTGGGCTTCATCCCTGGGATGCAAGGCTGGTTCAACATTCGCAAATCAATAAACATAATCCAGCATATAAACAGAACCAAAGACAAGAACCACATCATTATCTCAATAGATGCAGAAAAGGCTTTTGACAAAATTCAACAGCCCTTCATGCTAAAAACGCTCAATAAATTCGGTATTGATGGAACGTACCTCAAAATCATAAGAGCTATTTATGACAAACCCACAGCCAATATCATACTGAATGGGCAAAAACTGGAAAAATTCCCTTTGAAAACTGGCACAAGACAGGGATGCCCTCTCTCACCACTCCTATTCAACATAGTGTTGGAAGTTCTGGCTAGGGCAATCAGGCAAGAGAAAGAAATCAAGGGGATTCAGTTAGGAAAAGAAGAAGTCAAATTGTCCCTGTTTGCAGACGACATGATTGTATATTTAGAAAACCCCATTGTCTCAGCCCAAAATCTCCTTAAGCTGATCAGCAACTTCAGCAAAGTCTCAGGATACAAAATTAATGTGCAAAAATCACAAGCATTCTTATACACCAGTGACAGTCAAACAGAGAGCCAAATCAGGAATGAACTTCCATTCACAATTGCTTCAAAGAGAATAAAATACCTAGGAATCCAACTTACAAGGGATGTAAAGGACCTCTTCAAGGAGAACTACAAACCACTGCTCAGTGAAATCAAAGAGGACACAAACAAATGGAAGAACATACCATGCTCATGGATAGGAAGAATCAATATCGTGAAAATGGCCATACTGCCCAAGGTAATTTATAGATTCAATGCCATCCCCATCAAGCTACCAATGAGCTTCTTCACAGAATTGGAAAAAACTGCTTTAAAGTTCATATGGAACCAAAAAAGAGCCCGCATCTCCAAGACAATCCTAAGTCAAAAGAACAAAGCTGGAGGCATCACGCTACCTGACTTCAAACTATACTACAAGGCTACAGTAACCAAAACAGCATGGTACTGGTACCAAAACAGAGATATAGACCAATGGAACAGAACAGAGTCCTCAGAAATAATACCACACATCTACAGCCATCTGATCTTTGACAAACCTGAGAGAAACAAGAAATGGGGAAAGGATTCCCTATTTAATAAATGGTGCTGGGAAAACTGGCTAGCCATAAGTAGAAAGCTGAAACTGGATCCTTTCCTTACTCCTTATACGAAAATTAATTCAAGATGGATTAGAGACTTAAATGTTAGACCTAATACCATAAAAATCCTAGAGGAAAACCTAGGTAGTACCATTCAGGACATAGGCATGGGCAAAGACTTCATGTCTAAAACACCAAAAGCAACGGCAGCAAAAGCCAAAATTGACAAATGGGATCTCATCAAACTAAAGAGCTTCTGCACAGCAAAAGAAACTACCATCAGAGTGAGCAGGCAACCTACAGAATGGGAGAAAATTTTTGCAATCTACTCATCTGACAAAGGGCTAATATCCAGAATCTACAAAGAACTCAAACAAATTTACAAGAAAAAAACAAACAACCCCATCCAAAAGTGGGCAAAGGATATGAACAGACATTTCTCAAAAGAAGACATTCATACAGCCAACAGACACATGAAAAAATGCTCATCATCACTCGCCATCAGAGAAATGCAAATCCAAACCACAATGAGATACCATCTCACACCAGTTAGAATGGCGATCATTCAAAAGTCAGGAAACAACAGGTGCTGGAGAGGATGTGGAGAAATAGGAACACTTTTACACTGTTGGTGGGATTGTAAACTAGTTCAACCATTATGGAAAACAGTATGGCGATTCCTCAAGGATCTAGAACTAGATGTACCATATGACCCAGCCATCCCATTACTGGGTATATACCCAAAGGATTATAAATTATGCTGCTATAAGGACACATGCACACGTATGTTTATTGCAGCACTATTCACAATAGCAAAGACTTGGAATCAACCCAAATGTCCATCAGTGACAGATTGGATTAAGAAAATGTGGCACATATACACCATGGAATACTATGCAGCCATAAAAAAGGATGAGTTTGTGTCCTTTGTAGGGACATGGATGCAGCTGGAAACCATCATTCTTAGCAAACTATCACAAGAACAGAAAACCAAACACCGCATGTTCTCACTCGTAGGTGGGAACTGAACAATGAGATCACTTGGACTCGGGAAGGGGAACATCACACACCGGGGCCTATCATGGGGAGGGGGGAGGGGGGAGGGATTGCATTGGGAGTTATACCTGATGTAAATGACGAGTTGATGGGTGCAGCACACCAACATGGCACAAGTATACATATGTAGCAAACCTGCACGTTGTGCACATGTACCCTACAACTTGAAGTTTAATAATAATAAATAAATTAAAAAAAAAAAAAAAAAAAGAACAGCCTTAGCGAAAGGCTTCTTGAAGGGAAAGATGTAACTCTGTGAGATGAATTAACAGAACACAGAGCAGTTTCTCAGAAAGCTTCTTTCCATGTTTGAACGGAAGATATTTCCTGTTTCACCATAGCCCTCTATGGGCTTCCAAATATCCCTTTGCCAATTCCACAAGAACAGCCTTAGCGAAAGGCTTCTTGAAGGGAAAGATGTAACTCTGTGAGATGAATTAACAGAACACAGAGCAGTTTCTCAGAAAGCTTCTTTCCAGTTTTGAACGGAAGATATTTCCGTTTTCACCATAGCCCTCTATGGGCTTCCAAATATCCCTTTGCCAATAGAATAGCTTTAGCGAAAGGTTTCTTGAAGGGAAAGATGTAACTCTGTGAGATGAATTAAAGAACACAGAGCAGTTTCTCAGAAAGCTTCTTTCCATGTTTGAACGGAAGATATTTCCTGTTTCACCATAGCCCTCCATAGGCTTCCAAATATCCCTTTGCCAATTCCACAAGAACAGCCTTAGCGAAAGGCTTCTTGAAGGGAAAGATGTAACTCTGTGAGATGAATTAACAGAACACAGAGCAGTTTCTCAGAAAGATTATTTCCAATTTGAACGGAAGATATTTCCTTTTTCACCATAGCCCTCTATGGGCTTCCAAATATCCCTTTGCCAATTCCACAAGAACAGCCTTAGCGAAAGGCTTCCAGAAGAGAAAGATGTAACTCTGTGAGATGAATTAACAGAACACAGAGCAGTTTCTCAGAAAGCTTCTTTCCAGTTTTGAACGGAAGATATTTCTTTTTCACCATAGCCCTCTATGGGCTTCCAAATATCCCTTTGCCAATTCCACAAGAACAGCTTTAGCGAAAGGCTTCTTGAAGGGAAAGAGGTAATTCTGTGACATGAATTAGCAGAACACAGAGCAGTTTCTCAGAAAGCTTCTTTCCAGTTTTGAACGGAAGATATTTCCTTTTTCACCATAGCCCTCTATGGGCTTCCAAATATCCCTTTGCCAATTCCACAAGAACAGCCTTAGCGAAAGGCTTCTTGAAGGGAAAGATGTAACTCTGTGAGATGAATTAACAGAACACAGAGCAGTTTCTAAGAAAGCTTCTTTCCAGTTTTGAACGGAAGATATTTCCTTTTTCACCATAGCCCTCTATGGGCTTCCAAATATCCCTTTGCCAATTCCACAGGAACAGCCTTAGGGAAAGGCTTCTTGAAGGGAAAGATGTAACTCTGTGAGATGAATTAACAGAACACAGAGCAGTTTCTCAGAAAGCTTCTTTCCAGTTTTGAACGGAAGATATTTCCTTTTTCACCTTAGCCCTCTATGGGCTTCCAAATATCCCTTTGGCAATTCCACAAGAACAGCCTTAGCGAAAGGCTTCTTGAAGGGAAAGATGTAACTCTGTGAGATGAATTAACAGAACACAGAGCAGTTTCTCAGAAAGCTTCTTTCCAGTTTTAAACGGAAGATATTCCCTTTTTCACCATAGCCCTCTATGGTCTTCCAAATATCCCTTTGCCAATTCCACAAGAACAGCCTTAGCGAAAGGCTTCTTGAAGGGAAAGATGTAACTCTGTGAGATGAATTAACAGAACACAGAGCAGTTTCTCAGAAAGCTTCTTTCCAGTTTTAAACGGAAGATATTCCCTTTTTCACCATAGCCCTCTATGGTCTTCCAAATATCCCTTTGCCAATTCCACAAGAACAGCCTTAGCGAAAGGCTTCTTGAAGGGAAAGATGTAACTCTGTGAGATGAATTAACAGAACACAGAGCAGTTTCTCAGAAAGCTTCTTTCCATGTTTGAACGGAAGATATTTCCTGTTTCACCATAGCCCTCTATGGGCTTCCAAATATCCCTTTGCCAATTCCACAAGAACAGCCTTAGCGAAAGGCTTCTTGAAGGGAAAGATGTAACTCTGTGAGATGAATTAACAGAACACAGAGCAGTTTCTCAGAAAGCTTCTTTCCAGGTTGAACGGAAGATATTTCCTTTTTCACCATAGCCCTCTTTGGGCTTCCAAATATCCCTTTGCCAATTCCACAAGAACAGCCTTAGCGAAAGGCTTCTTGAAGAGAAAGATGAAACTCTGTGAGATGAATTAACAGAACACAGAGCAGTTTCTCAGAAAGCTTCTTTCCAGTTTTGAACGGAAGATGTTTCCTTTTTCACCATAGCCCTCTATGGGCTTCCAAATATCCCTTTGCCAATTCCACAAGAACAGCCTTAGCGAAAGGCTTCTTGAAGGGAAAGATGTAACGCTGTGAGATGAAATAACAGAACACAGAGCAGTTCCTCAGAAAGCCTCTTTCCAGTTTTGAACGGAAGATATTTCCTTTATCACCATAGCCCTCTATGGGCTTCCAAATATCCCTTTGCCAATTCCACAAGAACAGCCTTAGCGAAAGGCTTCTTGAAGGGAAAGATGTAACTCTGTGAGAGGAATTAACAGAACACAAAGCAGTTTCTCAGAAAGCTTCTTTCCAGTTTTGAACGGAAGATATTTCCTTTTTCTCCATAGCCCTCTATGGGCTTCCAAATATCCCTTTGCCAATTCCACAAGAACAGCCTTAGCGAAAGGCTTCTTGAAGAGAAAGATGTAACTCTGTGAGTTGAATTAAGAGAACACAGAGCAGTTTCTCAGAAAGCTTCTTTCCAGTTTGGAACGGAAGATATTTCCTTTTTCACCATAGCCCTCTATGGGCTTCCAAATATCCCTTTGCCAATTCCACAAGAACAGCCTTAGCGAAAGGCTTCTTGAAGAGAAAGATGTTACTCTGTGAGATGAATTAAGAGAACACAGAGCAGTTTCTCAGAAAGCTTCTTTCCAGTTTTGAACGGAAGATATTTCCTTTTTCACCATAGCCCTCTATGGGCTTCCAAATATCCCTTTGCCAATTCCACAAGAACAGCTTTAGCGAAAGGTTTCTTGAAGGGAAACATGTAACTCTGTGAGATGAATTAACAGAACACAGAGCAGTTTCTCAGAAAGCTTCTTTCCGGTTTTGAAAGGAAGATATTTCCTTTTTCACCATAGCCCTCTATGGGCTTCCAAATATTCCTTTGCCAATTCCACAAGAACAGCCTTAGCGAAAGGCTTCTTGAAGGGAAAGATGTAACTCTGTGAGATGAATTAACAGAAAACAGAGGAGTTTCTCAGAAAGCTTCTTTCCAGTTTTGAACGGAAGATATTTCCTTTTTCACCATAGCCCTCTATGGGCTTCCAAATATCCCTTTGCCAATAGAATAGCTTTAGCGAAAGGTTTCTTGAAGGGAAAGATGTAACTCTGTGAGATGAATTAACAGAACACAGAGCAGTTTCTAAGAAAGCTTCTTTCCAGTTTTGAACGGAAGATATTTCCTTTTTCACCATAGCGCTCTATGGGCTTCCAAATATCCCTTTGCCAATTCCACAGGAACAGCCTTAGGGAAAGGCTTCTTGAAGGGAAAGATGTAACTCTGTGAGATGAATTAACAGAACACAGAGCAGTTTCTCAGAAAGCTTCTTTCCAGTTTTGAACGGAAGATATTTCCTTTTTCACCTTAGCCCTCTATGGGCTTCCAAATATCCCTTTGGCAATTCCACAAGAACAGCCTTAGCGAAAGGCTTCTTGAAGGGAAAGATGTAACTCTGTGAGATGAATTAACAGAACACAGAGCAGTTTCTCAGAAAGCTTCTTTCCAGTTTTAAACGGAAGATATTCCCTTTTTCACCATAACCCTCTATGGGCTTCCAAATATCCCTTTGCCAATTCCACAAGAACAGCCTTAGAGAAAGTCTTCTTGAAGGGAAAGATGTAACTCTGTGAGATGAATTAACAGAACACAGAGCAGTTTCTCAGAAAGCTTCTTTCCAGTTTTAAACGGAAGATATTTCCTTTTTCACCATAGCCCTCTATGGGCTTCCAAATATCCCTTTGCCAATTCCACAAGAACAGCCTTAGCGAAAGGCTTCTTGAAGGGAAACATGTAACTCTGTGAGATGAATTAACAGAACACAGAGCAGTTTCTCACAAAGCTTCTTTCCAGTTTTGAACGGAAGATATTTCCTTTTTCTCCATAGCCCTCTATGGGCTTCCAAATATCCCTTTGCCAATTCCACAAGAACAGCCTTAGCGAAAGGCTTCTTGAAGAGAAAGATGTAACTCTGTGAGTTGAATTAAGAGAACACAGAACAGTTTCTCAGAAAGCTTCTTTCCAGTTTGGAACGGAAGATATTTCCTTTTTCACCATAGCCCTCTATGGGCTTCCAAATATCCCTTTGCCAATTCCACAAGAACAGCCTTAGCGAAAGGCTTCTTGAAGAGAAAGATGTTACTCTGTGAGATGAATTAAGAGAACACAGAGCAGTTTCTCAGAAAGCTTCTTTCCAGTTTTGAACGGAAGATATTTCCTTTTTCACCATAGCCCTCTATGGTCTTCCAAATATCCCTTTGCCAATTCCACAAGAACAGCCTTAGCGAAAGGCTTCTTGAAGGGAAAGATGTAACTCTGTGAGATGATTTAACAGAACACAGAGCAGTTTCTCAGAAAGCTTCTTTCCAGTTTTGAACGGAAGATATTTCCTTTTTCACCATAGCCCTCTATGGGCTTCCAAATATCCCTTTGCCAATAGAATAGCTTTAGCGAAAGGTTTCTTGAAGGGAAAGATGTAACTCTGTGAGATGAATTAACAGAACACAGAGCAGTTTCTCAGAAAGCTTCTTTCCATGTTTGAACGGAAGATATTTCCTGTTTCACCATAGCCCTCTATGGGCTTCCAAATATCCCTTTGCCAATTCCACAAGAACAGCCTTAGCGAAAGGCTTCTTGAAGGGAAAGATGTAACTCTGTGAGATGAATTAACAGAACACAGAGCAGTTTCTCAGAAAGCTTCTTTCCAGTTTTGAACGGAAGATATTTCCTTTTTCACCATAGCCCTCTATGGGCTTCCAAATATCCCTTTGCCAATTCCATAAGAACAGCCTTAGCGAAAGGCTTCCAGAAGAGAAAGATGTAACTCTGTGAGATGAATTAACAGAACACAGAGCAGTTTCTCAGAAAGCTTCTTTCCAGTTTTGAACGGAAGATATTTTTTTTCACCATAGCCCTCTATGGGCTTCCAAATATCCCTTTGCCAATTCCACAAGAACAGCTTTAGCGAAAGGCTTCTTGAAGGGAAAGAGGTAACTCTGTGACATGAATTAGCAGAACACAGAGCAGTTTCTCAGAAAGCTTCTTTCCAGTTTTGAACGGAAGATATTTCCTTTTTCACCATAGCCCTCTATGGGCTTCCAAATATCCCTTTGCCAATTCCACAAGAACAGCCTTAGCGAAAGGCTTCTTGAAGGGAAAGGTGTAACTCTGTGAGATGAGTTAACAGAACACAGAGCAGTTTCTCAGAAAGCTTCTTTCCAGTTTTGAACAGAAGATATTTCCTTTTTCACCATAGCTTTCTATGGGCTTCCTAATATGCCTTTGCCAATTCCACAAGAACAGCCTTAGCGATAGGCTTCTTGAAGGGAAAGATGTAACTCTGTGAGATGAATTAACAGAACACAGAGCAGTTTCTCAGAAAGCTTCTTTCCAGTTTGGAACGGAAGATATTTCCTTTTTCACCTTAGCCCTCTATGGGCTTCCAAATATCCCTTTGCCAATTCCACAAGAACCGCCTTACCGAACGGCGTCTTGAAGGGAAAGAGGTAACTCTGTTAGATGAATTAACAGAACACAGACCAGTTTCTCAGAAAGCTTCTTTCCAGTTTTAAATGGAAGCTATTTCCCTTTTCACCATAGCCCTCTATGGGCTTCCAAATATCCCTTTGCCAATTCCAGAAGAACAGCCTTAGCGAAAGGCTTCTTGAAGGGAAAGATGTAACTCTGTGAGATGAATTAACAGAACACAGAGCAGTTTCTCAGAAAGCTTCTTTCCAGTTTTGAACGGAAGATATTTCCTTTTTCACCATAGACCTCTATGGGCTTCCAAATATCCCTTTGCCAATTCCACAAGAACAACCTTAGCGAAAGGCTTCTTGAAGGGAAAGATGTAACTCTGTGAGATGAATTAACAGAACACAGAGCAGTTTCTCAGAAAGCTTCTTTCCAGGTTGAACGGAAGATATTTCCTTTTTCACCATAGCCCTCTATGGGCTTCCAAATATCCCTTTGCCAATTCCACAAGAACAGCCTTAGCGAAAGGCTTCTTGAAGAGAAAGATGTAACTCTGTGAGATGAATTAACAGAACACAGAGCAGTTTCTCAGAAAGCTTCTTTCCAGTTTTGAACGGAAGCTATTTACTTTTTCACCATAGCCCTCTTTGGGCTTCCAAATATCCCTTTGCCAATTCCACAAGAACAGCCTTAGCGAAAGGCTTCTTGAAGGGAAAGAGGTAACTCTGTGAGATGAATTAACAGAACACAGAGCAGTTTCTCAGAAAGCTTCTTTCCAGTTTTGAACGGAAGATATTTCCTTTTTCACCATAGCCCTCTATGGGCTTCCAAATATCCCTTTGCCAATTCCACAAGAACAGCCTTAGCGAAAGGCTTCTTGAAGAGAAAGATGTTACTCTGTGAGATGAATTAAGAGAACACAGAGCAGTTTCTCAGAAAGCTTCTTTCCAGTTTTGAACGGAAGATATTTCCTTTTTCACCATAGCCCTCTATGGGCTTCCAAATATCCCTTTGCCAATTCCACAAGAACAGCTTTAGCGAAAGGTTTCTTGAAGGGAAACATGTAACTCTGTGAGATGAATTAACAGAACACAGAGCAGTTTCTCAGAAAGCTTCTTTCCGGTTTTGAAAGGAAGATATTTCCTTTTTCACCATAGCCCTCTATGGGCTTCCAAATATTCCTTTGCCAATTCCACAAGAACAGCCTTAGCGAAAGGCTTCTTGAAGGGAAAGATGTAACTCTGTGAGATGAATTAACAGAAAACAGAGGAGTTTCTCAGAAAGCTTCTTTCCAGTTTTGAACGGAAGATATTTCCTTTTTCACCATAGCCCTCTATGGGCTTCCAAATATCCCTTTGCCAATAGAATAGCTTTAGCGAAAGGTTTCTTGAAGGGAAAGATGTAACTCTGTGAGATGAATTAACAGAACACAGAGCAGTTTCTAAGAAAGCTTCTTTCCAGTTTTGAACGGAAGATATTTCCTTTTTCACCATAGCGCTCTATGGGCTTCCAAATATCCCTTTGCCAATTCCACAGGAACAGCCTTAGGGAAAGGCTTCTTGAAGGGAAAGATGTAACTCTGTGAGATGAATTAACAGAACACAGAGCAGTTTCTCAGAAAGCTTCTTTCCAGTTTTGAACGGAAGATATTTCCTTTTTCACCTTAGCCCTCTATGGGCTTCCAAATATCCCTTTGGCAATTCCACAAGAACAGCCTTAGCGAAAGGCTTCTTGAAGGGAAAGATGTAACTCTGTGAGATGAATTAACAGAACACAGAGCAGTTTCTCAGAAAGCTTCTTTCCAGTTTTAAACGGAAGATATTCCCTTTTTCACCATAACCCTCTATGGGCTTCCAAATATCCCTTTGCCAATTCCACAAGAACAGCCTTAGAGAAAGTCTTCTTGAAGGGAAAGATGTAACTCTGTGAGATGAATTAACAGAACACAGAGCAGTTTCTCAGAAAGCTTCTTTCCAGTTTTAAACGGAAGATATTTCCTTTTTCACCATAGCCCTCTATGGGCTTCCAAATATCCCTTTGCCAATTCCACAAGAACAGCCTTAGCGAAAGGCTTCTTGAAGGGAAACATGTAACTCTGTGAGATGAATTAACAGAACACAGAGCAGTTTCTCAGAAAGCTTCTTTCCAGTTTTGAACGGAAGATATTTCCTTTTTCTCCATAGCCCTCTATGGGCTTCCAAATATCCCTTTGCCAATTCCACAAGAACAGCCTTAGCGAAAGGCTTCTTGAAGAGAAAGATGTAACTCTGTGAGTTGAATTAAGAGAACACAGAACAGTTTCTCAGAAAGCTTCTTTCCAGTTTGGAACGGAAGATATTTCCTTTTTCACCATAGCCCTCTATGGGCTTCCAAATATCCCTTTGCCAATTCCACAAGAACAGCCTTAGCGAAAGGCTTCTTGAAGAGAAAGATGTTACTCTGTGAGATGAATTAAGAGAACACAGAGCAGTTTCTCAGAAAGCTTCTTTCCAGTTTTGAACGGAAGATATTTCCTTTTTCACCATAGCCCTCTATGGTCTTCCAAATATCCCTTTGCCAATTCCACAAGAACAGCCTTAGCGAAAGGCTTCTTGAAGGGAAAGATGTAACTCTGTGAGATGATTTAACAGAACACAGAGCAGTTTCTCAGAAAGCTTCTTTCCAGTTTTGAACGGAAGATATTTCCTTTTTCACCATAGCCCTCTATGGGCTTCCAAATATCCCTTTGCCAATAGAATAGCTTTAGCGAAAGGTTTCTTGAAGGGAAAGATGTAACTCTGTGAGATGAATTAACAGAACACAGAGCAGTTTCTCAGAAAGCTTCTTTCCATGTTTGAACGGAAGATATTTCCTGTTTCACCATAGCCCTCTATGGGCTTCCAAATATCCCTTTGCCAATTCCACAAGAACAGCCTTAGCGAAAGGCTTCTTGAAGGGAAAGATGTAACTCTGTGAGATGAATTAACAGAACACAGAGCAGTTTCTCAGAAAGCTTCTTTCCAGTTTTGAACGGAAGATATTTCCTTTTTCACCATAGCCCTCTATGGGCTTCCAAATATCCCTTTGCCAATTCCATAAGAACAGCCTTAGCGAAAGGCTTCCAGAAGAGAAAGATGTAACTCTGTGAGATGAATTAACAGAACACAGAGCAGTTTCTCAGAAAGCTTCTTTCCAGTTTTGAACGGAAGATATTTTTTTTCACCATAGCCCTCTATGGGCTTCCAAATATCCCTTTGCCAATTCCACAAGAACAGCTTTAGCGAAAGGCTTCTTGAAGGGAAAGAGGTAACTCTGTGACATGAATTAGCAGAACACAGAGCAGTTTCTCAGAAAGCTTCTTTCCAGTTTTGAACGGAAGATATTTCCTTTTTCACCATAGCCCTCTATGGGCTTCCAAATATCCCTTTGCCAATTCCACAAGAACAGCCTTAGCGAAAGGCTTCTTGAAGGGAAAGGTGTAACTCTGTGAGATGAGTTAACAGAACACAGAGCAGTTTCTCAGAAAGCTTCTTTCCAGTTTTGAACAGAAGATATTTCCTTTTTCACCATAGCTTTCTATGGGCTTCCTAATATGCCTTTGCCAATTCCACAAGAACAGCCTTAGCGATAGGCTTCTTGAAGGGAAAGATGTAACTCTGTGAGATGAATTAACAGAACACAGAGCAGTTTCTCAGAAAGCTTCTTTCCAGTTTGGAACGGAAGATATTTCCTTTTTCACCTTAGCCCTCTATGGGCTTCCAAATATCCCTTTGCCAATTCCACAAGAACCGCCTTACCGAACGGCGTCTTGAAGGGAAAGAGGTAACTCTGTTAGATGAATTAACAGAACACAGACCAGTTTCTCAGAAAGCTTCTTTCCAGTTTTAAATGGAAGCTATTTCCCTTTTCACCATAGCCCTCTATGGGCTTCCAAATATCCCTTTGCCAATTCCAGAAGAACAGCCTTAGCGAAAGGCTTCTTGAAGGGAAAGATGTAACTCTGTGAGATGAATTAACAGAACACAGAGCAGTTTCTCAGAAAGCTTCTTTCCAGTTTTGAACGGAAGATATTTCCTTTTTCACCATAGACCTCTATGGGCTTCCAAATATCCCTTTGCCAATTCCACAAGAACAACCTTAGCGAAAGGCTTCTTGAAGGGAAAGATGTAACTCTGTGAGATGAATTAACAGAACACAGAGCAGTTTCTCAGAAAGCTTCTTTCCAGGTTGAACGGAAGATATTTCCTTTTTCACCATAGCCCTCTATGGGCTTCCAAATATCCCTTTGCCAATTCCACAAGAACAGCCTTAGCGAAAGGCTTCTTGAAGAGAAAGATGTAACTCTGTGAGATGAATTAACAGAACACAGAGCAGTTTCTCAGAAAGCTTCTTTCCAGTTTTGAACGGAAGCTATTTACTTTTTCACCATAGCCCTCTTTGGGCTTCCAAATATCCCTTTGCCAATTCCACAAGAACAGCCTTAGCGAAAGGCTTCTTGAAGGGAAAGAGGTAACTCTGTGAGATGAATTAACAGAACACAGAGCAGTTTCTCAGAAAGCTTCTTTCCAGTTTTGAACGGAAGATATTTCCTTTTTCACCATAGCCCTCTATGGGCTTCCAAATATCCCTTTGCCAATTCCACAAGAACAGCATTAGCGAAAGGCTTCTTGAAGGGAAAGATGTAACTCTGTGAGATGAATTAACAGAACACAGAGCAGTTTCTCAGAAAGCTTCTTTCCAGTTTTGAACGGAAGATATTTCCTTTTTCACCATAGCCCTCTATGGGCTTCCCAATATCCCTTTGCCAATTCCACAAGAACAGCCTTAGCGATAGGCTTCTTGAAGGGAAAGATGTAACTCTGTGAGATGAATTAACAGAACACAGAGCAGTTTCTCAGAAAGCTTCTTTCCAGTTTTGAACGGAAGATATTTCCTTTTTCACCATAGCCCTCTATGGGCTTCCAAATATCCCTTTGCCAATTCCACAAGAACAGCCTTAGAGAAAGGTTTCTTGAAGAGAAAGATGTAACTCTATGAGATGAATTAACAGAACACACAGCAGTTTCTCAGAAAGCTTCTTTCCAGTTTGGAACGGAAGATATTTCCTTTTTCACCATAGCCCTCTATGGGCTTCCAAATATCCCTTTGCCAATTCCACAAGAACAGCCTTAGCGAAAGGCTTCTTGAAGGGAAAGATGTAACTCTGTGAGACGAATTAACAGAACCAGAGCAGTTTCTCAGAAAGCTTGTTTCCAGTTTTAAACGGAAGATATTTCTTTTTTCACCATAGCCCTCTATGGGCTTCCAAATATCCCTTTGCCAATTCCACAAGAACAGCCTTAGCGAAAGGCATCTTGAAGGGAAAGATGTAACTCTGTGAGATGAATTAACAGAACACAGAGCAGTTTCTCAGAAAGCTTCTTTCCAGTTTTGAACGGAAGATATTTCCTTTTTCACCATAGCCCTCTATGGGCTTCCAAATATCCCTTTGCCAATAGAATAGCTTTAGCGAAAGGTTTCTTGAAGGGAAAGATGTAACTCTGTGAGATGAATTAACAGAACACAGAGCAGTTTCTAAGAAAGCTTCTTTCCAGTTTTGAACGGAAGATATTTCCTTTTTCACCATAGCGCTCTATGGGCTTCCAAATATCCCTTTGCCAATTCCACAGGAACAGCCTTAGGGAAAGGCTTCTTGAAGGGAAAGATGTAACTCTGTGAGATGAATTAACAGAACACAGAGCAGTTTCTCAGAAAGCTTCTTTCCAGTTTTGAACGGAAGATATTTCCTTTTTCACCTTAGCCCTCTATGGGCTTCCAAATATCCCTTTGGCAATTCCACAAGAACAGCCTTAGCGAAAGGCTTCTTGAAGGGAAAGATGTAAATCTGTGAGATGAATTAACAGAACACAGAGCAGTTTCTCAGAAAGCTTCTTTCCATGTTTGAACGGAAGATATTTCCTGTTTCACCATAGCCCTCTATGGGCTTCCAAATATCCCTTTGCCAATTCCACAAGAACAGCCTTAGCGAAAGGCTTCTTGAAGAGAAAGATGTAACTCTGTGAGTTGAATTAAGAGAACACAGAGCAGTTTCTCAGAAAGCTTCTTTCCAGTTTGGAACGGAAGATATTTCCTTTTTCACCATAGCCCTCTATGGGCTTCCAAATATCCCTTTGGCAATTCCACAAGAACAGCCTTAGCGAAAGGCTTCTTGAAGAGAAAGATATTACTCTGTGAGATGAATTAAGAGAACACAGAGCAGTTTCTCAGAAAGCTTCTTTCCAGTTTTGAACGGAAGATATTTCCTTTTTCACCATAGCCCTCTATGGGCTTCCAAATATCCCTTTGCCAATTCCACAAGAACAGCCTTAGCGAAAGGCTTCTGGAAGGGAAAGATGTAACTCTGTGAGATGAATTAACAGAACACAGAGCAGTTTCTCAGAAAGCTTCTTTCCAGTTTTGAACGGAAGATATTTCCTTTTTCACCATAGCCCTCTATGGGCTTCCAAATATCCCTTTGCCAATTCCACAAGAACAGCTTTAGCGAAAGGTTTCTTGAAGGGAAACATGTAACTCTGTGAGATGAATTAACAGAACACAGAGCAGTTTCTCAGAAAGCTTCTTTCCAGTTTTGAAAGGAAGATATTTCCTGTTTCACCATAGCCCTCTATGGGCTTCCAAATATCCCTTTGCCAATTCCACAAGAACAGCCTTAGCGAAAGGTTTCTTGAAGGGAAAGATGTAACTCTGTGAGATGAATTAACAGAACACAGAGCAGTTTCTCAGAAAGATTCTTTCCAGTTTTGAACGGAAGATATTTCCTTTTTCACCTTAGCCCTCTATGGGCTTCCAAATATCCCTTTGCCAATTCCACAAGAACAGCCTTAGCGAAAGGCTTCTTGAAGGGAAAGATGTAACTCTGTGAGATGAATTAACAGAACACAGAGCAGTTTCTCAGAAAGCTTCTTTCCAGTTTTAAACGGAAGATATTCCCTTTTTCACCATAGCCCTCTATGGGCTTCCAAATATCCCTTTGCCAATTCCACAAGAACAGCCTTAGCGAAAGGCTTCTTGAAGGGAAAGATGTAACTCTGTGAGATGAATTAACAGAACACAGAGCAGTTTCTCAGAAAGCTTCTTTCCAGTTTTAAACGGAAGATATTTCCTTTTTCACCATAGCCCTCTATGGGCTTCCAAATATCCCTTTGCCAATTCCACAAGAACAGCTTTAGCGAAAGGTTTCTTGAAGGGAAAGATGTAACTCTGTGAGATGAATTAACAGAACACAGAGCAGTTTCTCAGAAAGCTTCTTTCCATGTTTGAACGGAAGATATTTCCTGTTTCACCATAGCCCTCTATGGGCTTCCAAATATCCCTTTGCCAATTCCACAAGAACAGCCTTAGCGAAAGGCTTCTTGAAGGGAAAGATGTAACTCTGTGAGATGAATTAACAGAACACAGAGCAGTTTCTCAGAAAGCTTCTTTCCAGGTTGAACGGAAGATATTTCCTTTTTCACCATAGCCCTCTAGGGGTTCCAAATATCCCTTTGCCAATTCCACAAGAACAGCCTTAGCGAAAGGCTTCTTGAAGGGAAAGATGTAACGCTGTGAGATGAAATAACAGAACACAGAGCAGTTCCTCAGAAAGCCTCTTTCCAGTTTTGAACGGAAGATATTTCCTTTATCACCATAGCCCTCTATGGGCTTCCAAATACCCCTTTGCCAATTCCACAAGAACAGCCTTAGCGAAAGGCTTCTTGAAGGGAAAGATGTAACACTGTGAGAGGAATTAACAGAACACAGAGCAGTTTCTCAGAAAGCTTCTTTCCAGTTTTGAACGGAAGATATTTCCTTTTTCTCCATAGCCCTCTATGGGCTTCCAAATATCCCTTTGCCAATTCCACAAGAACAGCCTTAGCGAAAGGCTTCTTGAAGAGAAAGATGTAACACTGTGAGTTGAATTAAGAGAACACAGAACAGTTTCTCAGAAAGCTTCTTTCCAGTTTGGAACGGAAGATATTTCCTTTTTCACCATAGCCCTCTATGGGCTTCCAAATATCCCTTTGCCAATTCCACAAGAACAGCCTTAGCGAAAGGCTTCTTGAAGAGAAAGATGTTACTCTGTGAGATGAATTAAGAGAACACAGAGCAGTTTCTCAGAAAGCTTCTTTCCAGTTTTGAACGGAAGATATTTCCTTATTCACCATAGCCCTCTATGGTCTTCCAAATATCCCTTTGCCAATTCCACAAGAACAGCCTTAGCGAAAGGCTTCTTGAAGGGAAAGATGTAACTCTGTGAGATGATTTAACAGAACACAGAGCAGTTTCTCAGAAAGCTTCTTTCCAGTTTTGAACGGAAGATATTTCCTTTTTCACCATAGCCCTCTATGGGCTTCCAAATATCCCTTTGCCAATAGAATAGCTTTAGCGAAAGGTTTCTTGAAGGGAAAGATGTAACTCTGTGAGATGAATTAACAGAACACAGAGCAGTTTCTCAGAAAGCTTCTTTCCATGTTTGAACGGAAGATATTTCCTGTTTCACCATAGCCCTCTATGGGCTTCCAAATATCCCTTTGCCAATTCCACAAGAACAGCCTTAGCGAAAGGCTTCTTGAAGGGAAAGATGTAACTCTGTGAGATGAATTAACAGAACACAGAGCAGTTTCTCAGAAAGCTTCTTTCCAGTTTTGAACGGAAGATATTTCCTTTTTCACCATAGCCCTCTATGGGCTTCCAAATATCCCTTTGCCAATTCCATAAGAACAGCCTTAGCGAAAGGCTTCCAGAAGAGAAAGATGTAACTCTGTGAGATGAATTAACAGAACACAGAGCAGTTTCTCAGAAAGCTTCTTTCCAGTTTTGAACGGAAGATATTTTTTTTCACCATAGCCCTCTATGGGCTTCCAAATATCCCTTTGCCAATTCCACAAGAACAGCTTTAGCGAAAGGCTTCTTGAAGGGAAAGAGGTAACTCTGTGACATGAATTAGCAGAACAAAGAGCAGTTTCTCAGAAAGCTTCTTTCCAGTTTTGAACGGAAGATATTTCCTTTTTCACCATAGCCCTCTATGGGCTTCCAAATATCCCTTTGCCAATTCCACAAGAACAGCCTTAGCGAAAGGCTTCTTGAAGGGAAAGGTGGAACTCTGTGAGATGAGTTAACAGAACACAGAGCAGTTTCTCAGAAAGCTTCTTTCCAGTTTTGAACAGAAGATATTTCCTTTTTCACCATAGCTTTCTATGGGCTTCCTAATATGCCTTTGCCAATTCCACAAGAACAGCCTTAGCGATAGGCTTCTTGAAGGGAAAGATGTAACTCTGTGAGATGAATTAACAGAACACAGAGCAGTTTCTCAGAAAGCTTCTTTCCAGTTTGGAACGGAAGATATTTCCTTTTTCACCTTAGCCCTCTATGGGCTTCCAAATATCCCTTTGCCAATTCCACAAGAACCGCCTTACCGAACGGCGTCTTGAAGGGAAAGAGGTAACTCTGTTAGATGAATTAACAGAACACAGACCAATTTCTCAGAAAGCTTCTTTCCAGTTTTAAATGGAAGCTATTTCCCTTTTCACCATAGCCCTCTATGGGCTTCCAAATATCCCTTTGCCAATTCCACAAGAACAGCCTTAGCCAAAGGCTTCTTGAAGGGAAAGATGTAACTCTGTGAGATGAATTAACAGAACACAGAGCAGTTTCTCAGAAAGCTTCTTTCCAGTTTTGAACGGAAGATATTTCCTTTTTCACCATAGCCCTCTATGGGCTTCCAAATATCCCTTTGCCAATTCCACAAGAACAACCTTAGCGAAAGGCTTCTTGAAGGGAAAGATGTAACTCTGTGAGATGAATTAACAGAACACAGAGCAGTTTCTCAGAAAGCTTCTTTCCAGGTTGAACGGAAGATATTTCCTTTTTCACCATAGCCCTCTATGGGCTTCCAAATATCCCTTTGCCAATTCCACAAGAACAGCCTTAGCGAAAGGCTTCTTGAAGAGAAAGATGTACCTCTGTGAGATGAATTAACAGAACACAGAGCAGTTTCTCAGAAAGCTTCTTTCCAGTTTTGAACGGAAGCTATTTACTTTTTCACCATAGCCCTCTTTGGGCTTCCAAATATCCCTTTGCCAATTCCACAAGAACAGCCTTAGCGAAAGGCTTCTTGAAGGGAAAGAGGTAACTCTGTGAGATGAATTAACAGAACACAGAGCAGTTTCTCAGAAAGCTTCTTTCCAGTTTTGAACGGAAGATATTTCCTTTTTCACCATAGCCCTCTATGGGCTTCCAAATATCCCTTTGCCAATTCCACAAGAACAGCATTAGCGAAAGGCTTCTTGAAGGGAAAGATGTAACTCTGTGAGATGAATTAACAGAACACAGAGCAGTTTCTCAGAAAGCTTCTTTCCAGTTTTGAACGGAAGATATTTCCTTTTTCACCATAGCCCTCTATGGGCTTCCCAATATCCCTTTGCCAATTCCACAAGAACAGCCTTAGCGATAGGCTTCTTGAAGGGAAAGATGTAACTCTGTGAGATGAATTAACAGAACACAGAGCAGTTTCTCAGAAAGCTTCTTTCCAGTTTTGAACGGAAGATATTTCCTTTTTCACCATAGCCCTCTATGGGCTTCCAAATATCCCTTTGCCAATTCCACAAGAACAGCCTTAGCGAAAGGTTTCTTGAAGAGAAAGATGTAACTCTATGAGATGAATTAACAGAACACAGAGCAGTTTCTCAGAAAGCTTCTTTCCAGTTTGGAACGGAAGATATTTCCTTTTTCACCATAGCCCTCTATGGGCTTCCAAATATCCCTTTGCCAATTCCACAAGAACAGCCTTAGCGAAAGGCTTCTTGAAGGGAAAGATGTAACTCTGTGAGACGAATTAACAGAACACAGAGCAGTTTCTCAGAAAGCTTCTTTCCAGTTTTAAACGGAAGATATTTTCTTTTTCACCATAGCACTCTATGGGCTTCCAAATATCCCTTTGCCAATTCCACAAGAACAGCCTTAGCGAAAGGCTTCTTGAAGGGAAAGATGTAACTCTGTGAGATGAATTAACAGAACACAGAGCAGTTTCTCAGAAAGCTTCTTTCCAGTTTTCCACGGAAGATATTTCCTTTTTCACCATAGCCCTCTATGGGCTTCCAAATATCCCTTTGCCAATTCCACAAGAACAGCTTTAGCGAAAGGTTTCTTGAAGGGAAAGATGTAACTCTGTGAGATGAATTAACAGAACACAGAGCAGTTTCTCAGAAAGCTTCTTTCCAGTTTTGAACGGAAGATATTTCCTTTTTCACCATAGCCCTCTATGGGCTTCCCAATATCCCTTTGCCAATTCCACAAGAACAGCCTTAGCGATAGGCTTCTTGAAGGGAAAGATGTAACTCTATGAGATGAATTAACAGAACACAGAGCAGTTTCTCAGAAAGCTTCTTTCCAGTTTGGAACGGAAAATATTTCCTTTTTCACCATAGCCCTCTATGGGCTTCCAAATATCCCTTTGCCAATTCCACAAGAACAGCCTTAGCGAAAGGCTTCTTGAAGGGAAAGATGTAACTCTGTGAGACGAATTAACAGAACACAGAGCAGTTTCTCAGAAAGCTTCTTTCCAGTTTTAAACGGAAGATATTTTCTTTTTCACCATAGCACTCTATGGGCTTCCAAATATCCCTTTGCCAATTCCACAAGAACAGCCTTAGCGAAAGGCTTCTTGAAGGGAAAGATGTAACTCTGTGAGATGAATTAACAGAACACAGAGCAGTTTCTCAGAAAGCTTCTTTCCAGTTGTGAACGGAAGATATTTCCTTTTTCACCATAGCCCTCTATGGGCTTCCAAATATCCCTTTGCCAATTCCACAAGAACAGCTTTAGCGAAAGGTTTCTTGAAGGGAAAGATGTAACTCTGTGAGATGAATTAACAGAACACAGAGCAGTTTCTCAGAAAGCTTCTTTCCAGTTTTGAACGGAAGATATTTCCTTTTTCACCATAGCCCTCTATGGGCTTCCCAATATCCCTTTGCCAATTCCACAAGAACAGCCTTAGCGATAGGCTTCTTGAAGGGAAAGATGTAACTCTGTGAGATGAATTAACAGAACACAGAGCAGTTTCTCAGAAAGCTTCTTTCCAGTTTTGAACGGAAGATATTTCCTTTTTCACCATAGCCCTCTATGGGCTTCCAAATATCCCTTTGCCAATTCCACAAGAACAGCCTTAGCGAAAGGTTTCTTGAAGAGAAAGATGTAACTCTATGAGATGAATTAACAGAACACAGAGCAGTTTCTCAGAAAGCTTCTTTCCAGTTTGGAACGGAAGATATTTCCTTTTTCACCATAGCCCTCTATGGGCTTCCAAATATCCCTTTGCCAATTCCACAAGAACAGCCTTAGCGAATGGCTTCTTGAAGGGAAAGATGTAACTCTGTGAGATGAATTAACAGAACACAGAGCAGTTTCTCAGAAAGCTTCTTTCCAGTTTTGAAGGGAAGATATTTCCTTTTTCACCATAGCCCTCTATGGGCTTCCAAATATCCCTTTGCCAATTCCAGAAGAACAGCCTTAGCGAAAGGCTTCTTGAAGGGAAAGATGTAACTCTGTGAGATGAATTAACAGAACACAGAGCAGTTTCTCAGAAAGCTTCTTTCCAGTTTTGAACGGAAGATATTTCCTTTTTCACCATAGCCCTCTATGGGCTTCCAAATATCCCTTTGCCAATTCCACAAGAACAGCCTTAGCGAAAGGCTTCTTGAAGGGAAAGATGTAACTCTGTGAGATGAATTAACAGAACACAGAGCAGTTTCTCAGAAAGCTTCTTTCCAGTTTTGAACGGAAGATATTTCCTTTTTCACCTTAGCCCTCTATGGGCTTCCAAATATCCCTTTGCCAACTCCACAAGAACAGCCTTAGCGAAAGGCGACTTGAAGGGAAACATGTAACTCTGTGAGATGAATTAACAGAACACAGAGCAGTTTCTCAGAAAGCTTCTTTCCAGTTTTAAACGGAAGATATTTTCTTTTTCACCATAGCACTCTATGGGCTTCCAAATATCCCTTTGCCAATTCCACAAGAACAGCCTTAGCGAAAGGCTTCTTGAAGGGAAAGATGTAACTCTGTGAGATGAATTAACAGAACACAGAGCAGTTTCTCAGAAAGCTTCTTTCCAGTTTTCCACGGAAGATATTTCCTTTTTCACCATAGCCCTCTATGGGCTTCCAAATATCCCTTTGCCAATTCCACAAGAACAGCCTTAGCGAAAGGCTTCTTGAAGGGAAAGATGTAACTCTGTGAGATGAATTAACAGAACACAGAGCAGTTTCTCAGAAAGCTTCTTTCCAGTTGTGAACGGAAGATATTTCCTTTTTCACCATAGCCCTCTATGGGCTTCCAAATATCCCTTTGCCAATTCCACAAGAACAGCTTTAGCGAAAGGTTTCTTGAAGGGAAAGATGTAACTCTGTGAGATGAATTAACAGAACACAGAGCAGTTTCTCAGAAAGCTTCTTTCCAGGTTTGAACGGAAGATATTTCCTGTTTCACCGTAGCCCTCTATGGGCTTCCAAATATCCCTTTGCCAATCCCACAAGAACAGCCTTAGCGAAAGGCTTCTTGAAGGGAAAGATGTAACTCTGTGAGATGAATTAACAGAACACAGAGCAGTTTCTCAGAAAGCTTTTTTCCTGTTTTGAACGGAAGATATTTCCTTTTTCACCATAGCCCTCTATGGGCTTCCAAATATCCCTTTGCCAATTCCACAAGAACAGCCTTAGCGAAAGGCTTCTTGAAGAGAAAGATGTAACTCTGTGAGATGAATTAACAGAACACAGAGCAGTTTCTCAGAAAGCTTCTTTCCAGTTTTGAACGGAAGATATTTCCTTTTTCACCATAGCCCTCTATGGGCTTCCAAATATCCCTTTGCCAATTCCACAAGAACAGCCTTAGCGAAAGGCTTCTTGAAGGGAAAGATGTAACTCTGTGAGATGAATTAACAGAACACAGAGCAGTTTCTCAGAAAGCTTCTTTCCACTTTTCAACGGAAGATGTTTCCTTTTTCACCATAGCCCTCTATGGGCTTCCAAATATCCCTTTGCCAATTCCACAAGAACAGCCTTAGCGAAAGGCTTCTTGAAGGGAAAGATGTAACGCTGTGAGATGAATTAACAGAACACAGAGCAGTTTCTCAGAAAGCTTCTTTCCAGTTTTGAACGGAAGATATTTCCTTTTTCACCATAGCCCTCTATGGGCTTCCAAATATCCCTTTGCCAATTCCACAAGAACAGCCTTAGCGAAAGGCTTCTTGAAGGGAAAGATGAAACTCTGTGAGATGAATTAACAGAACACAGAGCAGTTTCTCAGAAAGCTTCCTTCCAGTTTTGAACGGAAGATGTTTCCTTTTTCACCATAGCCCTCTAAGGGCTTCCAAATATCCCTTTGCCAATTCCACAAGAACAGCCTTAGCGAAAGGCTTCTTGAAGAGAAAGATGTAACTCTGTGAGATGAATTAACAGAAAACAGAGCAGTTTCTCAGAAAGCTTCTTTCCAGTTTTGAACAGAAGATATTTCCTTTTTCACCGTAGCAATCTATGGGCTTCCAAATATCCCTTTGCCAATTCCACAAGAACAGCCTTAGCGAAAGGTTTCTTGAAGAGAAAGATGTAACTCTATGAGATGAATTAACAGAACACAGAGCAGTTTCTCAGAAAGCTTCTTTCCAGTTTTGAACGGAAGATATTCCTTTTTCACCATAGCCCTCTATGGGCTTCCAAATATCCCTTTGCCAATTCCACAAGAACAGCCTTAGCGAAAGGCTTCTTGAAGGCAAAGATGTAACTCTGTGAGATGAATTAACAGAACACAGAGCAGTTTCTCAGAAAGCTTCTTTCCAGTTTTGAACGGAAGATATTTCCTTTTTCACCATAGCCCTCTATGGGCTTCCAAATATCCCTTTGCCAATTCCACAAGAACAGCCTTAGCGAAAGGCTTCTTGAAGGGAAAGATGTAACTCTGTGAGATGAATTAACAGAACACAGAGCAGTTTCTCAGAAAGCTTCTTTCCAGTTTTCAACGGAAGATGTTTCCTTTTTCACCATAGCCCTCTATGGGCTTCCAAATATCCCTTTGCCAATTCCACAAGAACAGCCTTAGCGAAAGGCTTCTTGAAGGGAAAGATGTAACGCCGTGAGATGAATTAACAGAACACAGAGCAGTTTCTCATAAAGCTTCTTTCCAGTTTTGAACGGAAGATATTTCCTTTTTCACCATAGCCCTCTATGGGCTTCCAAATATCCCTTAGCCAATTCCACAAGAACAGCCTTAGCGAAAGGCTTCTTGAAGGGAAAGATGAAACTCTGTGAGATGAATTAACAGAACACAGAGCAGTTTCTCAGAAAGCTTCTTTCCACTTTTGAACGGAAGATGTTTCCTTTTTCACCATAGCCCCCTATGGGCTTCCAAATATCCCTTTGCCAATTCCACAAGAACAGCCTTAGCGAAAGGCTTCTTGAAGAGAAAGATGTTACTCTGTGAGATGAATTAAGAGAACACAGAGCAGTTTCTCAGAAAGCTTCTTTCCAGTTTTGAACGGAAGATATTTCCTGTTTCACCATAGCCCTCTATGGGCTTCCAAATATCCCTTTGCCAATTCCACAAGAACAGCCTTAGCGAAAGGCTTCTTGAAGGGAAAGATGTAACTCTGTGAGATGAATTAACAGAACACAGAGCAGTTTCTCAGAAAGCTTCTTTCCAGGTTGAACGGAAGATATTTCCTTTTTCACCATAGCCCTCTATGGGCTTCCAAATATCCCTTTGCCAATTCCACAAGAACAGCCTTAGCGAAAGGCTTCTTGAAGGGAAAGATGTAACTCTGTGAGATGAATTAACAGAACACAGAGCAGTTTCTCAGAAAGCTTCTTTCCAGTTTTGAACGGAAGATATTTACTTTTTCACCATAGCCCTCTTTGGGCTTCCAAATATCCCTTTGCCAATTCCACAAGAACAGCCTTAGCGAAAGGCTTCTTGAAGGGAAAGATGTAACTCTGTGAGATGAATTAACAGAACACAGAGCAGTTTCTCAGAAAGCTTCTTTCCAGTTTTAAACTGAAGATATTTCCTTTTTCACTATAGCAATCTATGGGCTTCCAAATATCCCTTTGCCAATTCCACAAGAACAGCCTTAGCGAAAGGCTTCTTGAAGGGAAAGATGTAACTCTGTGAGATGAATTAACAGAACACAGAGCAGTTTCTCAGAAAGCTTCTTTCCAGTTTTAAACGGAATATATTTCCTTTTTCATCATAGCCCTCTATGGGCTTCCAAATATCCCTTTGCGAATTCCAGAAGAACAGCCTTAGCGAAAGGCTTCTTGACGGGAAAGATGTAACTCTGTGAGATGAATTAACAGAACACAGAGCAGTTTCTCAGAAAGCTTCTTTCCAGTTTTGAACGGAAGATATTTCCTTTTTCACCATAGCCCTCTATGGGCTTCCAAATATCCCTTTGCCAATTCCACAAGAACAGCCTTAGCGATAGGCTTCTTGAAGGGAAAGATGTAACACTGTGAGATGAATTAACAGAACACAGAGCAGTTTCTCAGAAAGCTTCCTTCCAGTTTTAAACGGAATATATTTCCTTTTTCATCATAGCCCTCTATGGGCTTCCAAATATCCCTTCGCCAATTACACAAGAACAGCCTTACGAAAGGCTTCTTGAAGGGAAAGATGTAACTCTGTGAGATGAATTAGCAGAACACAGAGCAGTTTCTCAGAAAGCTTCTTTCCAGTTTTGAACGGAAGATATTTCCTTTTTCACCATAGCCCTCTATGGGCTTCCCAATATCCCTTTGCCAATAGAATAGCTTTAGCGAAAGGTTTCTTGAAGGGAAAGATGTAACTCTGTGAGATGAATTAACAGAACACAGAGCAGTTTCTCAGAAAGCTTCTTTCCATGTTTGAACGGAAGATATTTCCTGTTTCACCATAGCCCTCTATGGGCTTCCAAATATCCCTTTGCCAATTCCACAAGAACAGCCTTAGCGAAAGGCTTCTTGAAGGGAGAGATGTAACTCTGTGAGATGAATTAACAGAACACAGAGCAGTTTCTCAGAAAGATTCTTTCCAGTTTTGAACGGAAGATATTTCGTTTTTCACCATAGCCCTCTATGGGCTTCCAAATATCCCTTTGCCAATTCCACAAGAACAGCCTTAGCGAAAGGCTTCCAGAAGAGAAAGATGTAACTATGTGAGATGAATTAACAGAACACAGAGCAGTTTCTCAGAAAGCTTCTTTCCAGTTTTGAACGGAAGATATTTCCTTTTTCACCATAGCCCTCTATGGGCTTCCAAATATCCCTTTGCCAATTCCACAAGAACAGCCTTAGCGAAAGGCTTCTTGAAGGGAAAGATGTAACTCTGTGAGATGAATTAACAGAACACGGAGCAGTTTCTCAGAAAGCTTCTTTCCAGTTTTCAACGGAAGATGTTTCCTTTTTCACCATAGCCCTCTATGGGCTTCCAAACATCCCTTTGCCAATTCCACAAGAACAGCCTTAGCGAAAGGCTACTTGAAGGGAAAGATGTAACGCTGTGAGATGAATTAACAGAACACAGAGCAGTTTCTCAGAAAGCTTCTTTCCAGTTTTGAACGGAAGATATTTCCTTTTTCACCATAGCCCTCTATGGGCTTCCAAATATCCCTTAGCCAATTCCACAAGAACAGCCTTAGCGAAAGGCTTCTTGAAGGGAAAGATGAAACTCTGTGAGATGAATTAACAGAACACAGAGCAGTTTCTCAGAAAGCTTCTTTCCAGTTTTGAACGGAAGATGTTTCCTTTTTCACCATAGCCCTCTATGGGCTTCCAAATATCCCTTTGCCAATTCCACAAGAACAGCCTTAGCGAAAGGCTTCTTGAAGAGAAAGATGTGACTCTGTGAGATGAATTAAGAGAACACAGAGCAGTTTCTCAGAAAGCTTCTTTCCAGTTTTGAACGGAAGATATTTCCTTTTTCACCATAGCCCTCTATGGGCTTCCAAATATCCCTTGGCCAATTCCACAAGAACAGCCTTTGCGAAAGGCTTCTTGAAGGGAAAGATGTAACTCGGTGAGATGAATTGACAGAACACAGAGCAGTTTCTCAGAAAGCTTCTTTCCAGTTTTGAACGGAAGATATTTCCTTTTTCACCATAGCCCTCTATGGGCTTCCAAATATCCCTTTGCCAATTCCACAAGAACAGCTTTAGCGAAAGGTTTCTTGAAGGGAAACATGTAACTCTGTGAGATGAATTAACAGAACACAGAGCAGTTTCTCAGAAAGCTTCTTTCCAGTTTTGAACGGAAGATATTTCCTTTTTCACCATAGCCCTCTATGAGCTTCCAAATATCCCTTTGCCAATAGAATAGCTTTAGCGAAAGGTTTCTTGAAGGTAAAGATGTAACTCTGTGATATGAATTAACAGAACACAGAGCAGTTTCTCAGAAAGCTTCTTTCCATGTTTGAACGGAAGATATTTCCTGCTTCACCATAGCCCTCTAAGGACTTCCAAATATCCCTTTGCCAATTCCACAAGAACAGCCTTAGCGAAAGGCTTCTTGAAGGGAAAGATGTAACTCTGTGAGATGAATTAACAGAACACAGAGCAGTTTCTCAGAAAGCTTCTTTCCAGTTTTGAACGGAAGATATTTCCTTTTTCACCATAGCCCTCTATGGGCTTCCAAATATCCCTTTGCCAATTCCACAAGAACAGCCTTAGCGAAAGGCTTCCAGAAGAGAAAGATGTAACTCTGTGAGATGAATTAACAGAACACAGAGCAGTTTCTCAGAAAGCTTCTTTCCAGTTTTGAACGGAAGATATTTGCTTTTTCACCATAGCCCTCTATGGGCTTCCAAATATCCCTTTGCCAATTCCACAAGAACAGCTTTAGCGAAAGGCTTCTTGAAGGGAAAGAGGTAACTCTGTGACATGAATTAGCAGAACACAGAGCAGTTTCTCAGAAAGCTTCTTTCCAGTTTTGAACGGAAGATATTTCCTTTTTCACCATAGCCCTCTATGGGCTTCCAAATATCCCTTTGCCAATTCCACAAGAACAGCATTAGCGAAAGGCTTCTTGAAGGGAAAGATGTAACTCTGTGAGATGAATTAACAGAACACAGAGCAGTTTCTCAGAAAGCTTCTTTCCAGTTTTGAACGGAAGATATTTCCTTTTTCACCATAGCCCTCTATGGGCTTCCCAATATCCCTTTGCCAATTCCACAAGAACAGCCTTAGCGATAGGCTTCTTGAAGGGAAAGATGTAACTCTGTGAGATGAATTAACAGAACACAGAGCAGTTTCTCAGAAAGCTTCTTTCCAGTTTGGAACGGAAGATATTTCCTTTTTCACCTTAGCCCTCTATGGGCTTCCAAATATCCCTTTGCCAATTCCACAAGAACCGCCTTAGCGAACGGCGTCTTGAAGGGAAAGATGTAACTCTGTTAGATGAATTAACAGAACACAGACCAGTTTCTCAGAAAGCTTCTTTCCAGTTTTAAATGGAAGCTAATTCCCTTTTCACCATAGCCCTCTATGGGCTTCAAAATATCCCTTTGCCAATTCCACAAGAACAGCCTTAGCGAAAGGCTTCTTGAAGGCAAAGTTGTAACTCTGTGAGATGAATTAACAGAACACAGAGCAGTTTCTCAGAAAGCTTCTTTCCCGTTTTGAACGGAAGATATTTCCTTTTTCACCATAGCCCTCTATGGGCTTCCAAATATCCCTTTGCCAATTCCACAGGAACAGCCTTAGGGAAAGGCTTCTTGAAGGGAAAGATGTAACTCTGTGAGATGAATTAACAGAACACAGAGCAGTTTCTCAGAAAGCTTCTTTCCAGTTTTGAACGGAAGATATTTCCTTTTTCACCTTAGCCCTCTATGGGCTTCCAAATATCCCTTTGGCAATTCCACAAGAACAGCCTTAGCGAAAGGCGTCTTGATGGGAAAGATGTAACTCTGTGAGATGAATTAACAGAACACAGAGCAGTTTCTCAGAAAGCTTCTTTCCAGTTTTAAACGGAAGATATTCCCTTTTTCACCATAGCCCTCTATGGGCTTCCAAATATCCCTTTGCCAATTCCACAAGAAGAGCCTTAGCGAAAGGCTTCTTGAAGGGAAAGATGTAACTCTGTGAGATGAATTAACAGAACACAGAGCAGTTTCTCAGAAAGCTTCTTTCCAGTTTTAAACGGAAGATATTTCCTTTTTCACCATAGCCCTCTATGGTCTTCCAAATATCCCTTTGCCAATTCCACAAGAACAGCTTTAGCGAAAGGTTTCTTGAAGGGAAAGATGTAACTCTGTGAGATGAATTAACAGAACACAGAGCAGTTTCTCAGAAAGCTTCTTTCCAGGTTTGAACGGAAGATATTTCCTGTTTCACCATAGCCCTCTATGGGCTTCCAAATATCCCTTTGCCAATTCCACAAGAACAGCCTTAGCGAAAGGCTTCTTGAAGGGAAAGATGTAACTCTGTGAGATGAATTAACAGAACACAGAGCAGTTTCTCAGAAAGCTTCTTTCCAGGTTGAACGGAAGATATTTCCTTTTTCACCATAGCCCTCTATGGGCTTCCAAATATCCCTTTGCCAATTCCACAAGAACAGCCTTAGCGAAAGGCTTCTTGACGGGAAAGATGTAACTCTGTGAGATGAATTAACAGAACACAGAGCAGTTTCTCAGAAAGCTTCTTTCCAGTTTTGAACGGAAGATATTTCCTTTTTCTCCATAGCCCTCTATGGGCTTCCAAATATCCCTTTGCCAATAGAATAGCTTTAGGGAAAGGTTTCTTGAAGGGAAAGATGTAACTCTGTGAGATGAATTAACAGAACACAGAGCAGTTTCTCATAAAGCTTCTTTCCATGTTTGAACGGAAGATATTTCCTGTTTCACCATAGCCCTCTATGGGCTTCCAAATATCCCTTTGCCAATTCCACAAGAACAGCCTTAGCGAAAGGCTTCTTGAAGGGAAAGAGGTAACTCTGTGAGATGAATTAACAGAACACAGAGCAGTTTCTCAGAAAGCTTCTTTCCAGTTTTGAACGGAAGATATTTCCTTTTTCACCATAGCCCTCTATGGGCTTCGAAATATCCCTTTGCCAATTCCACAAGAACAGCATTAGCGAAAGGCTTCTTGAAGGGAAAGATGTAACTCTGTGAGATGAATTAACAGAACACAGAGCAGTTTCTCAGAAAGCTTCTTTCCAGTTTTGAACGGAAGATATTTCCTTTTTCACCATAGCCCTCTATGGGCTTCCAAATATCCCTTTGCCAATTCCACAAGAACAGCCTTAGCGATAGGCTTCTTGAAGGGAAAGATGTAACTCTGTGAGATGAATTAACAGAACACAGAGCAGTTTCTCAGAAAGCTTCTTTCCAGTTTTCAACGGAAGATATTTCCTTTTTCACCTTAGCCCTCTATGGGCTTCCAAATATCCCTTTGCCAATTCCACAAGAACAGCTTTAGCGAAAGGTTTCTTGAAGGGAAAGATGTAACTCTGTGAGATGAATTAACAGAACACAGAGCAGTTTCTCAGAAAGCTTCTTTCCAGTTGTGAACGGAAGATATTTCCTTTTTCACCATAGCCCTCTATGGGCTTCCAAATATCCCTTTGCCAATTCCACAAGAACAGCTTTAGCGAAAGGTTTCTTGAAGGGAAAGATGTAACTCTGTGAGATGAATTAACAGAACACAGAGCAGTTTCTCAGAAAGCTTCTTTCCAGGTTTGAACGGAAGATATTTCCTGTTTCACCGTAGCCCTCTATGGGCTTCCAAATATCCCTTTGCCAATTCCACAAGAACAGCCTTAGCGAAAGGCTTCTTGAAGGGAAAGATGTAACTCTGTGAGATGAATTAACAGAACACAGAGCAGTTTCTCAGAAAGCTTCTTTCCAGTTTTGAACGGAAGATATTTCCTTTTTCACCATAGCCCTCTATGGGCTTCCAAATATCCCTTTGCCAATTCCACAAGAACAGCCTTAGCGAAAGGCTTCTTGAAGAGAAAGATGTAACTCTGTGAGATGAATTAACAGAACACAGAGCAGTTTCTCAGAAAGCTTCTTTCCAGTTTTGAACGGAAGATATTTCCTTTTTCACCATAGCCCTCTATGGGCTTCCAAATATCCCTTTGCCAATTCCACAAGAACAGCCTTAGCGAAAGGCTTCTTGAAGGGAAAGATGTAACTCTGTGAGATGAATTAACAGAACACAGAGCAGTTTCTCAGAAAGCTTCTTTCCACTTTTCAACGGAAGATGTTTCCTTTTTCACCATAGCCCTCTATGGGCTTCCAAATATCCCTTTGCCAATTCCACAAGAACAGCCTTAGCGAAAGGCTTCTTGAAGGGAAAGATGTAACGCTGTGAGATGAATTAACAGAACACAGAGCAGTTATTCAGAAAGCTTCTTTCCAGTTTTGAACGGAAGATATTTCCTTTTTCACCATAGCCCTCTATGGGCTTCCAAATATCCCTTAGCCAATTCCACAAGAACAGCCTTAGCGAAAGGCTTCTTGAAGGGAAAGATGAAACTCTGTGAGATGAATTAACAGAACACAGAGCAGTTTCTCAGAAAGCTTCTTTCCAGTTTTGAACGGAAGATGTTTCCTTTTTCACCATAGCCCTCTATGGGCTTCCAAATATCCCTTTGCCAATTCCACAAGAACAGCCTTAGCGAAAGGCTTCTTGAAGGGAAAGATGTAACTCTGTGAGATGAATTAACAGAACACAGAGCAGTTTCTCAGAAAGCTTCTTTCCAGTTTTGAACGGAAGATATTTCCTTTTTCACCTTAGCCCTCTATGGGCTTACAAATATCCCTTTGCCAATTCCACAAGAACAGCTTTAGCGAAAGGTTTCTTGAAGGGAAAGATGTAACTCTGTGAGATGAATTAACAGAACACCGAGCAGTTTCTCAGAAAGCTTCTTTCCAGTTGTGAACGGAAGATATTTCCTTTTTCACCATAGCCCTCTATGGGCTTCCAAATATCCCTTTGCCAATTCCACAAGAACAGCTTTAGCGAAAGGTTTCTTGAAGGGAAAGATGTAACTCTGTGAGATGAATTAACAGAACACAGAGCAGTTTCTCAGAAAGCTTCTTTCCAGGTTTGAACGGAAGATATTTCCTGTTTCACCGTAGCCCTCTATGGGCTTCCAAATATCCCTTTGCCAATTCCACAAGAACAGCCTTAGCGAAAGGCTTCTTGAAGGGAAAGATGTAACTCTGTGAGATGAATTAACAGAACACAGAGCAGTTTCTCAGAAAGCTTCTTTCCAGTTTTGAACGGAAGATATTTCCTTTTTCAACATAGCCCTCTATGGGCTTCCAAATATCCCTTTGCCAATTCCACAAGAACAGCCTTAGCGAAAGGCTTCTTGAAGAGAAAGATGTAACTCTGTGAGATGAATTAACAGAACACAGAGCAGTTTCTCAGAAAGCTTCTTTCCAGTTTTGAACGGAAGATATTTCCTTTTTCACCATAGCCCTCTATGGGCTTCCAAATATCCCTTTGCCAATTCCACAAGAACAGCCTTAGCGAAAGGCTTCTTGAAGGGAAAGATGTAACTCTGTGAGATGAATTAACAGAACACAGAGCAGTTTCTCAGAAAGCTTCTTTCCACTTTTCAACGGAAGATGTTTCCTTTTTCACCATAGCCCTCTATGGGCTTCCAAATATCCCTTTGCCAATTCCACAAGAACAGCCTTAGCGAAAGGCTTCTTGAAGGGAAAGATGTAACGCTGTGAGATGAATTAACAGAACACAGAGCAGTTTCTCAGAAAGCTTCTTTCCAGTTTTGAACGGAAGATATTTCCTTTTTCACCATAGCCCTCTATGGGCTTCCAAATATCCCTTTGCCAATTCCACAAGAACAGCCTTAGCGAAAGGCTTCTTGAAGGGAAAGATGAAACTCTGTGAGATGAATTAACAGAACACAGAGCAGTTTCTCAGAAAGCTTCTTTCCAGTTTTGAACGGAAGATGTTTCCTTTTTCACCATAGCCCTCTAAGGGCTTCCAAATATCCCTTTGCCAATTCCACAAGAACAGCCTTAGCGAAAGGCTTCTTGAAGAGAAAGATGTAACTCTGTGAGATGAATTAACAGAACACAGAGCAGTTTCTCAGAAAGCTTCTTTCCAGTTTTGAACAGAAGATATTTCCTTTTTCACCGTAGCAATCTATGGGCTTCCAAATATCCCTTTGCCAATTCCACAAGAACAGCCTTAGCGAAAGGTTTCTTGAAGAGAAAGATGTAACTCTATGAGATGAATTAACAGAACACAGAGCAGTTTCTCAGAAAGCTTCTTTCCAGTTTTGAACGGAAGATATTTCCTTTTTCACCATAGCCCTCTATGGGCTTCCAAATATCCCTTTGCCAATTCCACAAGAACAGCCTTAGCGAAAGGCTTCTTGAAGGCAAAGATGTAACTCTGTGAGATGAATTAACAGAACACAGAGCAGTTTCTCAGAAAGCTTCTTTCCAGTTTTGAACGGAAGATATTTCCTTTTTCACCATAGCCCTCTATGGGCTTCCAAATATCCCTTTGCCAATTCCACAAGAACAGCCTTAGCGAAAGGCTTCTTGAAGGGAAAGATGTAACTCTGTGAGATGAATTAACAGAACACAGAGCAGTTTCTCAGAAAGCTTCTTTCCAGTTTTCAACGGAAGATGTTTCCTTTTTCACCATAGCCCTCTATGGGCTTCCAAATATCCCTTTGCCAATTCCACAAGAACAGCCTTAGCGAAAGGCTTCTTGAAGGGAAAGATGTAACGCTGTGAGATGAATTAACAGAACACAGAGCAGTTATTCAGAAAGCTTCTTTCCAGTTTTGAACGGAAGATATTTCCTTTTTCACCATAGCCCTCTATGGGCTTCCAAATATCCCTTAGCCAATTCCACAAGAACAGCCTTAGCGAAAGGCTTCTTGTAGGGAAAGATGAAACTCTGTGAGATGAATTAACAGAACACAGAGCAGTTTCTCAGAAAGCTTCTTTCCAGTTTTGAACGGAAGATGTTTCCTTTTTCACCATAGCCCTCTATGGGCTTCCAAATATCCCTTTGCCAATTCCACAAGAACAGCCTTAGCGAAAGGCTTCTTGAAGAGAAAGATGTTACTCTGTGAGATGAATTAAGAGAACACAGAGCAGTTTCTCAGAAAGCTTCTTTCCAGTTTTGAACGGAAGATATTTCCTTTTTCACCATAGCCCTCTATGGGCTACCAAATATCCCTTTGCCAATTCCAGAAGAACAGCCTTAGCGAAAAGCTTCTTGAAGGGAAAGATGTAACTCTGTGAGATGAATTAACAGAACACAGAGCAGTTTCTCAGAAAGCTTCTTTCCAGTTTTGAACGGAAGATATTTCTTTTTTCACCATAGCCCTCTATGGGCTTCCAAATATCCCTTTGCCAATTCCACAGGAACAGCCTTAGGGAAAGGCTTCTTGAAGGGAAAGATGTAACTCTGTGAGATGAATTAACAGAACACAGAGCAGTTTCTCAGAAAGCTTCTTTCCAGTTTTGAACGGAAGATATTTCCTTTTTCACCTTAGCCCTCTAAGGGCTTCCAAATATCCCTTTGGCAATTCCACAAGAACAGCCTTAGCGAAAGGCGTCTTGATGGGAAAGATGTAACTCTGTGAGATGAATTAACAGAACACAGAGCAGTTTCTCAGAAAGCTTCTTTCCAGTTTTAAACGGAAGATATTCCCTTTTTCACCATAGCCCTCTATGGGCTTCCAAATATCCCTTTGCCAATTCCACAAGAAGAGCCTTAGCGAAAGGCTTCTTGAAGGGAAAGATGTAACTCTGTGAGATGAATTAACAGAACACAGAGCAGTTTCTCAGAAAGCTTCTTTCCAGTTTTAAACGGAAGATATTTCCTTTTTCACCATAGCCCTCTATGGGCTTCAAAATATCCCTTTGCCAATTCCACAAGAACAGCTTTAGCGAAAGGTTTCTTGAAGGGAAAGATGTAACTCTGTGAGATGAATTAACAGAACACAGAGCAGTTTCTCAGAAAGCTTCTTTCCAGGTTTGAACGGAAGATATTTCCTGTTTCACCATAGCCCTCTATGGGCTTCCAAATATCCCTTTGCCAATTCCACAAGAACAGCCTTAGCGAAAGGCTTCTTGAAGGGAAAGATGTAACTCTGTGAGATGAATTAACAGAACACAGAGCAGTTTCTCAGAAAGCTTCTTTCCAGGTTGAACGGAAGATATTTCCTTTTTCACCATAGCCCTGTATGGGCTTCCAAATATCCCTTTGCCAATTCCACAAGAACAGCCTTAGCGAAAGGCTTCTTGAAGGGAAAGATGTAACTCTGTGAGATGAATTAACAGAACACAGAGCAGTTTCTCAGAAAGCTTCTTTCCAGTTTTGAACGGAAGATATTTACTTTTTCACCATAGCCCTCTTTGGGCTTCCAAATATCCCTTTGCCAATTCCACAAGAACAGCCTTAGCGAAAGGCTTCTTGAAGGGAAAGATGTAACTCTGTGAGATGAATTAACAGAACACAGAGCAGTTTCTCAGAAAGCTTCTTTCCAGTTTTAAACGGAAGATATTTCCTTTTTCACCATAGCAATCTATGGGCTTCCAAATATCCCTTTGCCAATTCCACAAGAACAGCCTTAGCGAAAGGCTTCTTGAAGGGAAAGATGTAACTCTGTGAGATGAATTAACAGAACACAGAGCAGTTTCTCAGAAAGCTTCTTTCCAGTTTTAAACGGAATATATTTCCTTTTTCATCATAGCCCTCTATGGGCTTCCAAATATCCCTTTGCGAATTCCAGAAGAACAGCCTTAGCGAAAGGCTTCTTGACGGGAAAGATGTAACTCTGTGAGATGAATTAACAGAACACAGAGCAGTTTCTCAGAAAGCTTCTTTCCAGTTTTGAACGGAAGATATTTCCTTTTTCACCATAGCCCTCTATGGGCTTCCAAATATTCCTTTGCCAATAGAATAGCTTTAGCGAAAGGTTTCTTGAAGGGAAAGATGTAACTCTGTGAGATGAATTAACAGAACACAGAGCAGTTTCTCAGAAAGCTTCTTTCCATGTTTGAACGGAAGATATTTCCTGTTTCACCATAGCCCTCTAAGGACTTCCAAATATCCCTTTGCCAATTCCACAAGAACAGCCTTAGCGAAAGGCTTCTTGAAGGGAAAGATGTAACTCTGTGAGATGAATTAACAGAACACAGAGCAGTTTCTCAGAAAGCTTCTTTCCAGTTTTGAACGGAAGATATTTCCTTTTTCACCATAGCCCTCTATGGGCTTCCAAATATCCCTTTGCAAATTCCACAAGAACAGCCTTAGCGAAAGGCTTCCAGAAGAGAAAGATGTAACTCTGTGAGATGAATTAACAGAACACAGAGCAGTTTCTCAGAAAGCTTCTTTCCAGTTTTGAACGGAAGATATTTGCTTTTTCACCATAGCCCTCTATGGGCTTCCAAATATCCCTTTGCCAATTCCACAAGAACAGCTTTAGCGAAAGGCTTCTTGAAGGGAAAGAGGTAACTCTGTGACATGAATTAGCAGAACACAGAGCAGTTTCTCAGAAAGCTTCTTTCCAGTTTTGAACGGAAGATATTTCCTTTTTCACCATAGCCCTCTATGGGCTTCCAAATATCCCTTTGCCAATTCCACAAGAACAGCCTTAGCGAAAGGCTTCTTGAAGGGAAAGATGTAACTCTGTGAGATGAATTAACAGAACACAGACCAGTTTCTCAGAAAGCTTCTTTCCAGTTTTGAACGGAAGATATTTCCTTTTTCACCATAGCCCTCTATGGGCTTCCCAATATCCCTTTGCCAATTCCACAAGAACAGCCTTAGCGATAGGCTTCTTGAAGGGAAAGATGTAACTCTGTGAGATGAATTAACAGAACACAGAGCAGTTTCTCAGAAAGCTTCTTTCCAGTTTGGAACGGAAGATATTTCCTTTTTCACCTTAGCCCTCTATGGGCTTCCAAATATCCCTTTGCCAATTCCACAAGAACCGCCTTAGCGAACGGCGTCTTGAAGGGAAAGATGTAACTCTGTTAGATGAATTAACAGAACACAGACCAGTTTCTCAGAAAGCTTCTTTCCAGTTTTAAATGGAAGCTAATTCCCTTTTCACCATAGCCCTCTATGGGCTTCCAAATATCCCTTTGCCAATTCCACAAGAACAGCCTTAGCGAAAGGCTTCTTGAAGGCAAAGTTGTAACTCTGTGAGATGAATTAACAGAACACAGAGCAGTTTCTCAGAAAGCTTCTTTCCCGTTTTGAACGGAAGATATTTCCTTTTCCACCATAGCCCTCTATGGGCTTCCAAATATCCCTTTGCCAATTCCACAGGAACAGCCTTAGGGAAAGGCTTCTTGAAGGGAAAGATGTAACTCTGTGAGATGAATTAACAGAACACAGAGCAGTTTCTCAGAAAGCTTCTTTCCAGTTTTGAACGGAAGATATTTCCTTTTTCACCTTAGCCCTCTATGGGCTTCCAAATATCCCTTTGGCAATTCCACAAGAACAGCCTTAGCGAAAGGCGTCTTGATGGGAAAGATGTAACTCTGTGAGATGAATTAACAGAACACAGAGCAGTTTCTCAGAAAGCTTCTTTCCAGTTTTAAACGGAAGATATTCCCTTTTTCACCATAGCCCTCTATGGGCTTCCAAATATCCCTTTGCCAATTCCACAAGAACAGACTTAGCGAAAGGCTTCTTGAAGGGAAAGATGTAACTCTGTGAGATGAATTAACAGAACACAGAGCAGTTTCTCAGAAAGCTTCTTTCCAGTTTTAAACGGAAGATATTTCCTTTTTCACCATAGCCCTATATGGGCTTCCAAATATCCCTTTGCCAATTCCACAAGAACAGCTTTAGCGAAAGGTTTCTTGAAGGGAAAGATGTAACTCTGTGAGATGAATTAACAGAACACAGAGCAGTTTCTCAGAAAGCTTCTTTCCAGGTTTGAACGGAAGATATTTCCTGTTTCACCATAGCCCTCTATGGGCTTCCAAGTATCCCTTTGCCAATTCCACAAGAACAGCCTTAGCGAAAGGCTTCTTGAAGGGAAAGATGTAACTCTGTGAGATGAATTAACAGAACACAGAGCAGTTTCTCAGAAAGTTTCTTTCCAGGTTGAACGGAAGATATTTCCTTTTTCACCATAGCCCTCTATGGGCTTCCAAATATCCCTTTGCCAATTCCACAAGAACAGCCTTAGCGAAAGGCTTCTTGAAGAGAAAGATGTAACTCTGTGAGATGAATTAACAGAACACAGAGCAGTTTCTCAGAAAGCTTCTTTCCAGTTTTGAAAGGAAGATATTTACTTTTTCACCATAGCCCTCTTTGGGCTTCCAAATATCCCTTTGCCAATTCCACAAGAAGAGCCTTAGCGAAAGACTTCTTGAAGGGAAAGAGGTAACTCTGTGAGATGAATTAACAGAACACATAGCAGTTTCTCAGAAAGCTTCTTTCCAGTTTTGAACGGAAGATATTTCCTTTTTCACCATAGCCCTCTATGGGCTTCCAAATATCCCTTTGCCAATTCCACAAGAACAGCATTAGCGAAAGGCTTCTTGAAGGGAAAGATGTAACTCTGTGAGATGAATTAACAGAACACAGAGCAGTTTCTCAGAAAGCTTCTTTCCAGTTTTGAACGGAAGATATTTCCTTTTTCACCATAGCCCTCTATGAGCTTCCAAATATCCCTTTGCCAATAGAATAGCTTTAGCGAAAGGTTTCTTGAAGGGAATGATGTAACTCTGTGAGATGAATTAACAGAACACGGAGCAGTTTCTCAGAAAGCTTCTTTCCATGTTTGAACGGAAGATATTTCCTGTTTCACCATAGCCCTCTAAGGACTTCCAAATATCCCTTTGCCAATTCCACAAGAACAGCCTTAGCGAAAGGCTTCTTGAAGGGAAAGATGTAACTCTGTGAGATGAATTAACAGAACACAGAGCAGTTTCTCAGAAAGCTTCTTTCCAATTTTGAACGGAAGATATTTCCTTTTTCACCATAGCCCTCTATGGGCTTCCAAATATCCCTTTGCCAATTCCACAAGAACAGCCTTAGCGAAAGGCTTCCAGAAGAGAAAGATGTAACTCTGTGAGATGAATTAACAGAACACAGAGCAGTTTCTCAGAAAGCTTCTTTCCAGTTTTGAACGGAAGATATTTGCTTTTTCACCATAGCCCTCTATGGGCTTCCAAATATCCCTTTGCCAATTCCACAAGAACAGCTTTAGCGAAAGGCTTCTTGAAGGGAAAGAGGTAACTCTGTGACATGAATTAGCAGAACACAGAGCAGTTTCTCAGAAAGCTTCTTTCCAGTTTTGAACGGAAGATATTTCCTTTTTCACCATAGCCCTCTATGGGCTTCCAAATATCCCTTTGCCAATTCCACAAGAACAGCCTTAGCGAAAGGCTTCTTGAAGGGAAAGATGTAACTCTGTGAGATGAATTAACAGAACACAGAGCAGTTTCTCAGAAAGCTTCTTTCCAGTTTTGAACGGAAGATATTTCCTTTTTCACCATAGCCCTCTATGGGCTTCCCAATATCCCTTTGCCAATTCCACGAGAACAGCCTTAGCGATAGGCTTCTTGAAGGGAAAGATGTAACTCTGTGAGATGAATTAACAGAACACAGAGCAGTTTCTCAGAAAGCTTCTTTCCAGTTTGGAACGGAAGATATTTCCTTTTTCACCTTAGCCCTCTATGGGCTTCCAAATATCCCTTTGCCAATTCCACAAGAACCGCCTTAGAGAACGGCGTCTTGAAGGGAAAGATGTAACTCTGTTAGATGAATTAACAGAACACAGACCAGTTTCTCAGAAAGCTTCTTTCCAGTTTTAAATGGAAGCTAATTCCCTTTTCACCATAGCCCTCTATGGGCTTCCAAATATCCCTTTGCCAATTCCACAAGAACAGCCTTAGCGAAAGGCTTCTTGAAGGCAAAGTTGTAACTCTGTGAGATGAATTAACAGAACACAGAGCAGTTTCTCAGAAAGCTTCTTTCCCGTTTTGAACGGAAGATATTTCCTTTTTCACCATAGCCCTATATGGGCTTCCAAATATCCCTTTGCCAATTCCACAGGAACAGCCTTAGGGAAAGGCTTCTTGAAGGGAAAGGTGTAACTCTGTGAGATGAATTAACAGAACACAGAGCAGTTTCTCAGAAAGCTTCTTTCCAGTTTTGAACGGAAGATATTTCCTTTTTCACCTTAGCCCTCTATGGGCTTCCAAATATCCCTTTGGCAATTCCACAAAAACAGCCTTAGCGAAAGGCGTCTTGATGGGAAAGATGTAACTCTGTGAGATGAATTAACAGAACACAGAGCAGTTTCTCAGAAAGCTTCTTTCCAGTTTTAAACGGAAGATATTCCCTTTTTCACCATAGCCCTCTATGGGCTTCCAAATATCCCTTTGCCAATTCCACAAGAAGAGCCTTAGCGAAAGGCTTCTTGAAGGGAAAGATGTAACTCTGTGAGATGAATTAACAGAACACAGAGCAGTTTCTCAGAAAGCTTCTTTCCAGTTTTAAACGGAAGATATTTCCTTTTTCACCATAGCCCTATATGGGCTTCCAAATATCCCTTTGCCAATTCCACAAGAACAGCTTTAGCGAAAGGTTTCTGGAAGGGAAAGATGTAACTCTGTGAGATGAATTAACAGAACACAGAGCAGTTTCTCAGAAAGCTTCTTTCCAGGTTTGAACGGAAGATATTTCCTGTTTCACCATAGCCCTCTATGGGCTTCCAAATATCCCTTTGCCAATTCCACAAGAACAGCCTTAGCGAAAGGGTTCTTGAAGGGAAAGATGTAACTCTGTGAGATGAATTAACAGAACACAGAGCAGTTTCTCAGAAAGCTTCTTTCCAGGTTGAACGGAAGATATTTCCTTTTTCACCATAGCCCTCTATGGGCTTCCAAATATCCCTTTGCCAATTCCACAAGAACAGCCTTAGCGAAAGGCTTCTTGAAGAGAAAGATGTAACTCTGTGAGATGAATTAACAGAACACAGAGCAGTTTCTCAGAAAGCTTCTTTCCAGTTTTGAAAGGAAGATATTTACTTTTTCACCATAGCCCTCTTTGGGCTTCCAAATATCCCTTTGCCAATTCCACAAGAAGAGCCTTAGCGAAAGACTTCTTGAAGGGAAAGAGGTAACTCTGTGAGATGAATTAACAGAACACAGAGCAGTTTCTCAGAAAGCTTCTTTCCAGTTTTGAACGGAAGATATTTCCTTTTTCACCATAGCCCTCTATGGGCTTCCAAATATCCCTTTGCCAATTCCACAAGAACAGCATTAGCGAAAGGCTTCTTGAAGGGAAAGATGTAACTCTGTGAGATGAATTAACAGAACACAGAGCAGTTTCTCAGAAAGCTTCTTTCCAGTTTTGAACGGAAGATATTTCCTTTTTCACCATAGCCCTCTATGGGCTTCCCAATATCCCTTTGCCAATTCCACAAGAACAGCCTTAGCGATAGGCTTCTTGAAGGGAAAGATGTAACTCTGTGAGATGAATTAACAGAACACAGAGCAGTTTCTCAGAAAGCTTCTTTACAGTTTTGAACGGAAGATATTTCCTTTTTCACCTTAGCCCTCTATGGGCTTCCAAATATCCCTTTGCCAATTCCACAAGAACAGCCTTAGCGAAAGGCGTCTTGAAGGGAAAGATGTAACTCTGTGAGATGAATTAACAGAAAACAGAGCAGTTTCTCAGAAAGCTTCTTTCCAGTTTTAAACGGAAGATATTTCCTTTTTCACCATAGCAATCTATGGGCTTCCAAATATCCCTTTGCCAATTCCACAAGAACAGCCTTAGCGAAAGGCTTCTTGAAGGGAAAGATGTAACTCTGTGAGATGAATTAACAGAACACAGAGCAGTTTCTCAGAAAGCTTCTTTCCAGTTTTAAACGGAATATATTTCCTTTTTCATCATAGCCCTCTATGGGCTTCCAAATATCCCTTTGCCAATTCCACAAGAACAGCCTTAGCGAAAGGCTTCTTGACGGGAAAGATGTAACTCTGTGAGATGAATTAACAGAACACAGAGCAGTTTCTCAGAAAGCTTCTTTCCAGTTTTGAACGGAAGATATTTCCTTTTTCACCATAGCCCTCTATGGGCTTCCAAATATCCCTTTGCCAATAGAACAGCTTTAGCGAAAGGTTTCTGGAAGGGAAAGATGTAACTCTGTGAGATGAATTAACAGAACACAGAGCAGTTTCTCAGAAAGCTTCTTTCCAGGTTTGAACGGAAGATATTTCCTGTTTCACCATAGCCCTCTATGGGCTTCCAAATATCCCTTTGCCAATTCCACAAGAACAGCCTTAGCGAAAGGGTTCTTGAAGGGAAAGATGTAACTCTGTGAGATGAATTAACAGAACACAGAGCAGTTTCTCAGAAAGCTTCTTTCCAGGTTGAACGGAAGATATTTCCTTTTTCACCATAGCCCTCTATGGGCTTCCAAATATCCCTTTGCCAATTCCACAAGAACAGCCTTAGCGAAAGGCTTCTTGAAGAGAAAGATGTAACTCTGTGAGATGAATTAACAGAACACAGAGCAGTTTCTCAGAAAGCTTCTTTCCAGTTTTGAAAGGAAGATATTTACTTTTTCACCATAGCCCTCTTTGGGCTTCCAAATATCCCTTTGCCAATTCCACAAGAAGAGCCTTAGCGAAAGTCTTCTTGAAGGGAAAGAGGTAACTCTGTGAGATGAATTAACAGAACACAGAGCAGTTTCTCAGAAAGCTTCTTTCCAGTTTTGAACGGAAGATATTTCCTTTTTCACCATAGCCCTCTATGGGCTTCCAAATATCCCTTTGCCAATTCCACAAGAACAGCATTAGCGAAAGGCTTCTTGAAGGGAAAGATGTAACTCTGTGAGATGAATTAACAGAACACAGAGCAGTTTCTCAGAAAGCTTCTTTCCAGTTTTGAACGGAAGATATTTCCTTTTTCACCATAGCCCTCTATGGGCTTCCCAATATCCCTTTGCCAATTCCACAAGAACAGCCTTAGCGATAGGCTTCTTGAAGGGAAAGATGTAACTCTGTGAGATGAATTAACAGAACACAGAGCAGTTTCTCAGAAAGCTTCTTTACAGTTTTGAACGGAAGATATTTCCTTTTTCACCTTAGCCCTCTATGGGCTTCCAAATATCCCTTTGCCAATTCCACAAGAACAGCCTTAGCGAAAGGCGTCTTGAAGGGAAAGATGTAACTCTGTGAGATGAATTAACAGAAAACAGAGCAGTTTCTCAGAAAGCTTCTTTCCAGTTTTAAACGGAAGATATTTCCTTTTTCACCATAGCAATCTATGGGCTTCCAAATATCCCTTTGCCAATTCCACAAGAACAGCCTTAGCGAAAGGCTTCTTGAAGGGAAAGATGTAACTCTGTGAGATGAATTAACAGAACACAGAGCAGTTTCTCAGAAAGCTTCTTTCCAGTTTTAAACGGAATATATTTCCTTTTTCATCATAGCCCTCTATGGGCTTCCAAATATCCCTTTGCCAATTCCACAAGAACAGCCTTAGCGAAAGGCTTCTTGACGGGAAAGATGTAACTCTGTGAGATGAATTAACAGAACACAGAGCAGTTTCTCAGAAAGCTTCTTTCCAGTTTTGAACGGAAGATATTTCCTTTTTCACCATAGCCCTCTATGGGCTTCCAAATATCCCTTTGCCAATAGAATAGCTTTAGCGAAAGGTTTCTTGAAGGGAAAGATTTAACTCTGTGAGATGAATTAACAGAACACAGAGCAGTTTCTCATAAAGCTTCTTTCCATGTTTGAACGGAAGATATTTCCTGTTTCACCATAGCCCTCTATGGGCTTCCAAATATCCCTTTGCCAATTCCACAAGAACAGCCTTAGCAAAAGGCTTCTTGAAGGGAAAGAGGTAACTCTGTGAGATGAATTAACAGAACACAGAGCAGTTTCTCAGAAAGCTTCTTTCCAGTTTTGAACGGAAGATATTTCCTTTTTCACCATAGCCCTCTATGGGCTTCGAAATATCCCTTTGCCAATTCCACAAGAACAGCATTAGCGAAAGGCTTCTTGAAGGGAAAGATGTAACTCTGTGAGATGAATTAACAGAACACAGAGCAGTTTCTCAGAAAGCTTCTTTCCAGTTTTGAACGGAAGATATTTCCTTTTTCACCATAGCCCTCTATGGGCTTCCAAATATCCCTTTGCCAATTCCACAAGAACAGCCTTAGCGAAAGGCTTCTTGAAGGGAAAGATGTAACTCTGTGAGATGAACTAACAGAACACAGAGCAGTTTCTCAGAAAGCTTCTTTCCAGTTTTGAACGGAAGATATTTCCTTTTTCACCTTAGCCCTCTATGGGCTTCCAAATATCCCTTTGCCAATTCCACAAGAACAGCTTTAGCGAAAGGTTTCTTGAAGGGAAAGATGTAACTCTGTGAGATGAATTAACAGAACACAGAGCAGTTTCTCAGAAAGCTTCTTTCCAGTTGTGAACGGAAGATATTTCCTTTTTCACCATAGCCCTCTATGGGCTTCCAAATATCCCTTTGCCAATTCCACAAGAACAGCTTTAGCGAAAGGTTTCTTGAAGGGAAAGATGTAACTCTGTGAGATGAATTAACAGAACACAGAGCAGTTTCTCAGAAAGCTTCTTTCCAGGTTTGAACGGAAGATATTTCCTGTTTCACCGTAGCCCTCTATGGGCTTCCAAATATCCCTTTGCCAATTCCACAAGAACAGCCTTAGCGAAAGGCTTCTTGAAGGGAAAGATGTAACTCTGTGAGATGAATTGAGAGAACACAGAGCAGTTTCTCAGAAAGCTTCTTTCCAGTTTTGAACGGAAGATATTTCCTTTTTCACCATAGCCCTCTATGGGCTTCCAAATATCCCTTTGCCAATTCCACAAGAACAGCCTTAGCGAAAGGCTTCTTGAAGAGAAAGATGTAACTCTGTGAGATGAATTAACAGAACACAGAGCAGTTTCTCAGAAAGCTTCTTTCCAGTTTTGAACGGAAGATATTTCCTTTTTCACCATAGCCCTCTATGGGCTTCCAAATATCCCTTTGCCAATTCCACAAGAACAGCCTTAGCGAAAGGCTTCTTGAAGGGAAAGATGAAACTCTGTGAGATGAATTAACAGAACACAGAGCAGTTTCTCAGAAAGCTTCTTTCCAGTTTTGAACGGAAGATGTTTCCTTTTTCACCATAGCCCTCTAATGGCTTCCAAATATCCCTTTGCCAATTCCACAAGAACAGCCTTAGCGAAAGGCTTCTTGAAGAGAAAGATGTAACTCTGTGAGATGAATTAACAGAACACAGAGCAGTTTCTCAGAAAGCTTCTTTCCAGTTTTGAACAGAAGATATTTCCTTTTTCACCGTAGCAATCTATGGGCTTCCAAATATCCCTTTGCCAATTCCACAAGAACAGCCTTAGCGAAAGGTTTCTTGAAGAGAAAGATGTAACTCTATGAGATGAATTAACAGAACACAGAGCAGTTTCTCAGAAAGCTTCTTTCCAGTTTTGAACGGAAGATATTTCCTTTTTCACCATAGCCCTCTATGGGCTTCCAAATATCCCTTTGCCAATTCCACAAGAACAGCCTTAGCGAAAGGCTTCTTGAAGGCAAAGATGTAACTCTGTGAGATGAATTAACAGAACACAGAGCAGTTTCTCAGAAAGCTTCTTTCCAGTTTTGAACGGAAGATATTTCCTTTTTCACCATAGCCCTCTATGGGCTTCCAAATATCCCTTTGCCAATTCCACAAGAACAGCCTTAGCGAAAGGCTTCTTGAAGGGAAAGATGTAACTCTGTGAGATGAATTAACAGAACACAGAGCAGTTTCTCAGAAAGCTTCTTTCCAGTTTTCAACGGAAGATGTTTCCTTTTTCACCATAGCCCTCTATGGGCTTCCAAATATCCCTTTGCCAATTCCACAAGAACAGCCTTAGCGAAAGGCTTCTTGAAGGGAAAGATGTAACGCTGTGAGATGAATTAACAGAACACAGAGCAGTTTCTCAGAAAGCTTCTTTCCAGTTTTGAACGGAAGATATTTCCTTTTTCACCATAGCCCTCTATGGGCTTCCAAATATCCCTTAGCCAATTCCACAAGAACAGCCTTAGCGAAAGGCTTCTTGAAGGGAAAGATGAAACTCTGTGAGATGAATTAACAGAACACAGAGCAGTTTCTCAGAAAGCTTCTTTCCAGGTTTGAACGGAAGATATTTCCTGTTTCACCGTAGCCCTCTATGGGCTTCCAAATATCCCTTTGCCAATTCCACAAGAACAGCCTTAGCGAAAGGCTTCTTGAAGGGAAAGATGTAACTCTGTGAGATGAATTAACAGAACACAGAGCAGTTTCTCAGAAAGCTTCTTTCCAGTTTTGAACGGAAGATATTTCCTTTTTCACCATAGCCCTCTATGGGCTTCCAAATATCCCTTTGCCAATTCCACAAGAACAGCCTTAGCGAAAGGCTTCTTGAAGGGAAAGATGTAACGCTGTGAGATGAATTAACAGAACACAGAGCAGTTTCTCAGAAAGCTTCTTTCCAGTTTTGAACGGAAGATATTTCCTTTTTCACCATAGCCCTCTATGGGCTTCCAAATATCCCTTTGCCAATTCCACAAGAACAGCCTTAGCGAAAGGCTTCTTGAAGGGAAAGATGAAACTCTGTGAGATGAATTAACAGAACACAGAGCAGTTTCTCAGAAAGCTTCTTTCCAGTTTTGAACGGAAGATGTTTCCTTTTTCACCATAGCCCTCTAATGGCTTCCAAATATCCCTTTGCCAATTCCACAAGAACAGCCTTAGCGAAAGGCTTCTTGAAGAGAAAGATGTAACTCTGTGAGATGAATTAACAGAACACAGAGCAGTTTCTCAGAAAGCTTCTTTCCAGTTTTGAACAGAAGATATTTCCTTTTTCACCGTAGCAATCTATGGGCTTCCAAATATCCCTTTGCCAATTCCACAAGAACAGCCTTAGCGAAAGGTTTCTTGAAGAGAAAGATGTAACTCTATGAGATGAATTAACAGAACACAGAGCAGTTTCTCAGAAAGCTTCTTTCCAGTTTTGAACGGAAGATATTTCCTTTTTCATCATAGCCCTCTATGGGCTTCCAAATATCCCTTTGCCAATTCCACAAGAACAGCCTTAGCGAAAGGCTTCTTGAAGGCAAAGATGTAACTCTGTGAGATGAATTAACAGAACACAGAGCAGATTCTCAGAAAGCTTCTTTCCAGTTTTGAACGGAAGATATTTCCTTTTTCACCATAGCCCTCTATGGGCTTCCAAATATCCCTTTGCCAATTCCACAAGAACAGCCTTAGCGAAAGGCTTCTTGAAGGGAAAGATGTAACTCTGTGAGATGAATTAACAGAACACAGAGCAGTTTCTCAGAAAGCTTCTTTCCAGTTTTCAACGGAAGATGTTTCCTTTTTCACCATAGCCCTCTATGGGCTTCCAAATATCCCTTTGCCAATTCCACAAGAACAGCCTTAGCGAAAGGCTTCTTGAAGGGAAAGATGTAACGCTGTGAGATGAATTAACAGAACACAGAGCAGTTTCTCAGAAAGCTTCTTTCCAGTTTTGAACGGAAGATATTTCCTTTTTCACCATAGCCCTCTATGGGCTTCCAAATATCCCTTAGCCAATTCCACAAGAACAGCCTTAGCGAAAGGCTTCTTGAAGGGAAAGATGAAACTCTGTGAGATGAATTAACAGAACACAGAGCAGTTTCTCAGAAAGCTTCTTTCCAGTTTTGAACGGAAGATGTTTCCTTTTTCACCATAGCCCTCTATGGGCTTCCAAATATCCCTTTGCCAATTCCACAAGAACAGCCTTAGCGAAAGGCTTCTTGAAGAGAAAGATGTTACTCTGTGAGATGAATTAAGAGAACACAGAGCAGTTTCTCAGAAAGCTTCTTTCCAGTTTTGAACGGAAGATATTTCCTTTTTCACCATAGCCCTCTATGGGCTTCCAAATATCCCTTTGCCAATTCCAGAAGAACAGCCTTAGCGAAAAGCTTCTTGAAGGGAAAGATGTAACTCTGTGAGATGAATTAACAGAACACAGAGCAGTTTCTCAGAAAGCTTCTTTCCAGTTTTGAACGGAAGATATTTCCTTTTTCACCATAGCCCTCTATGGGCTTCCAAATATCCCTTTGCCAATTCCACAGGAACAGCCTTAGGGAAAGGCTTCTTGAAGGGAAAGATGTAACTCTGTGAGATGAATTAAGAGAACACAGAGCAGTTTCTCAGAAAGCTTCTTTCCAGTTTTGAACGGAAGATATTTCCTTTTTCACCTTAGCCCTCTATGGGCTTCCAAATATCCCTTTGGCAATTCCACAAGAACAGCCTTAGCGAAAGGCGTCTTGATGGGAAAGATGTAACACTGTGAGATGAATTAACAGAACACAGAGCAGTTTCTCAGAAAGCTTCTTTCCAGTTTTAAACGGAAGATATTTCCTTTTTCACCATAGCCCTCTATGGGCTTCAAAATATCCCTTTGCCAATTCCACAAGAACAGCTTTAGCGAAAGGTTTCTTGAAGGGAAAGATGTAACTCTGTGAGATGAATTAACAGAACACAGAGCAGTTTCTCAGAAAGCTTCTTTCCAGGTTTGAACGGAAGATATTTCCTGTTTCACCATAGCCCTCTATGGGCTTCCAAATATCCCTTTGCCAATTCCACAAGAACAGCCTTAGCGAAAGGCTTCTTGAAGGGAAAGATGTAACTCTGTGAGATGAATTAACAGAACACAGAGCAGTTTCTCAGAAAGCTTCTTTCCAGGTTGAACGGAAGATATTTCCTTTTTCACCATAGCCCTCTATGGGCTTCCAAATATCCCTTTGCAAATTCCACAAGAACAGCCTTAGCGAAAGGCTTCTTGAAGGGAAAGATGTAACTCTGTGAGATGAATTAACAGAACACAGAGCAGTTTCTCAGAAAGCTTCTTTCCAGTTTTGAACGGAAGATATTTCTTTTTCACCATAGCCCTCTTTGGGCTTCCAAATATCCCTTTGCCAATTCCACAAGAACAGCCTTAGCGAAAGGCTTCTTGAAGGGAAAGATGTAACTCTGTGAGATGAATTAACAGAACACAGAGCAGTTTCTCAGAAAGCTTCTTTCCAGTTTTGAACGGAAGATATTTCCTTTTTCACCATAGCCCTCTATGGGCTTCCCAATATCCCTTTGCCAATTCCACAAGAACAGCCTTAACGATAGGCTTCTTGAAGGGAAACATGTAACTCTGTGAGATGAATTAACAGAACACAGAGCAGTTTCTCAGAAAGCTTCTTTCCAGTTTTGAACGGAAGATATTTCCTTTTTCACCTTAGCCCTCTATGGGATTCCAAATATCCCTTTGCCAATTCCACAAGAACAGCCTTAGCGAAAGGCTTCTTGAGGGGAAAGATGTAACTCTGTGAGATGAATTAACAGAACACAGAGCAGTTTCTCAGAAAGCTTCTTTCCACTTTTGAACGGAAGATATTTCCTTTTTCACCATAGCCCTCTATGGGCTTCCAAATATCCCTTTGCCAATTCCACAAGAACAGCCTTAGCGAAAGGCTTCTTGAAGGGAAAGATGTAACTCTGTGAGATGAATTAACAGAACACAGAGCAGTTTCTCAGAAAGCTTCTTTCCAGTTTTGAACGGAAGATATTTCCTTTTTCACCATAGCCCTCTATGGGCTTCCAAATATCCCTTTGCCAATTCCACAAGAACAGCCTTAGCGAAAGGCTTCTTGAAGGGAAAGATGTAACTCTGTGAGATGAATTAACAGAACACAGAGCAGTTTCTCAGAAAGCTTCCTTCCAGTTTTAAACGGAAGATATTTCCTTTTTCACCATAGCCCTCTATGGGCTTCCCAATATCACTTTGCCAATTCCACAAGAACAGCCTTAGCGATAGGCTTCTTGAAGGGAAAGATGTAACTCTGTGAGATGAATTAACAGAACACAGAGCAGTTTCTCAGAAAGCTTCTTTCCAGTTTTGAACGGAAGATATTTCCTTTTTCACCTTAGCCCTCTATGGGCTTCCAAATATCCCTTTGCCAATTCCACAAGAACAGCCTTAGCGAAAGGCGTCTTGAAGGGAAAGATGTAACTCTGTGAGATGAATTAACAGAACACAGAGCAGTTTCTCAGAAAGCTTCTTTCCAGTTTTAAACGGAAGATATTTCCTTTTTCACCATAGCCCTCTATGGGCTTCCAAATATCCCATTGCCAATTCCACAAGAACAGCCTTAGCGAAAGGCTTCTTGAAGAGAAAGATGTAACTCTGTGAGATGAATTAACAGAACACAGAGCAGTTTCTCAGAAAGCTTCTTTCCAGTTTTAAACGGAATATATTTCCTTTTTCACCATAGCCCTCTATGGGCTTCCAAATATCCCTTTGCCAATTCCACAAGAACAGCCTTAGCGAAAGGCTTCTTGAAGGGAAAGATGTAACTCTGTGAGATGAATTAACAGAACACAGAGCAGTTTCTCAGAAAGCTTCTTTCCAGTTTTGAACGGAAGATATTTCCTTTTTCACCATAGCCCTCTATGGGCTTCCAAATATCCCTTTGCCAATTCCACAAGAACAGCCTTAGCGAAAGGCTTCTTGAAGGGAAAGATGTAACTCTGTGAGATGAATTAACAGAACACAGAGCAGTTTCTCAGAAAGCTTCTTTCCAGTTTTGAACGGAAGATATTTCCTTTTTCACCTTAGCCCTCTATGGGCTTCCAAATATCCCTTTGCCAATTCAACAAGAACAGCCTTAGCGAAAGGCGTCTTGAAGGGAAAGATGTAACTCTGTGAGATGAATTAACAGAACACAGAGCAGTTTCTCAGAAAGCTTCTTTCCAGTTTTAAACGGAAGATATTTCCTTTTTCACCATAGCCCTCTATGGGCTTCCAAATATCCCTTTGCCAATAGAACAGCTTTAGCGAAAGGTTTCTTGAAGGAAAAGATGTAACTCTGTGAGATGAATTAACAGAACACAGAGCAGTTTCTCAGAAAGCTTCTTTCCAGTTTTGAACGGAAGATATTTCCTTTTTCACCTTAGCCCTCTATGGGCTTCCAAATATCCCTTTGCCAATTCCACAAGAACAGCCTTAGCGAAAGGCGACTTGAAGGGAAAGATGTAACTCTGTGAGATGAATTAACAGAACACAGAGCAGTTTCTCAGAAAGCTTCCTTCCAGTTTTAAACGGAAGAGATTTTCTTTTTCACCATAGCCCTCTACGGGCTTCCAAATATCCCTTTGCCAATTCCACAAGAACAGCCTTAGCGAAAGGCTTCTTGAAGGGAAAGATGTAACTCTGTGAGATGAATTGACAGAACACAGAGCAGTTTCTCAGAAAGCTTCTTTCCAGTTTTAAACGGAAGATATTTCCTTTTTCACAATAGCCCTCTATGGGCTTCCAAATATCCCTTTGCCAATTCCACAAGAACAGCCTTAGCGAAAGGCTTCTTGAAGGGAAAGATGTAACTCTGTGAGATGAATTAACAGTACACAGAGCAGTTTCTCAGAAAGCTTCTTTCCAGTTTTGAACGGAAGATGTTTCCTTTTTCACCATAGCCCTCTATGGGCTTCCAAATATCCCTTTGCCAATTCCACAAGAACAGCCTTAGCGAAAGGCGTCTTGAAGGGAAAGATGTAACGCTGTGAGATGAATTAACAGAACACAGAGCAGTTTCTCAGAAAGCTTCTTTCCAGTTTGGAACGGAAGATATTTCCTTTTTCACCATAGCCCTCTATGGGCTTCCAAATATCCCTTTGCCAATTCAACAAGAACAGCCTTAGCGAAGGCTTCTTGAAGGGAAAGATGTAACTCTGTGAGATGAATTAACAGAACACAGAGCAGTTTCTCAGAAAGCTTCTTTCCAGTTTTCAACGGAAGATGTTTCCTTTTTCACCATAGCCCTCTATGGGCTTCCAAATATCCCTTTGCCAATTCCACAAGAACAGCCTTAGCGAAAGGCTTCTTGAAGGGAAAGATGTAACGCTGTGAGATGAATTGACAGAACACAGAGCAGTTTCTCAGAAAGCTTCTTTCCAGTTTTGAACGGAAGATATTTCCTTTTTCACCATAGCCCTCTAGGGGCTTCCAAATATCCCTTTGCCAATTCAACAAGAACAGCCTTAGCGAAAGGCTTCTTGAAGGGAAAGATGTAACTCTGTGAGAGGAATTAACAGAACACAGAGCAGTTTCTCAGAAAGCTTCTTTCCAGTTTTGAACGGAAGATATTTCCTTTTTCTAAATAGCCCTCTATGGGCTTCCAAATATCCCTTTACCAATTCCACAACAACAGCCTTAGCGAAAGGCTTCTTGAAGAGGAAGATGTAACTCTGTGAGTTGAATTAACAGAACACAGAGCAGTTTCTCAGAAAGCTTCTTTCCAGTTTTGAACGGAAGATATTTCCTTTTTCACCATCGCCCTCTATGGGCTTCCAAATATCCCTTTGCCAATTCCACAAGAACAGCCTTAGCGAAAGGCTTCTTGAAGAGAAAGATGTAACTCTGTGAGATGAATTAAGAGAACGCAGAGCAGTTTCTCAGAAAGCTTCTTTTCAGTTTTGAACGGAAGATATTTCCTTTTTCACCATAGCCCTCTATGGGCTTCCAAATATCCCTTTGCCAATTCCACAAGAACAGACTTAGCGAAAGGCTTCTTGAAGGGAAAGATGTAACTCTGTGAGATGAATTAACAGAACACAGAGCAGTTTCTCAGAAAGCTTCTTTCAAGTTTTGAACGGAAGATATTTCCTTTTTCACCATAGCCCTCTATGGGCTTCCAAATATCCCTTTGCCAATTCCACAAGAACAGCTTTAGCGAAAGGTTTCTTGAAGGGAAACATGTAACTCTGTGAGATGAATTAACAGAACACAGAGCAGTTTCTCAGAAAGCTTCTTTCCAGTTTTGAACGGAAGATATTTCCTTTTTCACCATAGCCCTCTATGGGCTTCCAAATATCCCATTGCCCATTCCACAAGAACAGCTTTAGCGAAAGGCTTCTTGAAGGTAAAGATGTAACTCTGTGACATGAATTAACAGAACACAGAGCTGTTTCTCAGAAAGCTTCTTTCCAGGTTTGAACGGAAGATATTTCCTGTTTCACCATAGCCCTCTATGGGCTTCCAAATATCCCTTTGCCAATTCCACAAGAACAGCCTTAGCGAAAGGCTTCTTGAAGGGAAAGATGTAACTCTGTGAGATGAATTAACAGAACACAGAGCAGTTTCTCAGAAAGCTTCTTTCCAGTTTTGAACGGAAGATATTTCCTTTTTCACCATAGCCCTCTATGGGCTTCCAAATATCCCTTTGCCAATTCCACAAGAACAGCCTTAGCGAAAGGCTTCCAGAAGAGAAAGATGTAACTCTGTGAGATGAATTAACAGAACACAGAGCAGTTTCTCAGAAAGCTTCTTTCAAGTTTTGAACGGAAGATATTTCCTTTTTCACCATAGCCCTCTATGGGCTTCCAAATATCCCTTTGCCAATTCCACAAGAACAGCCTTAGCGAAAGGCTTCTTGAAGAGAAAGATGTAACTCTGTGAGATGAATTAACAGAACACAGAGCAGTTTCTCAGAAAGCTTCTTTCCAGTTTTGAACGGAAGATATTTCTTTTTCACCATAGCCCTCTATGGGCTTCCAAATATCCCTTTGCCAATTCCACAAGAACAGCCTTAGCGAAAGGCTTCTTGAAGGGAAAGAGGTAACTCTGTGAGATGAATTAACAGAACACAGAGCAGTTTCTCAGAAAGCTTCTTTCCAGTTTTGAACGGAAGATATTTCCTTTTTCACCATAGCCCTCTATGGGCTTCCAAATATCCCTTTGCCAATTCCACAAGAACAGCCTTAGCGAAAGGCGTCTTGAAGGGAAAGATGTAACTCTGTGAGATGAATTAACAGAACACAGAGCAGTTTCTCAGAAAGCTTCTTTCCAGTTTTAAACGGAAGATATTTCCTTTATCACCATAGCCCTCTATGGGCTTCCAAAAATCACTTTGCCAATTCCACAAGAACAGCCTTAGCGAAAGGCTTCTTGAAGGCAAAGATGTAACTCTGTGAGATGAATTAACAGAACACAGAGCAGTTTCTCAGAAAGCTTCTTTCCAGTTTTAAACGGAATATATTTCCTTTTTCATCATAGCCCTCTATGGGCTTCCAAATATCCCTTTGCCAATTCCAGAAGAACAGCCTTAGCGAAAGGCTTCTTGAAGGGAAAGATGTAACTCTGTGAGATGAATTAACAGAACACAGAGCAGTTTCTCAGAAAGCTTCTTTCCAGTTTTGAACGGAAGATATTTCCTTTTTCACCATAGCCCTCTATGGGCTTCCCAATATCCCTTTGCCAATTCCACAAGAACAGCCTTAACGATAGGCTTCTTGAAGGGAAAGAGGTAACTCTGTGAGATGAATTAACAGAACACAGAGCAGTTTCTCAGAAAGCTTCTTTCCAGTTTTGAACGGAAGATATTTCCTTTTTCACCTTAGCCCACTATGGGCTTCCAAATATCCCTTTGCCAATTCCACAAGAACAGCCTTAGCGAAAGGCTTCTTGAAGGGAAAGATGTAACTCTGTGAGATGAATTAACAGAACACAGAGCAGTTTCTCAGAAAGCTTCTTTCCAGTTTTGAACGGAAGATATTTCCTTTTTCACCATAGCCCTCTATGGGCTTCCCAATATCACTTTGCCAATTCCACAAGAACAGCCTTAGCGATAGGCTTCTTGAAGGGAAAGATGTAACTCTGTGAGATGAATTAACAGAACACAGAGCAGTTTCTCAGAAAGCTTCTTTCCAGTTTTGAACGGAAGATATTTCCTTTTTCACCTTAGCGCTCTATGGGCTTCCAAATATCCCTTTGCCAATTCAACAAGAACAGCCTTAGCGAAAGGCGTCTTGAAGGGAAAGATGTAACTCTGTGAGATGAATTAACAGAACACAGAGCAGTTTCTCAGAAAGCTTCTTTCCAGTTTTAAACGGAAGATATTTCCTTTTTCACCATAGCCCTCTATGGGCTTCCAAATATCCCTTTGCCAATAGAACAGCTTTAGCGAAAGGTTTCTTGAAGGAAAAGATGTAACTCTGTGAGATGAAGTAACAGAACACAGAGCAGTTTCTCAGAAAGCTTCTTTCCAGTTTTGAACGGAAGATATTTCCTTTTTCACCATAGCCCTCTATGGGCCTCCAAATATCCCTTTGCCAATTACACAAGAACAGCCTTAGCGAATGGCTTCTTGAAGGGAAAGATGTAACTCTGTGAGATGAATTAACAGAACACAGAGCAGTTTCTCAGAAAGCTTCTTTCCAGTTTTGAACGGAATATATTTCCTTTTTCACCTTAGCCCTCTATGGGCTTCCAAATATCCCTTTGCCAATTCCACAAGAACAGCCTTAGCGAAAGGCGACTTGAAGGGAAAGATGTAACTCTGTGAGATGAATTAACAGAACACAGAGCAGTTTCTCAGAAAGCTTCCTTCCAGTTTTAAACGGAAGAGATTTCCTTTTTCACCATAGCCCTCTACGGGCTTCCAAATATCCCTTTGCCAATTCCACAAGAACAGCCTTAGCGAAAGGCTTCTTGAAGGGAAAGATGTAACTCTGTGAGATGAATTGACAGAACACAGAGCAGTTTCTCAGAAAGCTTCTTTCCAGTTTTAAACGGAAGATATTTCCTTTTTCACAATAGCCCTCTATGGGCTTCCAAATATCCCTTTGCCAATTCAACAAGAACAGCCTTAGCGAAGGCTTCTTGAAGGGAAAGATGTAACTCTGTGAGATGAATTAACAGAACACAGAGCAGTTTCTCAGAAACCTTCTTTCCAGTTTTGAACGGAAGATATTTCCTTTTTCACCATAGCCCTCTATGGGCTTCCAAATATCCCTTTGCCAATTCCAGAACAACAGCCTTAGCGAAAGGCTTCTTGAAGGGAAAGATGTAACTCTGTGAGATGAATTAACAGAACACAGAGCAGTTTCTCAGAAAGCTTCTTTCCATGTTTGAACGGAAGATATTTCCTGTTTCACCATAGCCCTCTATGGGCTTCCAAATATCCCTTTGCCAATTCCACAAGAACAGCCTTAGCGAAAGGCTTCTTGAAGGGAAAGAGGTAACTCTGTGAGATGAATTAACAGAACACAGAGCAGTTTCTCAGAAAGCTTCTTTCCAGTTTTGAACGGAAGATATTTCCTTTTTCACCTTAGTACTCTATGGGCTTCCAAATATCCCTTTGCCAATAGAATAGCTTTAGCGAAAGGTTTCTTGAAGGGAAAGATGTAACTCTGTGAGATGAATTAACAGAACACAGAGCAGTTTCTCAGAAAGCTTCTTTCCATGTTTGAACGGAAGATATTTCCTGTTTCACCATAGCCCTCTATGGGATTCCAAATATCCCTTTGCCAATTCCACAAGAACAGCCTTAGCGAAAGGCTTCTTGAAGGGAAAGATGTAACTCTGTGAGATGAATTAACAGAACACAGAGCAGTTTCTCAGAAAGCTTCTTTCCAGTTTTGAACGGAAGATATTTCCTTTTTCACCATATCCCTCTATGGGCTTCCAAATATCCCTTTGCCAATTCCACAAGAACAGCCTTAGCGAAAGGCTTCTTGAAGAGAAAGATGTAACTCTGTGAGATGAATTAACAGAACACAGAGCAGTTTCTCAGAAAGCTTCTTTCCAGTTTTGAACGGAAGATATTTGTTTTTCACCTTAGCCCTCTATGGGCTTCCAAATATCCCTTTGCCAATTCCACAAGAACAGCCTTAGCGAAAGGCGTCTTGAAGGGAAAGATGTAACTCTGTGAGATGAATTAACAGAACACAGAGCAGTTTCTCAGAAAGCTTCTTTCCAGTTTTAAACGGAAGATATTCCCTTTTTCACCATAGCCCTCTATGGGCTTCCAAATATCCCATTGCCCATTCCACAAGAACAGCCTTAGCGAAAGGCTTCTTGAAGAGAAAGATGTAACTCTGTGAGATGAATTAACAGAACACAGAGCAGTTTCTCAGAAAGCTTCTTTCCAGTTTTAAACGGAATATATTTCCTTTTTCACCATAGCCCTCTATGGGCTTCCAAATATCCCTTTGCCAATTCCACAAGAACAGCCTTAGCGAAAGGCTTCTTGAAGGGAAAGATGTAACTCTGTGAGATGAACTAACAGAACACAGAGCAGTTTCTCAGAAAGCTTCTTTCCACTTTTGAACGCAAGATATTTCCTTTTTCACCATAGCCCTCTATGGGCTTCCAAATATCCCTTTGCCAATTCCACAAGAACAGCCTTAGCGAAAGGCTTCTTGAAGGGAAAGATGTAACTCTGTGAGATGAATTAACAGAACACAGAGCAGTTTCTCAGAAAGCTTCTTTCCAGTTTTGAACGGAAGATATTTCCTTTTTCACCTTAGCCCTCTATGGGCTTCCAAATATCCCTTTGCCAATTCAACAAGAACAGCCTTAGCGAAAGGCGTCTTGAAGGGAAAGATGTAACTCTGTGAGATGAATTAACAGAACACAGAGCAGTTTCTCAGAAAGCTTCTTTCCAGTTTTAAACGGAAGATATTTCCTTTTTCACCATAGCCCTCTATGGGCTTCCAAATATCCCTTTGCCAATAGAACAGCTTTAGCGAAAGGTTTCTTGAAGGAAAAGATGTAACTCTGTGAGATGAATTAACAGAACACAGAGCAGTTTCTCAGAAAGCTTCTTTCCAGTTTTGAACGGAAGATATTTCCTTTTTCACCATAGCCCTCTATGGGCCTCCAAATATCCCTTTGCCAATTACGCAAGAACAGCCTTAGCGAAAGGCTTCTTGAAGAGAAAGATGTAACTCTGTGAGATGAATTAACAGAACACAGAGCAGTTTCTCAGAAAGCTTCTTTCCAGTTTTAAACGGAATATATTTCCTTTTTCACCATAGCCCTCTATGGGCTTCCAAATATCCCTTTGCCAATTCCACAAGAACAGCCTTAGCGAAAGGCTTCTTGAAGGGAAAGATGTAACTCTGTGAGATGAACTAACAGAACACAGAGCAGTTTCTCAGAAAGCTTCTTTCCACTTTTGAACGGAAGATATTTCCTTTTTCACCATAGCCCTCTATGGGCTTCCAAATATCCCTTTGCCAATTCCACAAGAACAGCCTTAGCGAAAGGCTTCTTGAAGGGAAAGATGTAACTCTGTGAGATGAATTAACAGAACACAGAGCAGTTTCTCAGAAAGCTTCTTTCCAGTTTTGAACGGAAGATATTTCCTTTTTCACCTTAGCCCTCTATGGGCTTCCAAATATCCCTTTGCCAATTCAACAAGAACAGCCTTAGCGAAAGGCGTCTTGAAGGGAAAGATGTAACTCTGTGAGATGAATTAACAGAACACAGAGCAGTTTCTCAGAAAGCTTCTTTCCAGTTTTAAACGGAAGATATTTCCTTTTTCACCATAGCCCTCTATGGGCTTCCAAATATCCCTTTGCCAATAGAACAGCTTTAGCGAAAGGTTTCTTGAAGGAAAAGATGTAACTCTGTGAGATGAATTAACAGAACACAGAGCAGTTTCTCAGAAAGCTTCTTTCCAGTTTTGAACGGAAGATATTTCCTTTTTCACCATAGCCCTCTATGGGCCTCCAAATATCCCTTTGCCAATTACACAAGAACAGCCTTAGCGAATGGCTTCTTGAAGGGAAAGATGTAACTCTGTGAGATGAATTAACAGAACACAGAGCAGTTTCTCAGAAAGCTTCTTTCCAGTTTAGAACGGAAGATATTTCCTTTTTCACCTTAGCCCTCTATGGGCTTCCAAATATCCCTTTGCCAATTCCACAAGAACAGCCTTAGCGAAAGGTGACTTGAAGGGAAAGATGTAACTCTGTGAGATGAATTAACAGAACACAGAGCAGTTTCTCAGAAAGCTTCCTTCCAGTTTTAAACGGAAGAGATTTCCTTTTTCACCATAGCCCTCTACGGGCTTCCAAATATCCCTTTGCCAATTCCACAAGAACAGCCTTAGCGAAAGGATTCTTGAAGGGAAAGATGTAACTCTGTGAGATGAATTGACAGAACACAGAGCAGTTTCTCAGAAAGCTTCTTTCCAGTTTTAAACGGAAGATATTTCCTTTTTCACAATAGCCCTCTATGGGCTTCCAAATATCCCTTTGCCAATTCCACAAGAACAGCCTTAGCGAAAGGCTTCTTGAAGGGAAAGATGTAACTCTGTGAGATGAATTAACAGTACACAGAGCAGTTTCTCAGAAAGCTTCTTTCCAGTTTTGAACGGAAGATGTTTCCTTTTTCACCATAGCCCTCTATGGGCTTCCAAATATCCCTTTGCCAATTCCACAAGAACAGCCTTAGCGAAAGGCGTCTTGAAGGGAAAGATGTAACGCTGTGAGATGAATTAACAGAACACAGAGCAGTTTCTCAGAAAGCTTCTTTCCAGTTTGGAACGGAAGATATTTCCTTTTTCACCATAGCCCTCTATGGGCTTCCAAATATCCCTTTGCCAATTCAACAAGAACAGCCTTAGCGAAGGCTTCTTGAAGGGAAAAATGTAACTTTGTGAGATGAATTAACAGAACACAGAGCAGTTTCTCAGAAAGCTTCTTTCCAGTTTTGAACGGAAGATGTTTCCTTTTTCACCATAGCCCTCTATGGGCTTCCAAATATCCCTTTGCCAATTCCACAAGAACAGCCTTAGCGAAAGGCTTCTTGAAGGGAAAGATGTAACGCTGTGAGATGAATTGACAGAACACAGAGCAGTTTCTCAGAAAGCTTCTTTCCAGTTTTGAATGGAAGATATTTCCTTTTTCACCATAGCCCTCTATGGGCTTCCAAATATCCCTTTGCCAATTCAACAAGAACAGCCTTAGCGAAAGGCTTCTTGAAGGGAAAGATGTAACTCTGTGAGAGGAATTAACAGAACACAGAGCAGTTTCTCAGAAAGCTTCTTTCCAGTTTTGAACGGAAGATATTTCCTTTTTCTAAATAGCCCTCTATGGGCTTCCAAATATCCCTTTACCAATTCCACAACAACAGCCTTAGCGAAAGGCTTCTTGAAGAGAAAGATGTAACTCTGTGAGTTGAATTAACAGAACACAGAGCAGTTTCTCAGAAAGCTTCTTTCCAGTTTTGAACGGAAGATATTTCCTTTTTCACCATCGCCCTCTATGGGCTTCCAAATATCCCTTTGCCAATTCCACAAGAACAGCCTTAGCGAAAGGCTTCTTGAAGAGAAAGATGTAACTCTGTGAGATGAATTAAGAGAACACAGAGCAGTTTCTCAGAAAGCTTCTTTTCAGTTTTGAACGGAAGATATTTCCTTTTTCACCATAGCCCTCTATGGGCTTCCAAATATCCCTTTGCCAATTCCACAAGAACAGACTTAGCGAAAGGCTTCTTGAAGGGAAAGATGTAACTCTGTGAGATGAATTAACAGAACACAGAGCAGTTTCTCAGAAAGCTTCTTTCAAGTTTTGAACGGAAGATATTTCCTTTTTCACCATAGCCCTCTATGGGCTTCCAAATATCCCTTTGCCAATTCCACAAGAACAGCTTTAGCGAAAGGTTTCTTGAAGGGAAACATGTAACTCTGTGAGATGAATTAACAGAACACAGAGCAGTTTCTCAGAAAGCTTCTTTCCAGTTTTGAACGGAAGATATTTCCTTTTTCACCATAGCCCTCTATGGGCTTCCAAATATCCCATTGCCAATTCCACAAGAACAGCCTTAGCGAAAGGCTTCTTGAAGAGAAAGATGTAACTCTGTGAGATGAATTAACAGAACACAGAGCAGTTTCTCAGAAAGCTTCTTTCCAGTTTTAAACGGAATATATTTCCTTTTTCACCATAGCCCTCTATGGGCTTCCAAATATCCCTTTGCCAATTCCACAAGAACAGCCTTAGCGAAAGGCTTCTTGAAGGGAAAGATGTAACTCTGTGAGATGAACTAACAGAACACAGAGCAGTTTCTCAGAAAGCTTCTTTCCACTTTTGAACGGAAGATATTTCCTTTTTCACCATAGCCCTCTATGGGCTTCCAAATATCCCTTTGCCAATTCCACAAGAACAGCCTTAGCGAAAGGCTTCTTGAAGGGAAAGATGTAACTCTGTGAGATGAATTAACAGAACACAGAGCAGTTTCTCAGAAAGCTTCTTTCCAGTTTTGAACGGAAGATATTTCCTTTTTCACCTTAGCCCTCTATGGGCTTCCAAATATCCCTTTGCCAATTCAACAAGAACAGCCTTAGCGAAAGGCGTCTTGAAGGGAAAGATGTAACTCTGTGAGATGAATTAACAGAACACAGAGCAGTTTCTCAGAAAGCTTCTTTCCAGTTTTAAACGGAAGATATTTCCTTTTTCACCATAGCCCTCTATGGGCTTGCAAATATCCCTTTGCCAATAGAACAGCTTTAGCGAAAGGTTTCTTGAAGGAAAAGATGTAACTCTGTGAGATGAATTAACAGAACACAGAGCAGTTTCTCAGAAAGCTTCTTTCCAGTTTTGAACGGAAGATATTTCCTTTTTCACCATAGCCCTCTATGGGCCTCCAAATATCCCTTTGCCAATTCCACAAGAACAGCCTTAGCGAAAGGCTTCTTGAAGGGAAAGATGTAACTCTGTGAGATGAATTAACAGAACACAGAGCAGTTTCTCAGAAAGCTTCTTTCCAGTTTTAAACGGAATATATTTCCTTTTTCATCATAGCCCTCTATGGGCTTCCAAATATCCCTTTGCCAATTCCAGAAGAACAGCCTTAGCGAAAGGCTTCTTGAAGGGAAAGATGTAACTCTGTGAGATGAATTAACAGAACACAGAGCAGTTTCTCAGAAAGCTTCTTTCCAGTTTTGAACGGAAGATATTTCCTTTTTCACCATAGCCCTCTATGGGCTTCCAAATATCCCTTTGCCAATTCCACAAGAACAGCCTTAGCGAAAGGCTTCCAGAAGAGAAAGATGTAACTCTGTGAGATGAATTAACAGAACACAGAGCAGTTTCTCAGAAAGCTTCTTTCCAGTTTTGAACGGAAGATATTTCCTTTTTCACCATAGCCCTCTATGGGCTTCCAAATATCCCTTTGCCCATTCCACAAGAACAGCTTTAGCGAAAGGCTTCTTGAAGGGAAAGATGTAACTCTGTGACATGTATTAACAGAACACAGAGCAGTTTCTCAGAAAGCTTCTTTCCAGGTTTGAACGGAAGATATTTCCTGTTTCACCATAGCCCTCTATGGGCTTCCAAATATCCCTTTGCCAATTCCACAAGAACAGCCTTAGCGAAAGGCTTCTTGTAGGGAAAGATGTAACTCTGTGAGATGAATTAACATAACACAGAGCAGTTTCTCAGAAAGCTTCTTTCCAGTTTTGAACGGAAGATATTTCCTTTTTCACCATAGCCCTCTAAGGGCTTCCAAATATCCCTTTGCCAATTCCACAAGAACTGCTTTAGCGAAAGGTTTCTTGAAGGGAAAGATGTAACTCTGTGAGATGAATTAACAGAACACAGAGCAGTTTCTCAGAAAGCTTCTTTCCAGTTTTGAACGGAAGATATTTCCTTTTTCACCATAGCCCTCTATGGGCTTCCAAATATCACTTTGCCAATTCCACAAGAACAGCCTTAGCGAAAGGCTTCTTGAAGGGAAAGATGTAACTCTGTGAGATGAATTAACAGAACACAGAGCGGTTTCTCAGAAAGCTTCTTTCCAGTTTTAAACGGAAGATATTTCCTTTTTCACCAAAGCCCTCTAAGGGCTTCCAAATATCCCTTTGCCAATTCCACAAGAACAGCCTTAGCGAAAGGCGTCTTGAAGGGTAAAATGTAACACTGTGAGATGAATTAACAGAACACAGAGCAGTTTCTCAGAAAGCTTCTTTCCGGTATTAAAAGGAAGATATTTCCTTTTTCACCGTAGCCCTCTATCGGCTTCCAAATATCCCTTTGCCAATTCCACAAGAACAGCCTTAGCGAAAGGCTTCTTGAAGGGTAAAATGTAACTCTGTGAGATGAATTAACAGAACACAGAGCAGTTTCTCAGAAAGCTTCTTTCCGGTATTAAAAGGAAGATATTTCCTTTTTCACCGTAGCCCTCTATGGGCTTCCAAATATCCCTTTGCCAATTCCACAAGAACAGCCTTAGCAAAAGGCTTCTTGAAGGGAAAGATGTAACTCTGTGAGATGAATTAACAGAACACAGAGCAGTTTCTCAGAAAGCTTCTTTCCAGTTTTGAACGGAAGATATTTCCTTTTTCACCATAGCCCTCTATGGGCTTCCAAATATCCCTTTGCCAATTCCACAAGAACAGCCTTAGCGAAAGGCTTCTTGAAGGGAAAGATGTAACTCTGTGAGATGAATTAACAGAACACAGAGCAGTTTCTCAGAAAGCTTCTTTCCAGTTTTGAAAGAAAGATATTTCCTTTTTCACCTTAGCCCTCTATGGGCTTCCAAATATCCCTTTGCCCATTCCACAAGAACAGCTTTAGCGAAAGGCTTCTTGAAGGGAAAGATGTAACTCTGTGACATGAATTAACAGAACACAGAGCAGTTTCTCAGAAAGCTTCTTTCCAGGTTTGAACGGAAGATATTTCCTGTTTCACCATAGCCCTCTATGGGCTTCCAAATATCCCTTTGCCAATTCCACAAGAACAGCCTTAGCGAAAGGCTTCTTGTAGGGAAAGATGTAACTCTGTGAGATGAATTAACATAACACAGAGCAGTTTCTCAGAAAGCTTCTTTCCAGTTTTGAACGGAAGATATTTCCTTTTTCACCATAGCCCTCTAAGGGCTTCCAAATATCCCTTTGCCAATTCCACAAGAACTGCTTTAGCGAAAGGTTTCTTGAAGGGAAAGATGTAACTCTGTGAGATGAATTAACAGAACACAGAGCAGTTTCTCAGAAAGCTTCTTTCCAGTTTTGAACGGAAGATATTTCCTTTTTCACCATAGCCCTCTATGGGCTTCCAAATATCCCTTTGCCAATTCCACAAGAACAGCCTTAGCGAAAGGCTTCCAGAAGAGAAAGATGTAACTCTGTGAGATGAATTAACAGAACACAGAGCAGTTTCTCAGAAAGCTTCTTTCCAGTTTTGAACGGAAGATATTTCCTTTTTCACCATAGCCCTCTATGGGCTTCCAAATATCCCTTTGCCAATTCCACAAGAACAGCCTTAGCGAAAGGCTTCTTGAAGGGAAAGAGGTAACTCTGTGAGATGAATTAACAGAACACAGAGCAGTTTCTCAGAAAGCTTCTTTCCAGTTTTGAACGGAAGATATTTCCTTTTTCACCATAGCCCTCTATGGGCTTCCAAATATCCCTTTGCCAATTCCACAAGAACAGCCTTAGCGAAAGGCGTCTTGAAGGGAAAGATGTAACTCTGTGAGATGAATTAACAGAACACAGAGCAGTTTCTCAGAAAGCTTCTTTCCAGTTTTAAACGGAAGATATTTCCTTTATCACCATAGCCCTCTATGGGCTTCCAAATATCACTTTGCCAATTCCACAAGAACAGCCTTAGCGAAAGGCTTCTTGAAGGCAAAGATGTAACTCTGTGAGATGAATTAACAGAACACAGAGCAGTTTCTCAGAAAGCTTCTTTCCAGTTTTAAACGGAATATATTTCCTTTTTCATCATAGCCCTCTATGGGCTTCCAAATATCCCTTTGCCAATTCCAGAAGAACAGCCTTAGCGAAAGGCTTCTTGAAGGGAAAGATGTAACTCTGTGAGATGAATTAACAGAACACAGAGCAGTTTCTCAGAAAGCTTCTTTCCAGTTTTGAACGGAAGATATTTCCTTTTTCACCATAGCCCTCTATGGGCTTCCCAATATCCCTTTGCCAATTCCACAAGAACAGCCTTAACGATAGGCTTCTTGAAGGGAAACATGTAACTCTGTGAGATGAATTAACAGAACACAGAGCAGTTTCTCAGAAAGCTTCTTTCCAGTTTTGAACGGAAGATATTTCCTTTTTCACCTTAGCCCTCTATGGGCTTCCAAATATCCCTTTGCCAATTCCACAAGAACAGCCTTAGCGAAAGGCTTCTTGAGGGGAAAGATGTAACTCTGTGAGATGAATTAACAGAACACAGAGCAGTTTCTCAGAAAGCTTCTCTCCAGTTTTAAACGGAAGTTATTTCCTTTTTCACCATAGCAATCTATGGGCTTCCAAATATCCCTTTGCCAATTCCACAAGAACAGCCTTAGCGAAAGGCTTCTCGAAGGCAAAGATGTAACTCTGTGAGATGAATTAACAGAACACAGAGCAGTTTCTCAGAAAGCTTCTTTCCAGTTTTAAACGGAATATATTTCCTTTTTCATCATAGCCCTCTATGGGCTTCCAAATATCAATTTGCCAATTCCAGAAGAACAGCCTTAGCGAAAGGCTTCTTGAAGGGAAAGATGTAACTCTGTGAGATGAATTAACAGAACACAGAGCAGTTTCTCAGAAAGCTTCTTTCCAGTTTTGAACGGAAGATATTTCGTTTTTCACCATAGCCCTCTATGGGCTTCCAAATATCCCTTTGCCAATTCCACAAGAACAGCCTTAGCGAAAGGCTTCCAGAAGAGAAAGATGTAACTCTGTGAGATGAATTAACAGAACACAGAGCAGTTTCTCAGAAAGCTTCTTTCCAGTTTTGAACGGAAGATATTTCCTTTTTCACCATAGCCCTCTATGGGCTTCCAAATATCCCTTTGCCCATTCCACAAGAACAGCTTTAGCGAACGGCTTCTTGAAGGGAAAGATGTAACTCTGTGACATGAATTAACAGAACACAGAGCAGTTTCTCAGAAAGCTTCTTTCCAGGTTTGAACGGAAGATATTTCCTGTTTCACCATAGCCCTCTATGGGCTTCCAAATATCCCTTTGCCAATTCCACAAGAACAGCCTTAGCGAAAGGCTTCTTGTAGGGAAAGATGTAACTCTGTGAGATGAATTAACAGAACACAGAGCAGTTTCTCAGAAAGCTTCTTTCCAGTTTTGAACGGAAGATATTTCCTTTTTCACCATAGCCCTCTAAGGGCTTCCAAATATCCCTTTGCCAATTCCACAAGAACTGCTTTAGCGAAAGGTTTCTTGAAGGGAAAGATGTAACTCTGTGAGATGAATTAACAGAACACAGAGCAGTTTCTCAGAAAGCTTCTTTCCAGTTTTGAACGGAGGATATTTCCTTTTTCACCATAGCCCTCTATGGGCTTCCAAATATCCCATTGCCAATTGCACAAGAACAGCCTTAGCGAAAGGCTTCTTGAAGAGAAAGATGTAACTCTGAGAGATGAATTAACAGAACACAGAGCAGTTTCTCCGAAAGCTTCTTTCCAGTTTTGAATGGAAGATATTTCCTTTTTCACCGTAGCCCTCTATGGGCTTCCAAATATCCCTTTGCCAATTCCACAAGAACAGCCTTAGCGAAAGGCTTCTTGAAGGGAAAGATGTAACTCTGTGAGATGAATTAACAGAACACAGAGCATTTTCTCAGAAAGCTTCTTTCCAGTTTTGAACGGAAGATATTTCCTTTTTCACCATAGCCCTCTATGGGCTTCCAAATATCCCTTTGCCAATTCCACAAGAACAGCCTTAGCGAAAGGCTTCTTGAAGGGAAAGATGTAACTCTGTGAGATGAATTAACAGAACACAGAGCAGTTTCTCAGAAAGCTTCTTTCCAGTTTTGAACGGAAGATATTTCCTTTTTCACCATAGCCCTCTATGGGCTTCCAAATATCACTTTGCCAATTCCACAAGAACAGCCTTAGCGAAAGGCTTCTTGAAGGGAAAGATGTAACTCTGTGAGATGAATTAACAGAACACAGAGCGGTTTCTCAGAAAGCTTCTTTCCAGTTTTAAACGGAAGATATTTCCTTTTTCACCATAGCCCTCTAAGGGCTTCCAAATATCCCTTTGCCAATTCCACAAGAACAGCCTTAGCGAAAGGCGTCTTGAAGGGTAAAATGTAACTCTGTGAGATGAATTAACAGAACACAGAGCAGTTTCTCAGAAAGCTTCTTTCCGGTATTAAAAGGAAGATATTTCCTTTTTCACCGTAGCCCTCTATGGGCTTCCAAATATCCCTTTGCCAATTCCACAAGAACAGCCTTAGCAAAAGGCTTCTTGAAGGGAAAGATGTAACTCTGTGAGATGAATTAACAGAACACAGAGCAGTTTCTCAGAAAGCTTCTTTCCAGTTTTGAACGGAAGATATTTCCTTTTTCACCATAGCCCTCTATGGGCTTCCAAATATCCCTTTGCCAATTCCACAAGAACAGCCTTAGCGAAAGGCTTCTTGAAGGGAAAGATGTAACTCTGTGAGATGAATTAACAGAACACAGAGCAGTTTCTCAGAAAGCTTCTTTCCAGTTTTAAACGGAAGATATTTCCTTTTTCACCATAGCCCTCTATGGGCTTCCAAATATCCCTTTGCCAATTCCACAAGAACAGCCTTAGCGAAAGGCTTCTTGAAGGGAAAGATGTAACTCTGTGAGATGAATTAACAGAACACAGAGCAGTTTCTCAGAAAGCTTCTTTCCATTTTTGAAAGAAAGATATTTCCTTTTTCACCTTAGCCCTCTATGGGCTTCCAAATATCCCTTTGCCAATTCCACAAGAACAGCCTTAGCGAAAGGCGACTTGAAGGGAAAGATGTAACTCTCTGAGATGAATTAACAGAACACAGAGCAGTTTCTCAGAAAGCTTCTTTCCAGTTTTAAACGGAAGAGATTTCCTTTTTCACCATAGCCCTCTACGGGTTTCCAAATATCCCTTTGCCAATTCTACAAGAACAGCCTTAGCGAAAGGCTTCTTGAAGGGAAAGATGTAACTCTGTGAGATGAATTGACAGAACACACAGCAGTTTCTCAGAAAGCTTCTTTCCAGGTTTGAACGGAAGATATTTCCTGTTTCACCATAGCCCTCTATGGGCTTCCAAATATCCCTTTGCCAATTCCACAAGAACAGCCTTAGCGAAAGGCTTCTTGAAGGGAAAGATGTAACGCTGTGAGATGAATCAACAGAACACTGAGCAGTTTCTCAGAAAGCTTCTTTCCAGTTTGGAACAGAAGATATTTCCTTTTTCACCATAGCCCTCTATGGGCTTCCAAATATCCCTTTGCCAATTCCACAAGAACAGCCTTAGCGAAAGGCTTCTTGAAGGGAAAGATGTAACTCTGTGAGATGAATTAACAGAACACAGAGCAGTTTCTCAGAAAGCTTCTTTCCAGTTTTGAACGGAAGATGTTTCCTTTTTCACCATAGCCCTCTATGGGCTTCCAAATATCCCTTTGCCAATTCAACAAGAACAGCCTTAGCGAAAGTCTTCTTGAAGGGAAAGATGTAACTCTGTGAGAGGAATTAACAGAACACAGAGCAGTTTCTCAGAAAGCTTCTTTCCAGTTTTGAACGGAAGATATTTCCTTTTTCTAAATATCCCTCTATGGGCTTCCAAATATCCCTTTACCAATTCCACAACAACAGCCTTAGCGAAAGGCTTCTTGAAGAGAAAGATGTAACTCTGTGAGTTGAATTAACAGAACACAGAGCAGTTTCTCAGAAAGCTTCTTTCCCGTTTTGAACGGAAGATATTTCCTTTTTCACCATCGCCCTCTATGGGCTTCCAAATATCCCTTTGCCAATTCCACAAGAACAGCCTTAGCGAAAGGCTTCTTGAAGAGAAAGATGTAACTCTGTGAGATGAATTAAGAGAACGCAGAGCAGTTTCTCAGAAAGCTTCTTTTCAGTTTTGAACGGAAGATATTTCCTTTTTCACCATAGCCCTCTATGGGCTTCCAAATATCCCTTTGCCAATTCCACAAGAACAGACTTAGCGAAAGGCTTCTTGAAGGGAAAGATGTAACTCTGTGAGATGAATTAACAGAACACAGAGCAGTTTCTCAGAAAGCTTCTTTCAAGTTTTGAACGGAAGATATTTCCTTTTTCACCATAGCCCTCTATGGGCTTCCAAATATCCCTTTGCCAATTCCACAAGAAGAGCTTTAGCGAAAGGTTTCTTGAAGGGAAACATGTAACTCTGTGAGATGAATTAACAGAACACAGAGCAGTTTCTCAGAAAGCTTCTTTCCAGTTTTGAACGGAAGATATTTCCTTTTTCACCATAGCCCTCTATGGGCTTCCAAATATCCCATTGCCCATTCCACAAGAACAGCTTTAGCGAAAGGCTTCTTGAAGGTAAAGATGTAACTCTGTGACATGAATTAACAGAACACAGAGCTGTTTCTCAGAAAGCTTCTTTCCAGGTTTGAACGGAAGATATTTCCTGTTTCACCATAGCCCTCTATGGGCTTCCAAATATCCCTTTGCCAATTCCACAAGAACAGCCTTAGCGAAAGGCTTCTTGAAGGGAAAGATGTAACTCTGTGAGATGAATTAACAGAACACAGAGCAGTTTCTCAGAAAGCTTCTTTCCAGTTTTGAACGGAAGATATTTCCTTTTTCACCATAGCCCTCTATGGGCTTCCAAATATCCCTTTGCCAATTCCACAAGAACAGCCTTAGCGAAAGGCTTCCAGAAGAGAAAGATGTAACTCTGTGAGATGAATTAACAGAACACAGAGCAGTTTCTCAGAAAGCTTCTTTCCAGTTTTGAACGGAAGATATTTCCTTTTTCACCATAGCCCTCTATGGGCTTCCAAATATCCCTTTGCCAATTCCACAAGAACAGCCTTAGCGAAAGGCTTCTTGAAGAGAAAGATGTAACTCTGTGAGATGAATTAACAGAACACAGAGCAGTTTCTCAGAAAGCTTCTTTCCAGTTTTGAACGGAAGATATTTCTTTTTCACCATAGCCCTCTATGGGCTTCCAAATATCCCTTTGCCAATTCCACAAGAACAGCCTTAGCGAAAGGCTTCTTGAAGGGAAAGATGTAACTCTGTGAGATGAATTGACAGAACACACAGCAGTTTCTCAGAAAGCTTCTTTCCAGGTTTGAACGGAAGATATTTCCTGTTTCACCATAGCCCTCTTTGGGCTTCCAAATATCCCTTTGCCAATTCCACAAGAACAGCCTTAGCGAAAGGCTTCTTGAAGGGAAAGATGTAACGCTGTGAGATGAATTAACAGAACACAGAGCAGTTTCTCAGAAAGCTTCTTTCCAGGTTTGAACGGAAGATATTTCCTGTTTCACCATAGCCCTCTATGGGCTTCCAAATATCCCTTTGCCAATTCCACAAGAACAGCCTTAGCGAAAGGCTTCTTGAAGGGAAAGATGTAACTCTGTGAGATGAATTAACAGAACACAGAGCAGTTTCTCAGAAAGCTTCTTTCCAGTTTTGAACGGAAGATATTTCCTTTTTCACCATAGCCCTCTATGGGCTTCCAAATATCCCTTTGCCAATTCCACAAGAACAGCCTTAGCGAAAGGCTTCCAGAAGAGAAAGATGTAACTCTGTGAGATGAATTAACAGAACACAGAGCAGTTTCTCAGAAAGCTTCTTTCCAGTTTTGAACGGAAGATATTTCCTTTTTCACCATAGCCCTCTATGGGCTTCCAAATATCCCTTTGCCAATTCCACAAGAACAGCCTTAGCGAAAGGCTTCTTGAAGGGAAAGAGGTAACTCTGTGAGATGAATTAACAGAACACAGAGCAGTTTCTCAGAAAGCTTCTTTCCAGTTTTGAACGGAAGATATTTCCTTTTTCACCATAGCCCTCTATGGGCTTCCAAATATCCCTTTGCCAATTCCACAAGAACAGCCTTAGCGAAAGGCGTCTTGAAGGGAAAGATGTAACTCTGTGAGATGAATTAACAGAACACAGAGCAGTTTCTCAGAAAGCTTCTTTCCAGTTTTAAACGGAAGATATTTCCTTTATCACCATAGCCCTCTATGGGCTTCCAAATATCACTTTGCCAATTCCACAAGAACAGCCTTAGCGAAAGGCTTGTTGAAGGCAAAGATGTAACTCTGTGAGATGAATTAACAGAACACAGAGCAGTTTCTCAGAAAGCTTCTTTCCAGTTTTAAACGGAATATATTTCCTTTTTCATCATAGCCCTCTATGGGCTTCCAAATATCCCTTTGCCAATTCCAGAAGAACAGCCTTAGCGAAAGGCTTCTTG